>NC_092349.1:6140341-6740341 GCF_963676685.1 Mytilus edulis | reverse complement strand
ATGTATGTTTTATTGTTTTTTGCCGTAAAGGTTAAAACAAGACACAGGGTATTCAGCAATAGAAAACTGTTAATGAATCAAGATACAAACTCGATTTTTCGATTGTTAACAGTCCATTCATTTCTTATACAAAACACGCAGTATCTATAATAGTATAGTGTGAAGTATCTGTGTCGCAGGTTACGAAAAAATTACCTCGCCCATTTCTTTTAAATCGAGTTCTTGTAACTCTCTAATTTTTTTTTATTAGTCAGCTCTTCTGTCATCGTTTTATGTCGCTGGTGAGTTGAGACATATCGTTTCTCTAATTTTTGTGCTATTTTCATATTTTTTAGCGGTTTAAGATAAATATTTCTTCTCACTATTGTTCTTGGCAACTGATTGGTCGAAATTTAATTATGAATTTCCCATTGTGACATCCTGAAGACAAAGGCGACCATGCCTAATATCGTTACATAAAGAACATATTTTTCTACAAATTTTTGAAAAGGACGGATAAAAATCAATATAGAAACAGATTCCACCACTAGAACTCGTGTATTACGATATTTCTCCACTCTCAATAGTTTAATTTGAATTATGTAATGCATAGTCAAGCTTCGCGCTTTAACTATCGAAATTTAACCAATTCGAGTGGAGAAGTATAGTTACACATATGATGCTGCGGTTTCTCACATCGTATTGGTCAACCAATTCATGGTGGTGATCGTAAAACACAAACACGCAAAATGCAGATTGCTGTATTTCTGCCTCGTAACTCTATAATGGCATTTTGTTTTGTGTGCAAGGACCATACGCCTGTTAATGAAACATTCACGAGCGTAACGTATCAATTGAGATACGTAAACGGTAAACGATGGATCACTAGTTATGTTTTGGATTAGAAATAGAAAGTTGACTGTTGAAAAATTGAAGAAAAAGCGTCTGCTAACTCTGACAAGATGTATCTTTCAATATTTATCCTTGGTAATCAAAAATTCTTAAAAATATTTGATTCAAATAATCATGCGGAACAGTTTGAAGGTATTAAATGCCACGATATTAAACACCACATACTTTATGATACATAATTGTAAATGTGATTTTTTTTAAGAGAAATGAATACTAGATAGCTGACAAATTTCTTATTTGCAAAGAAATATTGTTACACTTATATCTGTACATCATTTGTAGTAGGACTCTATAGATGATTATACAGGATAGTAAGTCGGAGGGCTTTATGTTTGCACTTTGTCTGTCTGTCCATTCGTCAGTTAAACAAATTAGTTTTCCACATTTTTTTCTTCATGCTTAAAGATGTTGATTTCAAGATTGGTATGGAGTTTAATCCTGACAAGTTACAGATCTAGTTCAAATTTTGTTCCGATCTGATGATTTTGTGAAGTTTTATAGTCGTTGAACGTTTAACTTTTAGTCAACTGAAATAACGTTTAATTGTTTCTCACAGATGTTATAGAAGACCCACACCACATTCCTGACGCAAGCTGTAAGACTGGTCTAGATAGGAAGACAGAAGCTGAACAAGCATGTAAAAATGGTAATATTCTAGGTTATCTAGCCTGTATTACTTATACAATGTATACTAAAAGTTATAGAGCATAAGACTAAGACACAGAAAAAAATGCTATAAGTAAAGTAAAGAAAACGGTAGTATACCGCTATTTAATAGTTCTAAATCGATTAAGCAAAATCAAATCCGGGTCACAAACAAAAACCGAGGAAAACATATAAACTAGTGTGGTAGGTCTGCCAATGAGACGAATCTCGATCTAAGTCGCAATTTTTAAAAGTTAACCATTATAGGTCAAAGTACGGTTTTCAGCACGCCTTGGCTTACACCGAACAGCAAGCTTAGAGGGCCCGGAAAAGACTTGTGCTAAACCATTCAATCAGGAAAAAAGAACGGTCTCATCTATATAATTTAAAACGAGAATTGAGAAACACTCGAGAACCACACCAACAACGACAACCTCTGATCAATAGGTTCCTGAAGTATGTTTTAGCATTCAGGGGTTTGAGGGTTTGGGCAAGGTGATTATAGTTGCCTTTTTATATTTCAGTTCCCGAAGAAACTAAAAAGGTTGCAGCAGAAAAACTCACTGAGTAAGTATGTTCTGAAAATTAAAAAAACAAGGGTAATCAAAGATTGAAAGTTATATCAGAAAGGATGGAAGAGGTATTTCTTGTCAGTGTTGCTGTTTCAAAATACTGGAAAGGACAACAACAGACCGTTAACCATGTATGTCAAAAAGATAATAAATTTAACAATTACTTATCTTTTGTTAGACGTCATGATTTAATATCAGATAACGGAAAACAATCATGGTGCTCGTGAAACACCTAATCAATGAAAGACTGGGAAACATTGTTTCGTAAGTCAGCAATATTTCCTTTGCATACTCAGTGTAATAATGATTTCACTTTGTAACATATTTATGCTTCTATTCTTTATAATTCGAAAGTTGGCTTTTAACTTTTTTGCAGTTAACAATTGTCTTCATTTTGCAAATTGTCGACCTGTGTAAAACATCATTTATTTTAACGTTACAGAAATCATTCTAAACAACTTATTCAAGAAAATTAAAAAAAAGGGGAAAATAAGAACTGACATTCTTTTCATTCTTTATTTTTTCAGATATGTCGAGGCCAGAAAACCACTGATGTCTACGAGTGATGTCAAAGAATAAAAAGTTTTTGTATTTTGCTGTATCTTACGATATCTGGATATTTATTATTGCATTATTGGTTGTTCTTTTATAAACATTGTCAGACAGTTATTTAATAATTAATATCATCTTTATAAAACTTCTTCCAACCGCTTCATCTATAAAAGAATTTAATGAACCAATACAGAAAAATGTGGATAATATTTGAAATGTTCAGAACGATAAAATCGCACAGATATGATATATCATCAACCCCAATGGGCATTCAACATTAAGATGCACGTTTCTATCGTGCAATTTGACACTGCCTAAAATATCACTAAAAATATCTGATAATAATATATATGGCTGTGATAACATATGTCTTATAACAGTTCTATTGCATTTACATTATTATTCATATTGTCATTTACATTATTATTCATATTGTCATTTACATTATTATTCATATTATCATTTACATTATTATTCATATTGTCATTTACAAGATATTTGTGTTTTTATTAAAAAGGGAAAGTTAATATTCACAATCAAACTATGTGTATTTATGTGTGTAAAATGTTTTTTCTTAGGGCTTAGCGTCAGTTTTTATTCTTTGAAAGTTCATTGTTAGTGCATTTGTGAATTGTATTTGTCTTCGTCATGTTTTCTGGAGCCAAGCTTCAGTTTTGTCATTTCAAATTTATATATAAGTGTGTGTAATGATCGCATTTAGATTAGTTTATTTCAATATTTCTTGTTTTTGTGCTTTTCGTTTGAATTGCTGTGTTTCGGTAGAAGCCTTATGTTGGCATTGTGTATATACATTTGCAAATATATATAAATTGAATTTGAATAAATCACATGAAAAAGAAAATTAATTCTTTTAAGCTTGGTTGTTTCAAATATATAAACATTGGAAAGAATCACTTGATATATATAATGAAAGCTTTCATTAAGATGAATTATTGAGTATAGTACTTCGTATCTTATACGACGGTAGTAGGTTGGTTTAACTATGTGTATACAATTGGTATCTATATAGCTACATGGTCGTGGTACAAAATGGCAAACTTGTGGGTGAATAATAGTCACTAATGCTATTGCCACCCGCTAGACTATTTTTACGTCGTCAGAAGACAAGTAAGTGGCGCTCAAATCAATTCAGTCTGAAAATAAAAAAAATAATTTACTTTTAAACTGAATTAAAAACCCAGTGGTACCAAATTTGAAGGTGAAATATGAATGGGATAGAAACACCTTGGTGTTTCAGATGATTTTAACCACTCACGAAAAGTTGATTTCGAGTAAGAAACCGAATCAACAACGAATACAGTAACTGTTACAGAGTAAGAGTAAAGGTGAATTTGTCGACACTATTTGTTAGGAATGATAAGTTACATGCTACTGATATATCAATTTGTATGTCACATCAGACAACGGTCGCAACGCAACTAGTATGAATGACAATCGGAAAATTGTAAACTACTGTTGTCCAAATTTATTACTACACAATTAAAACGAACTAGACGTGATGATGAACATAACATTTTTGTGGTTGCTTACTGGTTTAGACTGTGGTAAGACTATCATAATAATAACCAGATAAATGTACTGGGGATACATTTGTTTGCGTTGGTATCATTTTTTTTGTAGATATTGGAAGTTGTGAGACAACTCTCCATCCAAATAACAATTTATAAAAGTAAACCATTATAGGTCAATGTACAGCCTTTAACATAGGGCTCACAACGAACAACAAGATATAAAGGGCCCCAAAAATTACTAGTGTAGTTCCATTCAATAATGCCTATAAAGGATAATTTGATAGGCAGTTCTTCGATACTGACATGGTCGGTTGTATATCTTTCGTTGGTGAATTAACAAATTTATAAATTATAAAGTCCCTCATGTAAAGTTGGCCTTAGACGGATTTAACTATCACGTGGGCAAAAATAATCACGAATATAATGCATTCCTATGTTGAAATTACAATCAAATGTAGCTTGCATTAAATTATTCCGATTCTGATTAGGACAATTAAAATAAGTATAGAGCGTCTGTGGTGGCTCTTCCATAAACCTACATGTTTTTGTTTGTAACAATCAGACGACTGGCAATTTGTTTTTGTAAAAGGGAGTTATGAATAGCCAGCATGAACGTTGTCGTACATAGGTCAAATATGTTAGTTGCGAATTGTAACACATTGTAGTCTTCAAATATGTATAAGTAACAACATTTAAGAGTTTGAAAGTGTTTTAAGTTAATGAAATATATTAAATGCATGCCAATTTGATTTTTTCTACAATAGTCAATATACGCATGTGCAAATAAATTTTATTGGTTTTCGTGCATGGGTTTATTAACAAAGCGAAAGAAGCACGTCGTATTAGACTATTAATTCAAGTTTCGTTATGATCATAAAGCGCTTCAACTGTTTTCTTTTTATCCTTAACATCATTTGGATTTCAAATATTCGCCTTTAAACATTCATGGTGAATGTGAATCAAGTAAAACGCCTCTGATTCAAACAATTTTACTTATAAAGTGTTATTTTCATTGCTAAAGTTGGCTTTCCCTTGTTTTATCTGCAAATTTAAGATAACAAATTACCAAAACTCTCTAATTTGTTGAAGGATTACATACGATGAAAATAAAATCTATACAGTAATCAATTAACCTTTTTCAAGTACCACCACGCAACTGTATTTTGAGAAAAATCTTCTATAAAGATAAGTAGGTTTTTTGGTTCTATTTCTAGAACCGTGCCAATGATTTAATTTTAGAATTTGGTAACTCCAATCTATTTTTAACATTAAATGCGAAATACAATTGATCAGTATTGCAAAACGAAAATATGTGGAAAACCTAATGACACATTGCGTGATAAAATTTTTATTGGAAGGACTGACTTCAGAAGTGAGCGAAGAAAACAGACAGTAAAATGGAAGAAATTAAGTGGACTTGTTTTTTATTTGTAGGATTATCACTGTCAGAATTATGCCAAGGTAAGTCATACAAATAAATGCAACAGTAGTATACCGCTGTTCGAAATTCATGAATTGATGGAGAAAAAAACAGAAAAAAACAAACAAATCCGATTTACAAACCAAAACTGATGGAAACGCATCAAAATTGAAATTTAAGAGAACTATGACACACCATTAAAATGTAACACACACAGAAAGTCAGTATTTTGTTGTCAAGGCAAATCTGCTTTGCGTGTATATATATATATTTCGTTACTCGTCAGCTTATCAAAACTAAGTTAGATCAAATATGTGTAATTTATTTATCTACAAAGAAAATCAATTTAAGGTAATTTTTTTCGTCGCCTTCCTTATGCATGCATGTGTGGTATTTCTGAAGTTTATGACTGCACGATGTCCTATAAACACATCAAGAACATTGCTGAATTCATTTATGAACAAGACGTGTCTTTCACATATATCAGTCATTATAAAATTATGTTGATAACAATAGACCAAAGGCGAATATGGTATTTACATTCTAACTCTTATTCTTATATATTTTAACACCCAATTGCGTATATGTCAAGTAAAATGGACTTCAGCAGAACAAACAATAAACGTTAACATGGTTAGACGTCGAAATTCATTTATATGTATGTAGTCATTTTGTCATGTTTGCTGCTTTCAAAAACATATCATACATAAATTTGTGGTTTCTCAAAACAGAACTTTCCCGATAAAAGCTTGATTATTATTATTATTATTATTATTACAATTTTTCTATAGCGCTAAATCTAAAACAATATTACTCAAAGCGCTTTACATCACATGTTAAACGAAATATACACACAGACAGTGATAAAAATATAAAACATGAACACACAAAATAAATATTTAAGTGTTAAAACTTTTCTAGATAAAAGGATTAATAATGTGGATTTTTTTTTCAAAAAAAAAAATGGAATATATATATCAATGAATCAAAATAAAAAAAACGAGTAAAAAATTATACTGAATATAGTTGGTAAAATAAATAGCCAAAAAAGTCTAAAACAAGATTGCTATTACAAATTATGAAATACAATGTATAAGTTAAAAATTTGAAAACGTATTCAAAAGATGAAAAAGGAATATTACCATGTAAAAATATAATTACTGAAATGAAAAATATGTGTGCTACTAAAAAAAACATACAATGTACATATTATAAATGAAACATATCTCCAGTTAAAAGAAAGGTTCGATAAATCAAAAGCAGGCTAACGTCTATGGCACAATGTATCACAGAAACGAATTTAAGGGATTAAAAATGCTTGTCGAAAAAAGTGAGTTTTTAAGTTCTTTTTGAATACAGGCACCGACTTTGCATTTTGAAGTTTTTTTGGTAATGCATTCCAAAGGATGGCCGCTGCTTGATCAAATCTTCTATTGCCGTAGGTTTTGGTTCGCACAAAAGGAGTTACGAGTGTTAAGTTGTTTTCAGACCTTAATGATCTTGATGGCCTGTATACATTTACAAGTTCACTAAGATATAATGGCGCTTCATGTTTCACGGACTTGAATACATATAATAATATTTTGTATTGCACCCTGTATTGCACAGGCAGCCAGTGAAGAGACTCAAGTGTCGAAGTAATGTGTTCGTATTTCTTTTTTCTTGTAACTACTCGCGCAGCAGTGTTCTGAATCCTTTGTAGTCTCTGAATCATGTAAGCTGGTAGTCCATAGAGTAAAGCGTTGCCATAATCCAATCGAGAAATGATTAACGAATTGACCAGAGTTTTACATGCATCCTCGTTGATGTACGGACGTATGCGGCCTATATTTCGTATTTGATAAAAACATGATCTCGAAACTGAACTGACTTGTTGGTGCATTGACAGAGTCTTATCAAAATGAACGCCCAGATTTTTAATACACTCAGAACTTGTAATGATGTTTCCTTTAAAGGTGAGATTGCAATCCTTCAAATCTTTCACTCGGTTTTTCGGAGCAAATAGCATCAGTTCCGTTTTGTCCTCGTTCAGTTTAAGCATGTTCACACACATCCAGGAACTTATATCGATTTACTATAAAAGTAAGCAAAGTTATACTAAAGACCAGATATGTACACATATCAAGACAAAGGCGCTATAATGAGCCTTTCTGACCCCATCTATAAATTTCATTTAATTGTTCGTGTTGTAACTTTACACCACATACCTTCTAAAAAGGTGGCATGGTGGGTCTATCTCGTTTATTTCGTAGTCTAGCAACCATTATAATGTTTTTGACCATGATCATCTATATAAATCCGCACGTCGTCTCACAATGATAAAATAATCTTATAAAGTTTGTGCATACGAACAATTGTTCATGATAAAAAGACTAATGGTTATCGTTGTAAGAGTTTAAAAAACGACAAAGCTTCTGTGGATATCAAAATTTCAATATTATATTCCAGTGACAGTTAACACATCACATTTCATCTAGAAGGTTTATTTTTCACAATTACTCTATAATTGTTTTTACAGAAATCAACAAACACCTTTTACTAAGTTATATATTGGTCAATAGTTTTACATCATCTGTGAAGGGGTTTCATTGTATATGGACATATGTAAATCCGCACAAAACAAAATTTAATTTGTTCTGTTTTGAGTTAGATCACATTTTAATGACAAAGAGTCATGAACATTGATTAATCATGATAACTATATATACATAACATAACGGTTGAATAAAGAGACAAATCTCAACCTTGATCAAAATGTATAAACAAAACTTATGTGTGCATGGTTGTATACAATGAAATGTAAGATCATATGATAACAATCTAATCTGATTGGGATTAACATGAAATGCACACATTAAATAGAAAGAATTCTTTCAAGACAATTTTATCAGTTTGGCCCTACTGCTACCAAAATATGTGCAATAGTGTAGATAAACCTTAGGAAGGCAAATAATTCAACATTTTACAAACTGTGAACTTATAGAAAATGAACAGATTTGTAATGATATTTCATATTGAAACAAAAGTGCTAACTATTAAACGAGTGTAAATACAGGTGCAATACTTATATCAATGACGTACAACCAAAGTAGTTGTAATACTTTTTCTCTTTATTCTTTATCGCCTTTAGTTGGAATATCTCATTTTAAATTAGTCTTTCTGTACCAATATTTTCACTGCTAGTTGTCAAAATCAAAATCACAAAAATACTGAAATCCGAAGAAAATTCAAAACGGAAAGTACATATTAATCAAATGGCAAAATGAAAAATGGAAATATTGACGACATTACAATGTGTTCAAAGATCATGAAACGTCTCTGTCTGTTGACCAAAATAATCGTGGAAATCCGCGGTTATTAATTTTTTCGAAATATCAAAATACTCGTGTATAATATGTCATGTATTTTTCCCACAGCTGTACGACAAAGTACGCCAATTACAAGGGGTACTTCACTGATATAATAATTATTTTGCATCACTCTTGTACTCTGAACAGTTAATTTGTTCAGATTCATAACATCAATAACCACGGATAAACTTATCCAGGATACAAACTAGGCTTCAGATATTGTACGCCAGAAACGAAAAATTGTCAACTGAATCAAACAAATAAAATAAAAGTACAAATTTGAGGAGCAATGAGGCCCAATAAAGAAATTTTTTGCCAAATACAGTCAATGTAAGTAACTATTGCTGGGATATAAAATCCTTATTTTCTTTCGAATAATTAAAAGTAATGTAATTATTCATGTCAACTCATATGTGTACCTTTTAATACCTCATAGTGATATATGGTATGTTTTATAAACTGTTGTTTGATTTTTAGTCGTTTCCGGTAGTTACCATATTTACCATGGCGTTGTCCGCTTGTTTCTGAGACTCACTTGGAATATTCCTTCTATATCTTTAGCTTTTTTTTCATAGAACTTTAATGATTTACTCATTCTTTTTTATAGGTTTAACAATCGATTTGATGGAGCCAGAAGTATCCGACTGTGTAAATCCGTCAGTAAAAATCGTCTGCAAATTCACCTCTGACGAATTACAGGCTGCTAGCAACGAAGTCACAATAATGCATGGTGGATTGACATTGGCAACTTGTAAATCAGACAGTCTGACATGTACGACAGCAAGTGTGCTATACAATGTGACAATGGAGGCTACACGTGCAGTGCTGACAATAACGAACATGGATGCGTTTTATTATGGTCCAATATGGGGTTGCCGTGCTGGTTCCAAAGTGGCTTCACTTCAGCTAAAATACTTTCGTAAGTTTAACTTCTCTTATCGTTTTACTGTTAATGAAATCAAATACAATTGTCATTCGGAGAATTAGTGCTCGTAAGTAAGTTTTGGTATATTATTGTCATCCATGTCGTAAACCACACAATGTCTTACTATAAAGAAAAAACTTAATACTATTACTAGTATTCAAATTTTGAAAATGAACCATTGCAACAACAACAACAACAAAATAATTATACATGTCTATGAAAAAAAATTAATTAAAAAAAATACTGTACTCCGAGAAAAATTCAGAAAGGAAAGTCCCTAATCAAATGCAATTCAATAATACAACACATCAAACGAATGGACAACAACTGTCAAATTACTGACTTGGTACAGGCATTTTCAAACGTAGAAAATGGCAGAAAGATTACAATTAATGAATGCTTTTATTTATGACTTTCATCAAAACTACACTGCAAATATAGACAAACACACTTATAAGTAAAGATGGTGTTATCTCATAGGAGCAGCAACAGAGAATGCTTCACAACATTTCCTGTCTCTTGGAGAAATAACTATTGTTGACCTGCTGACACTTTTTATAGTTATCGTTATACTACTGATACTGGTAATACAAGTCTTTTGCAGACGTTGCTGTCAGAAAAGAAAAGGAAAAGGTATTAATGTTTTGTGTACAGTTGTTGATCTTTTCATCATTTTTCGTTAGTTGCAGCCGTATTGTCAGTTTGTGTTTTATAAAACTTTGGTGTCATTTCTTTTAATACACTTATATGTTTGTGCTTCCTTAAGTTTTCGTTACATACATCTTTAGATAAATAAAATCTGAAGAGCCTGGAAAACAAATAAAAGGCAATTTCCAAGATATTTTTTATCTTTTCAAGATATTTGATGGGCACTGAATATAGAACTTGTCCAGGACATTGCTTAAATAATTCCAAATTTTATAACAGTATATTTTGTTTTCATGCCAGTACACAAATACTGGCTATTGGGCTGGCAGAACACCAGAAGCACATGGCGCTGGAACCAAACAGTGTGAAGGCCAAATCTGACTCAAAATAAAAAAAAAATCCCGAAAAGTTGTGCCAAAAGGGGTGGAGTTGAGGCTATCATTAACTTGGGTAGAAAAAAAAACTATAACGTTAAAATAAAAATGAGCACAGTTTTTGAAAAAAAAAGTTATGAATGAAAGTTTACGTAAACACGAAAGTTTGCAGTACAGGGCTGACGAAACTCTAAAGGATTAAATAGTAAAATCACAAAAATACCGAACTCCGAGAGATTTCAAAACGGAAAGTCATTAATCAAATGGCACAATTAAAAGCTCAAAAACATCAAACGAATTGATACGTCGAACGGTGAAGTGTACAGCGGACATAATCATGTTTGTTGTTTATTTGGCTTCCATTTTACTTTCGCTCAGACGGTTTATTGACACGTGGCATGGAATTTTTACAACTACAGCTTTCAGAGGAAAGACTTAAAATCAAACAGGAACACCCAATTAAAACTGTCTAACGTAAGTTTTATTGCGTCACACGGACATTTAATATGTTTCTGCTATTTTGATCATCCACCTTAAAAACTTCAGATCAGCTATCCTCCGGGTCTTTTTTGTCTGAAAATAGGATTAATTATTCACATAGTTTCTTATATTTTTTAGGTATGCTAGACGATCCACTGATGAACGGCGTAAAAGAATAATAAGGAAATATATTTCCTGTAACAGAATTTGAGTTTTGTTATTGTTATTGTTGTTTAATGGCTTACGAATATTTGGACACTGAAACAGTTTTACAACTGATTTGTTATGATCCTGATATTCGACTATATCAAGATTGTTAAACCGCTTTATCAAGTAGTTGGGCAGCCTTGTTTCCAATTGAATGAATAATGGAGTATGTCGACTGACTCCCAGAATCGTTTTATTAAATCTAACTGGGGCTTTAATTTATTTTTACCCAAAGGTTGTTTAGCATAATAATTATGGTTGTGACTGAATGTATGTTTTTTTTTATATATATTCATACCAAATGTGTGGTATCAAAATAGTTCATCCATACAACAAAGCTTGCTCGCTCGAGGTTTGATTTCAATTGAAAAAAAGTTTAGTTAAATGGTATTTGCTTTTAAAAATGCATGTATTTAGTTCGTTCGTGAAATAAAAATTCATGATGACATGAGCTTCCACAATAAAATCCACATGTAAAAAAAAACAACCTCAAAAGAAACTGTGATTTCATGATACATTTTTGTACTAACAAACAAAAGGTAAATATAAGTACTGAATAGATGTAAGAAGATGTGATATGAGTACCAATGAGATAACTCTCCATCCAAGTCACAGTTTATAAAAGTAAACCATTACAGGTCAAAATACGGTCTTCAACTCGGAGTCTCGGCTCACACCGCACAGCAAGCTATAAAGGGCACCATAAATTACCAGTGTAAAACCATTCAAAGCGGGAAACCAACAGTCTATTCTATATAATAAACAAGAAAAGAAAAAAACTTATATGTATAATTATAAAACAATTTTTACATTTTGTACAAACAACAAAGTAAAAAACTTCTGTATGATGACTAACGATACCAATCCACTAAGCTTCAAATGATTATTACGATTGTAACATATTTATGTTTTTAGCATGCCCTTATAAATGTTAATTAATTCTAATACTTTCATTATATCATAACATGATTATACAAAACAACAAACATAATAAAATGACAATAAGGTCGAACGCACCTGGATGTATCACGGCAAACGGCAATGTGGACGAACGGACATTGATTTGTTCCGAATAGATACTCAATCAAGATTTAGGCTTCGTAATCAAAATACATATAAAAATAACTCTTTCTTCGGTTTTTGTCAATCAAAATATATATGATTGGATAATAATTATTTTACTTGTTTATGAATATCTGTTGTTGTTATGTGTTTATTTACATTATATACGTGTCCTCTATTGTAGCATTTTGTAAATGTTCTATTGTGTATTGAATGTGACATCAAATATCAATAAATTACACAAAAATAATGATTATTTCTTTTATTTAAGTGTCACATACTTAAATGTATTTATAAAAATTATATATAATAAAAATTGCACATTAATAAAATAAGACAAATACCCAGGCTTAATAGACTTTGAGACACTATATATACACATATAAAAACTATTAAAAAAATTCCTCAAACGAAAATTGTAAAACGCAGTAAAATGTCAAAAATATTTAAAATTATTCGAAATTTTCACATAATAAATAAAAAACCACACTTTAAATAGAAACAACACACTTAAGTATGACGTAAAAAAAGCTTTGAATATGACTCTTGTTATAACATAACGTCATGAATTCTGTGTACCTGACGTGCATAACGACAATTTACATTTTTCAATGATACTCGATTCTAAATAAAATATTGGTAATTTGTAATCAGAAAAAAAATCGATTGTTTTGGGGAATTGCTTCATACAAGGACAACCTTTACTTTATGTAAACATAGTAATTTATTTCAGAATTTTTATGAGTTCTCGAACATGTGATAGTAGTAATTTTGTGTTATAACTTTGTATGTCCAGGTACAAAGAGTAAGAAATGTTGGTTTCTTTGAGTTTATAATTTAGATAATTGTCCTATATTTCTTTGAGTTGCTACTAAGACATCTATTATTATGGGTCATTTATAAAGACAAGGATGGTTGACAATAGTGGTTGATTGAGGCCCTGTTGTATTGTTATTAAGATCGGCATCAAATGAAAAATCACAAAAATACTGAAATTCAAAATGGAAAGTCCCTAATCAAATGGAAAAATCAAAAGCTCAACCGAATAACTGTCATATTCCTGCCTTGGTACAGGCATTTTCCTAAGTAGAAAATGTCGGATTCAACCTGGTTTTATAGCTAGCTAAACCTCTAACTTGTATGACAGTCGCATCAAATTCCATTATATTAAAAATGTCACAAATCAGTCAACATTGTGTTATAATCTGAACCACAATAAAAACAAACAAATATTTAACAAAGAAGCACAAAAGGCATATATCAAATTTAAATGAAAATCTTATCGCTCCCCAATAAAACAGCAGATGTAGCTATTTACAGCAGAGCATGAGTAATTTCGGTCCAATGTACTACACACAAAGCAGCTAAAAATATTTACAACAAAATGTGTGGTATCGAATCCTCAGTAGAGAAAGGTACTGATGAAAGACCAACTCTCAGTATCTGGATTTAACTCCAAAACTTTGTTCTCCGAAGTAGCATACAATCTTTATGTCTTAAACTTATACATAACCCAGTCAGTTTGCTAACGGTGAGCTTTGTGACATTCATAACTCCAAAATCCCAAACTTAAAGTCACTAATTGCCGAGGAGGCAAATGAACGTTTTAAATTGGAGGTGTACATGTTGGAAGCGAAATGGAAATTGATTATCCGTGGGCTCGAGGAATAAGTCGATGAATCTCCTAAGGTCACCGAAAACATCCTCCGAATATGACTGCATAATGATAAAAAGAAGCTAGGTTTGCTGTTCTTCAGGTGAAAAGTATGGTATTGACAGCAGTACATAGATTGCAGAATGGTCCTGAAAAGAAACGCAATATACTCTTTATGCTATCAAACTTGATGGATCGGGATGCTATCCTTACTGCTGCCACAAAACTGCCTAGGGGGTTCGGACCCAGTGTGATGAAGGACCTCCTACATTTACTTGCAGTTCGTCGCGATGAACTCCTGGTAGAGAGAAACAAGATGTACAATGAGGAGAAAAGTAATTGCAGACTAGTATACTAGAAAAGAACTACGAAAGATACCAAAGGGACAGTCAAACTCATAAATCTAAAACAAACTGACAACGCCATGGCTAAAAATGAAAAAGACAAACAGAAAAACAATAGTACACATGACACAACATAGAAAACTAAAGAATAAACAACACGAACCCCACCAAAAACTAGGGGTGATCTCAGGTGCTCCGGAAGGGTAAGCAGATCCTGCTCCACATGCGGCACCCGTCGTGTTGCTTATGTGATTACAAATCCGGTAAATAGTCTAATTCGGTAGGTCAAATTCATGAAAGGGAAGGGGATTGTAGTTACGAAGTGAGGAACATATCCGATATCATTTGTGAAATGGTTATTCCATAACGGTCAACCAACTCGTGATGGCGTCCGTAAAATTTACGAAGAGAAAGATTCACCATTCGTCCAACTCGTAAAGAAAAAAAATCATGCACATTACACGCCAAGTATAGAGATCGCTTTGAAAATCGAATAATTATCGCTTTCAAGATTTATTTGAACATTTAAATATAAATGACGCTACATTTTTTTACCTTTAGTTACCTTTTAAGTTAGTTTGTTTATATATTTAATTTGAATGTACTTTTTTCTCTTTACTTTATTTCGTATTGCGCCTGGCAATTTTTTTTTATATAACACAGTTTGTGTTCTTCGTGAGTTCTCTTCTCAGTATTTACTTTTCCTAACGTGGGTGTGTCATAGTTGTACATTTTACATTCATATAGCCTCGTCACATAAATATAGAATAAAGGACTTTTTGTTTTTGATACTGACTTTATCACAGTAAAATATCAGGTGAGCCCGAAGGGAGAGCCTGATATTTTCTGTGATAAAGTCAGTTTCAAAAACAAAAAAGTTCTTTATTCTGTTTATAGGTAATTTAAAAAAAATTAAAACTCACTACAATAATAGAGGAAATAACAAACGAATTTCTTTTTCGCGTCGATTCACGGCGAATCAGACTTGACATCACAGGCTGCATTACGTCATTGGAAATTTTGTCACAGTGCAGTAAACATGGCGTTCTCTTGCACAAAGTATTGAAAAGGAATTATTGCATGCGTTTTATTAATATTCTGCTTTGGACATGACACTAACAATGACAAATATAATGGTAGCATACCGGTAAGTCAAATTTCTTTACTTTTCACATAGCATCAGCATAGTCATGATAGTGATAATCAGAAATAAGAATGATACGATATGAATCAGCAGATTTTTCATCGATCATCAGTTTGAGTTCAACGACAAGTTATAATTATATTTTACTTAGTTTAGTGGATAAAACTACATTTATTTTGTCATTATTCGCTCAGTGTTCATCATGAAAACGATCACATTGATTTCAAATAATTTTAAGAAAGCACTGTGAGGAGACATTTATACAGGAGGCAATGTAAGCTGACTGTAAATTATCTGAACAAGTTCATTTCCTGTCGACTTCATAATTATTTCAAACATTTTAATAGACGTCAATAAACTTTTAGCTTATAACTCTTGCTTTTGCAAAGTTATGTTCATTTATTTTCAACACGGACCAGAAATATGAAACTTGGGAGTAAAGGTCATGCAGTTACCTTTAATTTTAGAAGCCAATTTTCGGGTAGGCGACCCGGGTCACAGTCACCCCTTATAAAGGCTATGATGTCTAGTCAAAGCATACTTTTATAGTTTTGTGCCCCCGGTTACCCCCTTTTTAAAATTTATCCTAGATCCGCATATGAATATCACGGTTCACTTTTTTGTTCTTTGTTCTATGAATATGACAATGAAATCATTTTTTTTTATATGATGGTCCCACAAAAATGTCGAAAATGCGTAAATTTCATTTTTTTTAGCTTCGCTCATGCGATAGCGGTACGTTTTTGGTATGTTTAGCGTTTAAATATGAGTTCGAACACTTTATAGTGACTGAACAGGTTAAACAAATACTTCTCAAGAAACAGAAAAAGAAAACTACTTGGAACAGCACCAGGCTATGTATTGGTATTGTTGAATACAAACTCAGCGTGGGCGATATGCTAGTTGTACTTCGTATAACGCATTTTTTTTTAAAAGTCTATCGGGTTTTTCATGCACAATCGTTCAAAAAGGCTAAACTGACTTTGTGAAAGTTTCAAACAATGTCAAGGGTTTCATTCGCCAAAAATCTCGTGCGTTTCTGCGAAAAAAAATCACGCGCAATTTTGTGAATAAAACGGGAAAGTAGACCCTCACGCGTTGCATTCGCGCATGTCATTTGCGTACTAACCCAATCATTTTTATATCACGGCCAGTCCACTGATACTGACATTATCAGCGAGTACACGTCAAAGGAAAAATGTACAAATTACCGATAAATGCTGTTTACAGGTAAAAACAATAAGAACATGGAGGCGTTATGCCTCCAATTTTGGAGTGAGCTGCAAAACCATTATAGTTAAGCAACTAGAAACATTTAGAACTTTCTCAAAATCAATTCCTACATTGCATTTCAGCTTAGACCGAAGTTGAGTATAATGACTGCTTTGGTGCTTAGTTGCATTATTTAGCTGTGTTTTCATTTTGACTTAAATGCTGAGCTGTTTACTGCATTCTGCTTTTGCTGCTTTAGTTTAAGATTAATTTTGTGATATCATGTTGCTTGATATGTTTGTTTGCTTGCTGCATATTATGCTTATGATTCATTTATGTATTTATCTGTTTGTTACTCATGCATGACGTGTAGTAGTAAAGTGTTGTATACATGTGTGTATTGTCCATGTTTTACATGTATTGTTTGACTAAAATTCACTGTATAGTTATAAATTATTTAATCATGCCCTTTAGGGGCATGTAAAATTTGCACATTCACTTTAAAGTGTATTTTGTACTATGACTATGACTATGACACCCACAATGTTAGGGAATTGTACACATTTAATTAAATTTGGTTAGAGAGTTTTCTACAGTTTATAAGGTGAAAACTATTTATTAACAGATCTGATATCAAAATTCTTACTATACCAGGACCATATTAAATCAATGAATTTTAACAATTCATTCAGAGATGAATGACCCGAAAAGAGGGATTAAAAAGGGAGGGAATTCAAAAGAGTGGGGACATATTATTTTGAATTGCTACCGAGCTCATTGTGATATTATTTACTTTATATATTTGTTTACAGATGTCTAAATGTATGATATTGTTTATTTGTAAGTATGTTAAAAAATCAGGAATGACATACCATCATTATATAATAAACATTTGACTGTTGGATAGAATTACATATTACACCTATTGAACTGTTCGATAAATAACCAGTTTGAAAATAGGTGCTCTTAACTGAAGGGGTCTATCAGAGGTGGTGAAGAAAAGAGATTTTTTTTTCAAGATATAGGAAAAGATATGATATAAATATATCGACATATACACATTGTATTAGGGAAAAATAAAAGTAGTGGGCACATGAGTGGGGGTATAAGGCATTCTTTAACTCTGGTTACAGCCGCTCAATTTTGAAAAAAATAGTTTTACATTTATTATTCACCAAGAAAAAAGGATCAGGAAGGCAATTTTATCATTCTAGATATGACCATTCAAGATTATCGACTCTCTCTTGTTGCAATATATGGTCTCAATGGGGATTCTCCAACTTTTTTTTAAAACATAATATCTGGTATAAAAAAAATAGCTCAATATTTATGGCAGGAGACTAGAATTTGATGCAAGACTTTGATAAGGACACCTCAAATTATATTTATAGTACTAAAAACAATATAAGAGCACATGATACAATTTTAGTTTTGATAGAGTCCCTGCACCTTGTTGATATATGGTGAGCGTTAAATCCGGATACAAAAAGATTTGCATGGCGTAGACCTGCGCTTAAGCAAAGCCTTTTTTTTAATATTGGTCGGGTTGTTAGACAAGGTGATCCTTTATCTCCTTATATCTTTATATTATCTCTAGAACTTGTGAGTGTTGCACTTAAAAATAACCCAGATATAAATGGTATGAAAATAAATGATTCTGAGTATCTACTAAGCCAGTATGCAAATGACTCTCGTCTCTTATCAGACGAGAATGAGCAATCTTTAGAACATGATTATATACTTTAGAAAAATTCTCGGAGTGTGCTGTACTAAGGGCTTATTTTGATAAAACTGAAGCCATATGGATTGGGTCAAAGATTCACTCAAGGGATAAACTAACAACAACAAGAAATTTAAAGTGGAATTATTCAGGAAAATTTAACTTTAGGAAAAAAAATTGATATGTTCAGTGAAAATAAAACGCTTGTGAATTTTGTGGAAAAATAAACAAAATACAGAGCTTACTAAATTCCTGGGTATATATAGATTTAACATATATGGGAAAGATCACTGTTATTAAATCACTAGCTCTACCTATTCTAATTCAATAATTGACAGTTTTGCCAAACCCGCCTGGTGATAAAGTAATAAAAATTCAAAATATTTTTTTTAATTTCTTGTGGTTTGGAAAACCAGATAAGATTAAAGAGAACAGTTATGATAGGGTTATTTGAAAATGGTGGCTTGAAAATTCCAGATATAATATCATTTGGTAATTCAATAAAGTTGACATGGATAGATAAACTTTTAGACCCCTTGAATATATCCCCATGGAAAACACTGTTCATACAAGATCAATACAACAGATAAGGAGCAGACAAAATATGGTTGATGACCCCTGATGGTATCCAAAAGATTTCTTCAAATATTAATAATTGTTGGAAGGATATTTTACTAAACCGGAATATATTAAACACAGCCACTAATGGCACTACTGAAGGGATCATGAAATAATCAATATGGCTAAAAAGAGTTTGAAAACAAATAATAAAACTGTCTTTTACCAGAGGTGGGTTGAATCAGGAGTTTTCTTTGTAGGTGATTTACTTGAAGAAAACAATTTTTTTTTTACTTTAAAGGAATTCTGCAGAAAATATAATCTTAGTATTAATTTCTTGAAATACCATTCTGTACTTCATATGATACCAAAAGACTGGAAAGATCTAATAAAATTGAGAAAGGAAATGGGGAATGTGTCGAAGCGACAACAACCCGACCATAGAACAGACAACTGCCGAAGGCCACCAATGGGTCTTCAATGTAGCGAGAATTCCCGCACCCGTAGGTGTCCTTCAGCTGGCCCCTAAAAATATGTATACTAGTACAGTGATAATGGACGTCATACTAAACTCCGAATTATACACAAGAAACTAAAATTAAAAATCATACAAGACAAACAAAGGCCAGAGGCTCCTGACTTGGGACAGGCGCAAAATTGCGGCGGGGTTAAACATGTTTATGAGATCTCAACCCACCCCCTATACCTCTAGCCAATGTAGAAAAGTAAACGAATAACAATACGCACATTAAAATTCAGTTCAAGAGAAGTCCGAGTCCGATGTCAAAAGATGTAACAAAAGAAAATAAAGAAAATGACAATAATACATAAATAACAACAGACTACTAGCAGTTCACTGACATGCCAGCTCCAGACCTCAATTAAACTGATTAAAAGATTATGTATTCATCATAATCACTACTTCAGAGAAAACTATGCACATATCTAACGATAAATTTGATTTTATTAAAAACAATACAAAGTCATGTCAATTCGCTTAAAAATCTTGTCAATGTATACAGATTGTCCTACAAAAGAAGAAGATAAAATGTGTAAAATGTTATGAAAGGTATCAGAATTATAATTTAGTACGCCAGACGCGCGTTTCGTCTACATAAGACTCATCAGTGACGTTCATATCAAAATAATTATAAAGCCAAACAAGTACAAAGTTGGAGAGCATTGAGGATCCACAATTCCAAAAAGGTGTGCCAAATACGGCTAAGGTAATCTATGCCTGGGATAAGAACATCCTTAGTTTTTGGAAATTTCAAAGTTTTGGAAACAGGAAATTTATAAAAATGACCACATTATTGAAATTCATGTCAACACCGAAATGTTGACTACTGGGTTTGTGATACTCACGGGGACAAAACGTCCACCAGCATAGGCATCGACCCAGTGGTATAAATTGCTATCAAATGTATCAGGATAATAAAATAGTACACCAGACGCGCGTTTCGTCATAAGACTCATCAGTGACGCTCATATCAAAATATTTATAAAGCCAAATAAGTACAAAGTTGAAGAGCATTGAGGATCCAGAATTCAAAAAGTTGTGACAAATACAGCTAAGGTAATCTATGTCTGGGATAAGAACATTCTTAGCTTTTGGAAATTTCAAAGTTTTGTAAACAGGAAATTTATAAAAATGACCACATTATTGAAATTCATGTCAACATCGAAATGTTGATTATTAGGCTGGTGATACACTCGGGGAAGAAACGTCGACCAGCAGTGTCATCGACCCAGTGGTGTTACTAGTTATCAAATGTACCAGGGGTGGTGTTCTCGAAAGTATCATAAGATTCGTCCTAAGTCATAGATAAGATCGATTTTAGGATGGACTTAGGATCGACTAAGGACACTCTTAAGTTGCGTCTCGAAGCTATCTCAATCGCATCATTTGTTAGGACGTCCTAAACATATCCTAAGTGCGAAAGTCTTAAATAGTTAAAGTAATTGTTTGATAAAAAATTAATTAGAGACGAAATCTATTAATAAAATTGTTAATCAACATTTTGTAATAACATGTATTTAATTAAATGCATGATTTCAAATGTAATTATAAAATAATATCAAATAGGATTTTGATATAAACTGTAAAACAATTTGTTTTGAAATGAGAATATTGAATTTGTAGTGTCATCGTATCGTAAAAACACGAAGTTCAAAGTTTAAAATCATGCACAACTTCTTAACACGAGTTAATAGTTATCAAAAGTACCAGGATTATAATTTTATACGCCAGACGCGCGTTTCGTCTACATAAGACTCATCAGTGACGCTCAGATCAAAATAGTTCAAAAAGCCAAATAAATACAAAGTTGAAGAGCATTGAGGACCCAAAATTCCAAAAAGTTGTGCCAAATACGTCTAAGGTAATCTACTCCTGGGGTAAGAAAATCCTTAGTTTTTCGAAAAATTCAAAGTTTTGTAAACAGAAAATTTATAAAAATGACCATATAATTGATATTCATGTCAACACCGAAGTGCTGACTACTGGGCTGGTGATACCCTCGGGGACGAAACGTCCACCAGCAGTGGCATCAACCCAGTGGTGTAAATAGTTATCAAAAGTACCAGGATTATAATTTTATACGCCAGACGCGCGTTTCGTCTACATAAGACTCATCAGTGACGCTCAGATCAAAATAGTTCAAAAAGCCAAATAAATACAAAGTTGAAGAGCATTGAGGACCCAAAATTCCAAAAAGTTGTGCCAAATACGGCTAAGGTAATCTACTCCTGGGGTAAGAGAATCCTTAGTTTTTCGAAAAATTCAAAGTTTTGTAAACAGAAAATTTATAAAAATGACCATATAATTGATATTCATGTCAACACCGAAGTGCTGACTACTGGGCTGGTGATAACCTCGGGGACGAAACGTCCACCAGCAGTGGCATCGACCCAGTGGTGTAAATAGTTATCAATAGTACCAGGATTATAATTTTATACGCCAGACGCGCGTTTCGTCTACATAAGACTCATCAGAGACGCTCAGATCAAAATAGTTCAAAAAGCCAAATAAATACAAAGTTGAAGAGCATTGAGGACCCAAAATTCCAAAAAGTTGTGCCAAATACGGCTAAGGTAATCTACTCCGATGGTGCTTTTCTTTTCACGTTCATCTTCACGTAAAGAAATGAGAAAAAAGCATGCACAAAGTTAGGATGAAGATATGATGATCTTAAGACACCTAATTAGGTGTCTTAAAGTTAGGACGAAAAATGTGATATATTCTATGTTAGGAGAGCTTCAAGAACACGACTTAGGACAAAGACTAGTCATAAGATGGTCTTAGGACACGTCCTTATCATAAGATAGCTTCGATAACACCACCCAAGGATTATAATTATAAAATAATATCAAATAGGATTTTGATATAAACTGTAAAACAATTTGTTTTGAAATGAGAATATTGAATTTGTAGTGTCATCGTATCGTAAAAACACGAAGTTCAAAGTTTAAAATCATGCACAATTTCTTAACACGAGTTAATAGTTATCAAAAGTACCAGGATTATAATTAAGTACGCTAGACGCGCGTTTCGTCTACATAAGACTCATAAGTGACGCTCATATCAAAATATTTATAAAGTCAAACAAGTACAAAGTTGAAGAGCATTGAGGATCCAAAATTCCAAAAATAAAGAACTAGACACTCATATAAAGAATTGGGACTTAATTTATAGTTTACCCTTTTGTTGCACTAAAATCAACAAATTTAGTATGTTCCAGTTGCAAATTTTACATAGAACTCTCGCTACAAATACATTACTGCAGAAATATGGGTTAAAAGAAACTAACTTTGTAGTTTCTGTAATGAAACTAAAGAAACTATAAGTCACCTTTTCTGGGAATGTAACCAAGTTAGAAAAAAGTTAAAATTTGCAGCACTTTTCCTTGTTGAAAATAATTTAACTTAATTCTTAATGTGGAAAATACTGTTCTTTGTTCTTTGGTCAAAGTCTTTGGATGTTTCTTTGAACTTATTCACTAATATGATTAAGTATTACATTTATACATGTCTCTTTAACACTTCATTACCGACTCTTACAGGTGTCATAGCTATAATTAAAAATTACTACCAAGTAGAAAAAATATCTGCCTCCTTTAACAGATCCCCTACAGCAAGAGGGAATTTTGATAGTAAATGGGCTTTGATTTAAAACTTAGTTTCAATGTGAGAAGAGATCTTTCTATTTGTAGTTACCTATTAAAGGCTTTATAAAAATCATGCAGAATTAATTATATGTTGATGCACATTACAACTGGACAGTGATTTATGTGCATCTTAAAAGTGCTATCTATGTTTATTGGTATTGTTATATATATATTGATATACTTGTTTTTGTTTGATTGTATTTGATTTATCTCCCCTTGACTTAGGTTGTCATTTATTTTGTGATTCTGTCAAACATGTCATGTCTGACCCTTATCGGTTAATGATCTCTGATGGCCTCTCCTGGTAACGCTCATGGTCAACATCATTATATAGACAGTGATGCATGTGGCTAGAGGAGAAGGCTGATGCCATCATTAACCTTATCAGCATATTCAGGTATTCCTATCTAGAGTGATAAATGATGAGTATGATCTAGTAGAACATTATGATATATATAATATACAATTAGCATATCTAACTTTTAAATTTTAGACTGTTCTTGAAAAATTTAAGATCAATACATGTATTATGAATATCTATTTATACTGCACTCGTTCTATTTGAGCAGTCACAATACGTTGGTTGTATATTTCTATGTCATATATAGTCACTTACACGATATAATTTTTCCTCGTGGATATTTAAATAGAAGTTGCCGAAATTATATTTAATTATTCATACGAACTCTTCAACCTGTTCTTGTTTCCAATGTATACAACGATGCGTGGAACGACTCAAACTTGTTTCGTTTACAGTTTTTGGAAAAACACATTTCACTTAATGATATTTGTCGTGTGCAACCAATAAATCATTATGATGTATGCTTACTGTTGATATTTTAGTCCATACTTAAACAAATTCGTTCGACAGTGAATTTCAACAGGTTATATACTTTTCATTGTGTTATATATTTCTCCGCCTGCATGATATGAGGCCTTTTTATAGGGGTATTTTCCCCAAATATTTAGATCACATAAATAACATTAACACATTTAACAACAATTGAAAATGTTTTTTTTTTTAAATTGCAGTATAAAGACAATAATAATGCATTGACTTGACATATCAACGATATAAGGATTAGGATTATATTTATGTATTATGAATATCTATATATTTATGTATCACAATGCTTGGTGTGTTTTTTTTTTTAGATGAAATAAATGACAAAAAAAAGAAAATTACAATCGCACAATAGCATAATGACGGGATGTATAAGTACAGAGCCACGTCATATGAGTATCACCAAAAACAGACTAAACAGTAAAAGTAATATTCATAATGACATATAAAAGAATACTATACCATGGAATTAAGATTATAAATAACGTCAGTACCCATAATGTATAATTCAAGACCATCTTGTATTATTCGTGAAGTTGATGCGGAATATTTATCAATAACTTAAAGGTTGTCGTACCTTCCGATGAACTATTTTTTTAGAACAGACGTTCTTTGACATACCCCTAGTCCTTCAACTTTCAGTTCAGACACTAATAATAGATGAACAGCTAATTTAACATCAAAGTAGTTTATTTTGCACTTGTGACCGTACATATTAATGCATTGGCAATTGCTTGACTGTAGAGTATACTTACATGTGAAAAAAACATGAACTATAGGAAGCCTTACCGTCTAAAGGTCAACAACTGTAGACAACAAACCAATTTTTTTTTGTATATTCTAGTCCTCTGTAAAGATAAAAGTGTCCTGAAATTGAACTTTTAATCGATTTTCAAAAGTAGTGTATATTTAAAGGAGAGATATTTTTTTTTCTACAGATGCAGTTACTGGTAGATAAACGGACCTTTACCTTAAACCAGTAATATTGCAGATAGTTTGATAATGCATCTAAAAAATGGTGTTCAAGGGGCAAAACCCTTTCAAAAATAACGAATTGGCACTGATTTTCTAACTCGTCAAAGACAATGCCAATATGAATCTATGGTATTATTTTCATTAAAATATGGCAATAATTAAAATTGAGAATGGGAATGTGGAATATGTCAAAGAGACAACAATCCAGGCAAAAAGCAGACAACCCGAAGGTCAGCACTGGGTATTCAGCGCAGCGAGAAAATCCCGCACCCGGAGATGGTACTTAACTGGCAGCTAAATAAAATTGTGTACTGGTTCATTGAAAATGGACGTCACACTTAACTCAAAACATGATAATTAAACTAAATTTAATACACCATACAAGACTAACAAACAGAGGCTACTGACTTTGGACAGACGCAAAAATGCTTTCGGCGTTAAACATGTTTTGTGAGATACCCTTCTCTATACCTCTAGCCAATATGTTATAAAGAAACTCGAAGCAATACGCACAATTAAACTCAGTTTAAAAGTCCGGGTCCGATGTCAGAGGTATAGTTGTATATGGCAAAGCGTTAACAAGACCGTGTGGAAAGACGGGCTGACACCCAGTATTTCCATTTACCCAACAACCATTTAGCCACAAAACCAACTTAAACCTATCATTTTTTTTCTTAAAATGTCCTGTATCAAGCAAGAAAATAGTCATTGTCATATTATAGCTCGTTTCTGTGTGTGTTACATTTTAGTGTTGTGTTTCTGTTGTGATGTAGTTCTCCTCTTATATTTGATTTGTTTCCCTCAGTTTTAGTTTGTAACCCGGTTTGGTTTTTTTCTCAATCGATTTATGAATTTCGAACAGCAGTATACTACGGTTGCCTTTATTGACCCTGTAAATAATAATTGTAAATCTTGTAATAATAAATCTTTATTTCAAGAGGGTTGAACTGTTCCCTGAGGCCTTCATGAATAACATTGAAATGAAACATGTATAACAAACAAAAATAAAAAATAAATTAAATAAATAAATACACACAACAGCCAATGTATACGGAATTAATGCATCACATGAAAATGATAAATGTGTGTGGCATATTCACAGACTATGATCTGCTTTAAGAAACCACAAAAGTCCTTAAAATTACAAAAATGATTATAACAAGTATACAATTGCGTTATGAAGAATACTTTGAAATGTTTTACGAATCTGTCCAATTGTTAAGGATGAGTTGTGAATTGAAGACAGTTCGACATTATTCAAGATGGATAGTACTTTTATGTTAATTATATTACTTAACAAGGCAAATTTCAAATATAATCAAAATATTTTAAACTAAGAATATTAATTAGGAAATAAATGATCCATAGTGTCATAAACTTTACAAACTAATACACAAGTTATCTACTGTTACACATATTTTTTGCAATTTCAATTGCAAATCTTGCTATTATGAAAACCTTTTAAACTGAATTGAGTTGATTACTGTTTTTATTGATAGCAAACATGCATGAAAGAATTAAAATTTCTTAAAAATAAAATGTTGAATATTTTCTTTTTCTTAATACAGCTGATGTGTGCACAATTTCAGGTGATCTTAAATCATTGACCTATCACTCATAATGAATCTAAGGTAGACATGTATTTAACAATTAACAAGTGTAAATGTCTGATGGCAAAAAATAGATATACAAGAGGCTGTCACAACGACAGCAAACCGGATTTATTTACATTTATTTGTGTCCTGGCAATATCACAAGAACCATTACTGATGAATGGTGAAAGTGAAAATCATCAATATCAAATTTGACCTCCATTTTGTCATCAGTATCAACATTTTGAAATAATAATATTTGAAAAGCTTAGATTGAATGGTTCATGAGTAAATGCAACAACGTGAATGGAAACGCCATTTTACAATCTTTCAAGAACCATAACTCCTGAACAGTAAAAGTCAAAATCGTCATTATGGAACTTGACCTCTATTTTGTCATCAGTAACAACATATTAAAATTTCAAAAGCTTTGGTGGAATGGTTCATGAGAAAATGCACGGACACGACGGGAAACACCATTTTTCAATCTTTCAAGAACCATAACTCATGAACGGTAAAAGTCAAAATCGTCATTATTGAACTTGACCTCCATTTTGTCATCAGTAACAGCATATTAAAATTTCGGAAGCTTTGGTAGAACAGTTCATGCATAAATGCACGGACACGACTGGAAACTCCATTTTCAATCTTTCAAGAACCATAACTCCTGAACGGTAAAAGTCAAAATCGTCATTATTGAACTTGACCTCCATTCTGTCATCAGTAACAACATATTAAAATTTGGGAAGCTTTAGTAGAACAGTTCATGAGTAAATGCACGGACACGACTGAAAACTCCATTTTTCAATCTTTCAAGAACCATAACTCCTGAACGGTAAAAGTCAAAATCGCCATTATTTAACTTGACCTCCATATAGTTGTCAGTAATAACATATTAAAATTTTAAAAGCTTTGGTTGACCGGTTCATGAGTTAATGCACGGACAACATTTGATTGCCGCCTTTCAAGAACCATAACTCCTGAACGGTAAAAGTCAAAATCTCCATTATTGAACTTGACCTTCGTATAGTTGTCAGTAATAACATATTAAAATTTAAAAAGCTTTGGTTGAACGGTTCATGAGTTAATACACGGACAACATTTGATTGCCGCCCGCCCACCCGCCCGTCCCTCCGCCCACTCGCCGTACATCCCCAAATCAATAACCGACATTTTTGTCACAAAAATCCGGTTAAAAATTAAAAATATAAAATTTGGCAGTTATTTCAATAACATTTATCAAACAGGGCAATTATTTTTATATCAATAATACAAAATAAATAACATCCAGGTTTACCACCTTCAAAAATATTAAGCTTTTATATAGTTTGTTAATGACACCTCTGGCGCTACCGCCACCGCCGGAATCTTATCTTTATGTAAAACTTTCTGCGACAGAAGGTGCAGGCATGTCAAAAACTATATCAAACTGAACAACAAGTCCATATAACGATATCACAGTCACTGGGTCCGTTGACACAAACAGCTTTAAAGTAAACATTGAAATTTCCATTCCATTCTGACAGGTTTCAACTAGTATACAGAGATGCAACTACAGCTCCTTCCATGATTGAAAATTTTAACAAGTTCTCTGCTTGTTCTCCTGTTGAAGGTTGATTATGCCTATGAAAAGAAAATTATCAATTGATATAAGTCTGATAAAATCTGTCGTTAAAAATATACTTTCAATAGCCGATCTAGCCAATCTAGCCTAATGTTGTCATGTTAGGCCGTGTCTAGCTACCTGTATATAAGATTTGTCCACACTTGCAAACTATATGTCATTAAAATGTTCATAACGTCGAACCGAATGCAATAAAATGATAAAAAAAAATTCTGGTCTTACAGATGATCAAAAAAATTATTCTGAATCCAGAGCTTCTCCATACACTATAGTGTTAAATATCGTAAAAAAAATTGAATTTGATTGTTAGCATTGAAAAAACTGAATAAAACGTTTGCGCGAGAAAAAAAAATCTGACATACCCTCCCCCCCCCTTTCCCCCTTTTTTTAAAAGTTAATTGGTTGTTCCTTTATGGAAGCCATTTTGATCATTTGCAGTAGTTTAAAAAGATACTTAAGATGTCTCGATTACGCATTAGAAAACGTAGGCTGCATCAGCATGCTTACAGAAGAAGAATAAGGATCGAGATGTTAAGGTGCACTACATTTCTATCTTTTCTGTTTGTTTCTTTTTCTTTTGTTGGTATTTTTCTCAAACAAATTTGGCAAAAGGAGGCGGGAATGTTTTTATTTTTTATTTTTCAAAGTGTATTTTAAACGGATCTGAGATACTAGACAAACAAAATAATTTACCTCATACCTTTTTTTAGAAATGCATTTATGAGTGAATCGTTGTTTGAATAAAGACCAGTGGCAAATGTTTCTGTGAACGTCCATTCGATTCGGGATTTTCAAATGAATTTTTGTTCGGAAATGATGATGCTATGAGCCTTGATAAGGAGTTAGTAAAGCTACGTTAAGTGGTATTTATAACAAATAAATATATCAAGTATATGCAAATATTTCTGTAAAGAAAAATTAATAATTGTTATCAATATAAATTTTATTCAAAAACCGTTTAAATATATATGGTAAAATAAATGTTCTAAATTCCTAGTTTTTCGTACACTTAACCGACACAAGGCCTACATTGACTATCGACTGCATGTAGACAAAACATGATTTAAACTACATGTAAACATTGAGTTTTATCAATGGGAAAGCCATTTTGTTTAGTTAACGTGTGATTTACACTAACAGAACACCCAGTTTAGATCAATTGGAACACGGCCTTAGTATTCTATTTAACATTGCCATTAAAGTGCGAGGTTTGGCTAGCCACAAAGTATCCTGTACCGAGTCAGGAAAATGGCAGTTGTTATCTTATAGTTCGTTTCTATGTCTGTTGCATTGTCGTTTGTTTTTGTTGCACTTCAGTGTTTCTGTTGTTTCAAAGTTTTCCTTTTATAGTTCATGGGATTCCCTCGGTTTCAGTCTGTAACAGAGATTTGTTTTTTCTCAATCTATTTATTACTGTCGGACTTTCGAACAGCGGTTTACTTCTTTTGCCAGACAAATTAGGGAAATGTAACCCTTTTTGAAATTGAAAGATTTAATGAAGTTTGTCTTATTACTATTGTGAGAAATATACAACATTATTTGGTTAGAAAAAAAACTTCTTCCTCAATTCCTCTCGATTTTATATCAAGAGGCTTCTAAAAGCATTAATCGCTCGCCTGTTAAAAATATTCTATTTTGATATTTGTTTATACCTTCATTGCAATCGTTTACCATACATTTGCTTTTTAAAATATTATTAAGTGATATATTTGTCGAATTTTGCTTTTTTGATGCTCAAGTAACAGTTAAAAGTTTAAACTTGTCTTTTTTTGGGGGAGGGGGGATTATACCTTTAACCCTCCATAAGCAAGATATGTTGTGCCGAATTTATCTTTCAATATTAGTTATATAATTAACAAAGCTATATTCACTATGTTCTTATCTCTAATATAACTTTTGAATGTAAATTTCCCTTTTTACAAATGTCCATGGCCATTGATAGATAGATGAGTTGAATAAATTAAAAAGTAATTTAATGAATAAAAGATATTACAATGTTTATTGTTATCATTATCGATATTATTTTAAATAGATTTAGCAAATCATATTCAATGTCCAAAAATTGGATGACCTGTTTGACTCAAAGTTTGACATATCTAGACTAATCTATAACGAGTTTCAGTATTATATAGATACAATGGACAAGGGTATATTCCTAAAAAGAAAGCATGAACCTGAAAGGAGAAAACCAGCTATTATAATAGATGTATCTACAATAACATACAAAATTAGAACCAGATGCTCCGCAGGGCGTAGCTTTATACGACCGCAGAGGTTGAACCCTGAACGGTTAGGGCAAGTATGGACACAACATTCAAGCTGGATTCAGCTCTAAATTTGGATTGCGTTTAAATAGTTGACACAGCATAGGTTTCTGACACAGAATGAATGTGTTCTAATGAACTTAAAATTTTTGTTTCTCTTAAGAGCAATTCACTATGCTGTTGAATATTAATCCTCTCAAAAAAATGTTTGAAGAAATTTTCTTTTTTATTTATGAAATTTCAAATGAGAAAAATTGAACCCAATTTTTTTAATCACATCCCCCTTTCCCTTATTCCCAAACTAATCTCAATTAAAATTTCTAATGGAGTTTGCAACAATAACTACTCATTTAAATACATCATAAAATATTAAGATGTAAAAAAAAACTGCTTGTTATCACTAAATGGTAAAGATTCTTTTAATTTATCAGTTGGTAGTAAAAAGTGAATATACATTGTATATTGTATATAACAAAGATTTAAGTTGATTCTGGACAAAGAAAGATAACTCCAATTAAAAAAAAATCTTGCTATTGCACAATATTTTGCAATTAGATATTTCTTGCTTACTATTCTGGACAAAGAAAGATAACTCTAATTAAAAAAATTTTGATATTTCACAATATTGTGCAATTAGATATTTCTTGCCATTACGCAATACTGTGCAATTGAAAAGACTTGCTATTGCACAATACTTAATATAATAATTTTAGATCCTGATTTGGACCAACTTGAAAACTGGGCCCATAATAAAAAATCTAAGTACATTTTTGGATTCAGCATATCAAAGAACTTCAAGATTTCAATTTTTGTTAAAATCAGACTAAGTTTAATTTTGGACCCTTTGGACTTTAGTGTAGACCAATTTGAAAACAGGACCAAAAATGAAGAATCTACATACACAGTTAGATTTGGTATATCAAAGAACCCCATTTATTCAATTTTTGATGAAATCAAACAAAGTTTAATTTTGGACCCCGATTTGGACCAACTTGAAAACTGGGCCAATAATCAAGAATCTAAGTACATTTTTAGATTCAGCATATCAAAGAACCTAACTGATTCATTTTTTGTCAAAATCAAACTAAGTTTAATTTTGGACCCTTTGGACCTTAATGTAGACCAATTTGAAAACGGGACCAAAAGTTAAGAATCTACATACACAGTCATGACAGTTAGATTCAGCATATCAAAGAACCCCAATTATTCAATTTTGATGAAATCAAACAAAAGTTTAATTTTGGACCCTTTGGGCCCCTTATTATGTTGGGACCAAAACTCCCAAAATCAAACCCAACCTTTCTTTTATGGTCATAAACCTTGTGTTTAAATTTCATAGATTTCTATTTACTTATACTAACGTTATGGTGCGAAAACCAAGAAAAATGCTTATTTGGGTCCCTTTTTGGCCCCTAATTCCTAAACTGTTGGGACCTAAACTCCCAAAATCAATACCAACCTTCCTTTTGTAGTCATTAACATTGTGTTTAAATTTCATTGATTTCTATTTACTTAAACTAATGTTATTGTGCGAAAACCAAGAATAATGCTTATTTGGGCCCTTTTTTGGCCCCTAATTCCTAAACTGTTGAGACCAAAACTCCCAAAATCAATCCCAACTGTTCTTTTGTGGTCATAAACCTTGTGTCAAAATTTCATAGATTTCTGTTAACTTAAACTAAAGTTATAGTGCGAAAACCAAGAAAATGCTTATTTGGGCCCTTTTTGGCCCCTAATTCCTAAAATGTTGGGACCAAAACTCCCAAAATCAATACCAACCTTCCTTTTGTGGTCATAAACCTTGTGTTAAAATTTCATAGATTTCCATTCACTTTTACTAAAGTTAGAGTGCGAAAACTAAAAGTATTCGGACGCCGGACGACGACGACGACGACGACGACGACGACGACGCCGACGCCAACGTGATAGCAATATACGACGAAATTTTTTTCAAAATTTGCGGTCGTATAAAAACGGAAAAAAACAAAGAAACAAGAAATACAGGGATTCAAACCTAAACCGACAAGCCTTTACCTTTCACATAAACCTTCAACTTATTATTATTAACCATGTTAACATGGCGGCTACCTACTTGTATATATAAAGTTTTTCAAGCCCTGTGTGTCCCTTGTACCGATGAGTATTCGATGTTTATTAACATAATTATCTTAAATAAACATCTGAACCCGTTAGTAGCCGAGAGGTTTCATGAATGTGTTGATATCATTCACACATGTAAGATTTCAATGAGGTGTTCAATTCTCAGTAATGGCATATTTAAAATACGAAATTGAAAGTAAGTGTTTAATTTAATTTCGTTAGTGAACAAAAATCAATAAAATAGGTATTTCAAGCTTTGTGAAATTAGACATACAATGGAAACATAAATTGAATATAATTTGGTGAGCTCATTTCAGAGACAATTTCAGGAAGCGTTGATTCTAGAAAAAGAATCCACGTCAAATTAATAGGTTGAAGTCACGACAATAGTATAATCATGAATATTATTGCCTGTAAATTAAAAAAATCAAATGTTTTACTCAAGACATACCTAAGTTGTGTATATACATTTGTTCTCCTAGTTCCCATATATAAACATATAATAACTCCAAATAAAACTGCCACTTGCAAAATGTTTTTAACATCAAATATACTGAAATAAAAGCACAGTTTATTAATTCTAAATGTTCACATCTGATTTGTTTTGATCACCCAAACAAGTTGAATAATTTAACTAAGGCTTCAAGGAATATTGCTCATCTTACAATATTGACATGATATAACGCATATATTTGTATTAAATGAAAACTTGATATTCATCTTTATATAGTAGTATTTAGACAATAAGCGAACTCAGTGTGAAAGTGCTAAAGAAGAATTTTCTTTATACTAAGAAATAAACATGTCAGAAAGTTTAGTTCCGTTTTAACAAGTCACGAATTAATTCATATCAAATATCCCCAGTAAACCAATTATCATTACTTTATGTTAAAACATTTTTATCCGTATAAAATATGGAATACAATGATCTACTTTCATAATCATATTGTAAATTCCAGTATTTATTTATTGTTTCAGTTGTTAATTTTGTAAAAAATCCACGTTTGTGTCATCAAAATCATTTCAATTTAATATAACATACATATGTTGCATTCCACAAATACCTTTTACCAAAATGGGAATTGCAATCCCTAATCAAAATTACATTATAAGTGAACCCTTTTTCACCACAGAAATTCAGGGAAAGAATGTTTAGTAATTTGGTGTAACACCGCTCAAAAATTCTAAGTTGTTCACTGTTGTGTTAAAAATATACATTTCGGTAAGAACATTGGCACATTGACTTTCTTTAGAACCTAGATTAGCTATCTCTGGAGCCCTGAGTGCCTTGTCAATGGTTCGCACAACTTACAAACATTGCTCAAAGGAACGCTGAGTCCATAATATTAAATATTCAACTGGACGATAAATTAAGATGAAGTCTAGAGCCTGACAATTATGCCCAAACATGTTTCCATAGGAAACCTTTTGTCCTACATTTAAGAACTAAAAAACAGTAAACAAAATATACCAGAATTCTACCCAAGTGTAAGAGATAAACCAAAACGACATTAAGTATAAAGGTTGCAAGTTTGAATTACTAGCTGCAAATTGCCTAAGTTGTCAAAACTTGTGATTTTGTGCAAGCCACATATTCAATACATTATACAATGCAAACTGATAAAAACTGTGAAATAGATTATCAGTGTTGATATACTTACATTGCATATACACTTAGTCTATCTTTATTTTTATCTGAAAAAAAAATCAAATTGTCAACATGAAGGCAAAACATGATTTATATGTAAAAACTGACACATAAACTTTGTTAGTCTTGTATGATTTTTAATTCAGATTCTGCTTTTTGGTCGGGTTGTTGTCTCTTTGAGATATTCCATATTTCCATCTCAATTTGATAATCATTTATTTGTTTTGGAGATAAGTATGACGTCCGTTTTCATTGAACTAGTACCCCTTTTTTCGTTTTTGATTTTGTTTTGTTTTGAGGCATGCTGAATACCGCCCCTCTGGGTGCGTTATTTTCTCGCTGTACTGAACGCCCATTGGTGGACATCAATGTTTTCAACCCTTTGGTCGAGTTGTTGTCTATTCGACACATTTCCTCTTTCCCTTATCAATTTTATAAGAGTAAAATAAACAGAATCACATGCAGTCTAACAGAAAGTTACCTAAGCTGTATTTGGCAAAACTTGTTTTGGAATTTTGGTTCTCAATGCTCTTCAAATTCGTACTTTATTTGGCTTTTTTAAATTTTTTTTTTATTCGAGCGTAACTGATTAGTCTTTACTAGACGAAACGCGCGTCTGGCGTAAATACAAAAATTAATCTTGGTTTCTATGATGAGTTTATTTACATTAATGCACGGTGATAAGGTAAAAAAAATCATTCATAATCAAATAAATGCAAACGTTGTTGATTTGTTACCAGTAACTAGAATAAAAGACATATTTGTGTTATTTGAATGGAGTCGTGAATAGAGGTAACATCAGCAAATTTAAAAAAAAATCTTTTCACAAAAAAAACATTTTCTTGCTGATATCCTAAATAACCTTATTTATCATAAATATCTTACTTTGTAACTTTGATTTATCTTGCTCATCTCTTCCTTCCTCATAGACATGCTCAGAGTTTGTGTCAAATGTTTCTTCTTTTAGCAATAGCTTCTTTTCACCGACTTTAGCCCCATATGTACATGAATAATTGCGATTTATGTCCATCTCAGTAAGGTTTCTGATGACAAGAGTAAAACCGTCTTTTTTCAATTTCCCTGAGTATTTCTCATTTTGAAAATCTTTAACATCTATTGCAATGGTTCGAAAGTCTTTACTATCATAATCCCAAATAACCCATCCTGAATATCTAACACAACAGGCAGCAATTTTACAATGAAGTGTTAATATTTGTCCATAAGCTGTGACTTTATTATCTACTTTCCATTCTGCCTCATCTGGAAAAAAACCCAAAGTACAATTACAAAGAGTTAAGGGGTATTTCTACAACTTCTAACGCTTAGATAGCCTCTCACTAACACTGTCAAATATACTTTTAACCAAAAAAGTAGAAAATTCATATCAATAAAACGGCAGTCAAAAATAAAAATGTTCTCCCTGGTGGTCCTTGAATAAAAATATGCGATACTCACGAATCCTTTTGTAGCAAAATTTAAACTAACCAAATTTCTGTCAGTCCTTTTCTTGATTTTGTTGCTCAAATCTTTCGGACCACCACTTTTCACGAACTGTACGAGTTATTTTCACAAACATTTGACAACCTTCTTAGTACAATCATGGTCAATGCTCCATTTTGTAAAGACTTTACTGCTTTCAATATACTCTTCTTTAAATTGTAATTGTATTTACATCATAAAAATACTAAGATGTAAACTCCCTAAGCCAAAGTGAGTGATCTAAGAGCAGTTTGACTTTTCTTTTCCCAAGCTCTCATTGGTCATTACAAATAGTAAACATCTGTAAATCGCACATTGATAAGTCCTCATTTATCTAAAATTCATTCTTGGCTTTCAAATGTTCAACAAAGCTCTACGGATTAATCGAAATTATTAAATGTGATTTTGCATTTAATAGCACTTGGTTGATAACAGCTGGTGGTAAACTGCTAGTCCCAGATTATATATGTAGGACTCTAAAGTTCGATGGTACTCTAAAGTGCGATGATCACGCTAAAGTGCGATGATCACGCTAAAGTGCGATGGTCTACGCTAAAGTACGATGGTGTTTCACGCTAAAGTGCGTTGGTTGTTTGTTCGCTAAAGTACGATGGTGTATCACGCTAACACTACAAACCATTAAAGTCTGAAATGGCCTATATCTGTACTCGACTGTACTGATTTTTACTCGACCAGTCTGAATTGGTCTGACTTTTACTTGACATTACTCGACCCCAGTCTGAACCATACTTGACTGTACTGAATCGTACTTGACCCTTATTTTTGCCGTTGAAAATAGTCTGAACTATTACTCGACCAGTCTGAAACAGTCTTAACCCATTCTCGACATGTACTCGACCTATTTTTCCAGTCTAAACCATACTTAACCAAAGGTCTGAACAATACTCGACCAGTCTGAACCATACTAGACCAAAAAAACTGTACTTTTTTAACTGTTAAAATAAATTTCTTTTTAACTGACATATATAACAACAGCCAACAAAATTTATAAAAAAATTTAACCTTATAAAAGAAATATATCTCTGATTATATTTAGGATAAAAAAAATATATTGTATATAACTTGTATCAAAAAGGAATAAAATTAAATAAATAAATAATATTGTTTATCTGATTAGTGGTGAAATATGAATTATAACCTCTGCTTGGGGGCAAACTCATAAATAAGATCACACCTGGTCAGAGGTATTTAGTTCTAAATAACATTGATTCAAAATTGCAACATCCTGTTTAAATTAAATAACAAGGCCTTTCGAATATACATGTATGTACTAGATAAGTAATACACGAATTGAAGATAATAGGGCTTTCTTTTTACCTGTAAAACACACATGCACTGAGGTAATTAGAACATATTAAAGTACTTTATGTATGCCATGTTTATTTGACAAAAAAAATACTTAAATTAATTGAAAAAATATTATACTGTTACTTTGGAATACATTTCCTTTTTTAAAAAGGTTATCAAGGATTGCTATGGAAATTCTATTATCATGATTATATTAAATTCTTGGTTTAATAAAATAAAACATTTAAGCTCTCATTTTTTTTTTAAATTCATTAAGTTGTTTTATATACTATTTTATATATATCTTAATAAAAAAAACATTCACTGCATAATTGCCTGAATTCAACTGACACCATAAATCTATACTAGGCTTAAGTCAATGGTGAAAATAGTCCAGTTACCATAAATTACTTCCGAAATATTCATAAAATTTTGAAAAGTATTGAAAATATTAGTCACAATTCATTTTTTTAGATTATTTGCAGCTTGTTTTATTCATATTTTAAAAGTTGATATATATTATTATGTAAGTGTTGATTAATATTATATTATGATTGATTATTGTGAAATTTTAATTTCAATACTGTATTGAATACATTTTTAATTTCAAGTTGTTGTTCAAATTTCATTTGAATTAAAAAAAATCCTAAAGTGATAAAATTCAGTTGATAGATACAAATAATAGGTCTAGGTTGGTTAAGACTTGGTCGAGTATGGTTCAGACTAGGTCGAGTATGGTTCAGACTAGGTCGAGTACGGTTCAGACTAGGTCGAGTACGGTTCAGACTCGAATAAAATGGTTAAGTACTGGTCAAGTACACATTCAGACTGTTAAGTATGGTTCAGACTACAGTCGAGTATTATCAAGTAAATCTCAGACGAATTCAGACTGGTCGAGTAAAAATCAGTACAGTCGAGTACAGATATAGGCCATTTCAGACTTTTAATGGTTTGTAGTGTAAAGTGTGATAATCCAAAGGATAAGATTCGAAGTATTAAGGCATAGAGGTTTAAAAAGACTTTTTGCAAAATCTATTATGCTAAGATATAACAAATGTGATATGCTTTATAATATACCGGTAGGCGTAAGTAATTGTTTCTAAATTAACAAGTCCGACCAAGTTATAATTGCTATAAAGGTTAATTATGTTTTGCTAATATTATAATTCATGTAAAATAATTTTTTAACAATTCGGAGCGTATTGAATATTTGGACATTTGGTGTAAATTGCCGTTAACACTAATGTTACAACCTCCCTTACATTTGTTATTGAAAATTAAAAATCCCTAATTCGTTCATTGTCGGAAAATGCAACATTTATTTGCATAAGCTTAAATCTAAATGCGAGAGAAATGCAATGTTTGCCGAGCTTTCTCCCTTTCCATATTTTCCTATAATATACAGTACGAACTTATGTTTTAGCAGACAATTTATAGTTAACGCATGAAAACATGTATCTCTATTCTACTGACGTTACTTTTCATTAAAATCGACCGCATCACAAAGTAAAGTGCCACATAAACAATAATTCGAATGTATCCGTTCGCTTCAAATAGAAGCAGGATAAGTATGCGTATACTGTTTTGTATTTATATAGTAAAATGGTCGACTGTAGGACACAAGTCCTTTTTCCAGCACTCGAAAAAATAAACATTGTGATTCAGCCGACAAAAAACGGTTACATTCAATCAATTACTCGTAAGTCATGGACATATGGTGTAAAAATTGTTAATCAAATATTCCTAATCTATCTTCCGGTATGTTCATTTTTAGTTTGTATAAACAACTGTTAACGTCATTATCGTACTACGTGTTTACGTCTATATTTGCCCGGACCATCGCATTTTAGCGTAGGGAACCACGTACTTTAGCGTAGACCATCGCACTTTAGCGTTACCATCGTTCTTTAGCGTCCCCATCGCACTTTAGAGTCCTACATATATACCGGTAAAAAGTCAGTAATTCTTTTTAAATTATCTGATATTAAAATTAGAAATTAAGGTTCTAGCGCCCTTACTCAAATTCATAACTTTAAAGTTTTTTAAGTTTTAAGTTTAATTTCAACACTTTTTTTGTTGCATACATTGTTTTGTGATTGCTGATTTCTCTCTAAAGTGATTTGAGGTTTGCAACTGAAATGCTTCGATCATTACATTTTCAGAAAAAAAGCATGCCAAAGAATGTAAACACAGTATTTTCATTTATGTTGAGTTCAGAATTTGAAAACATTATCAAACTTCAGTTTTTACCTCATATATAAGTCATTATCCTCGGCTTAGTATATATCTAGGATTTATATTGGTTAACGCACGTCGTTACAAAACCCATAGCCCCTGGGTGTTGCTAACTCATATCCCCGGACGTTGCTAACCATTATCCGGGGAACTTCACACACGTTTTCCTTAGTTCAATGATTGCTCCTTGTGAAATATTGAATTCTGTAGATTATTCATGATGTTTGTAATTAAATATTAAATTCATTAACGATTTTGTCCTATTATGCCGATCATTTACACTCATTTAATTAAATGCATCACTTGACTGCTACATTTTCAAGGAATGGGACTACTGACCTAGCTATGCAAATGACACACGTTGACGTCACACCATCTATGACGTTACTCTCACAACATTGAGCGCCAAATTTGACTCAATCTAGTTTCTCTGTCTCCGTATAAAAACGTCTTATATTTGACTACCTGTAGGGTTCTACCGAAGGTAGTACCCTACACCCCGTAAAAAATATGTAAAAATTTCCAAATTTCAATAATTCTTTAGATAATGAAAAAAAACGTTGTTTTCACGTTACAGTGTGTACCCGAATTTCCATAAAACTCGATTCGGACTAAGACCCAATCTCATTAAAATCCGATGTTCTGATACGCTACCCTGTTAGTGGAGGGTAGCGTATCAGAACATCGGATTTTAATGAGATTGTACTAAGACCGGGGATTAAATCGTTATCTACGTTTCCGTAGATATGGGTATTTTAAAACCCTTCAATACCCTGTACACCCTTCGGCTACGCTTCATGGTGTACTGGGGTACTTCAGGGTGTTACAATACCCATATCTACGGATATGAACGTAGATAACTTATATTATGACACTTAACTCTGAACCAGTGATAACATACTTCTTGCTACGCTACGTTGCTTATTTAGCAAAGCAAATATGCAATACAGATATTGTTACGTTAAAAACAATAAAAAAAAAAATCTAAAATAAAGACTTACCTCTAGGAATCGATATTCCCTTTATCATGTGTATAGAAAGGAATAACATCGTGAAAATAACCGCTATCATCTTTAATGTTACAGCTTATTCTGAAATGATACGGTATCAATTATTTTCGAAATTATAAAACCAAAGCATCGAAGGTACTGAGATTCAGTTTTCAGCTAGTCAGATATTTTTTCCTGATTCAGATTTTAATATCTTATTTCATTATGCAAACATTTCAAGACAAACATCTTTAACCTGAACAGACATCGGAATTTGGGATATGTTATTTTGGAATAAGATGTAGAATTCCTCAATATTGAAGAACGCCTACATAGTGTAATGCAATACGAATATGTGTTCGTAATAGCAGATCAAAGAAGTCACAAATAGAGAATAAAAGTGTAAAAGAGGGACAAAAGACAACAGAAGGACATCCAAACCCTCATATCTTGACTTACATTTAGAAATTGACAATGAGGATCGGTAGAAAACAAAACTTTACGACAAAATAGATGATTTCAGCTTTCCAATTGTGAACTTTCCATTTTTAAGTAGCAACATTCCAGCAGCACCTGCATACGGGGTATTTATTCCCTAATTGATACGATATTCCCGTGCTTGCATTTCCTATCATGATTTTCTTGATAGAGGGTTGCTGCTCACAAGGAGTCATTAAACCAAGAGTTCCAAATGGAGAAGTTGAAATCATCCCTACGTAAATTTGTTGATTGACCGTTATGGAATAACCGTTTCACAAATGATATCGGATATATTTCTTACGTCGTAACAACAATCACCTTTCCTTTCATGAAGGTGACCCACCGAATTAGACTATTTACCGGATTTGTTATAACATAAGCAACACGACGGTTGTCACATGTGGAGCAGGATCTGCTTACTCTTTCGGAACACCTGAGATCACCCCTAGTTTGGTGGGGTTCGTATTGTTTATTCTTTAGTTTTCTATGTTTTGTCATGTGTACTATTGTTTGTCTTTTTCATTTTTAGCCATGGCGTTGTCAGTTTGTTTTTAGATTTATGAGTTTGACTGTCCCTTTGGTATCTTTCGTCCCTCCTTGAGTGTAGATTTGTGGTCTGTAACATCGTAGTCTCATATGATAATTAAATATGCGATTTTCAGCAACAGCACCAAAACATAAAAGTATTAACTGAATAAAGGGTGTTCATTCTTCATTCAGACAATACAAATAAAAAATACATTTCCTGTAATCCAATATACCTCCACAAGTACTTTATACAGCCTGGTAAATTGTGACTTACTTTGGGAGGAGTTTGATACACAATTGTGTAGATAAATCAACTAGATTTACAACATAACAAGTTTTAATGAGATAAACAACCATGCAATTGAAATGTAACGGAAGTTCGCGATCAGGTGAAATGTTAAACGAAAGTGCAATCGCTGAAATTTCTCGCTTTCTGTACTAATCATTCCCTTTATGTTGATATTTAAAATTTGATATTTTGATAATGACTGAACAAAACACTTTATCATTTTGCCCCTAAAAGCAGTAATCAAATACTTCTGTTATTTTAAAAAAAGGTTATGGGAATCTGAAATTCAGTCATCAAAGATAGATGGTCTATACAAGGATGAAGATTGGTCTAACAAATATAAATGTGTGTGTGCTCATCTTACAAAGGATTTTGCATTTTTGCATCCTAGAAAAGGTCTTCAAAAGTAAAACGAGAGAATATCGGATACTGGGTGTTCAATAACTACTTATCCACGACAATGAGGTGAATAAAATCAACATTTTGCATTCGAATTCATGAACCACGAGTCCCTTCGTAAATTTTACTGACGTTATCACGAGTAGGTATGACCTTTTATTTACAAATCGAATTATCATATGTGCGTTTGAAACGATTGGAACATTATATGCAATAGATTCGGATTTTGCTGTACCCTCGCAGCTCTTTTTGGGTGCTTAGCATATCGATGAGATGCACGTAAATACAAAAATAATAGAAAAATGGGCCTCCCTAAGTAAGCCAACCATAAAATGTTCGTATGTCATTAACTGATGTGAAATGTACGACTCGCAGTAAATGATTAATTATAAACAGTCATAAAAAATGTTATTTTTTGTGTAAATAGAACTTACTATCCAGACAGTAAATTTGTAGAAGATTCAGTGAAAAAATTAGACAAGTGTTATTTGATGGCTAATAAGTAACGAGTTTCTAATTTCCTGTTCTTTTAATGTCATGCACGGTTATCCGATACTTTGGTAGGCCTGTTTCGATCGATTTCCTCAACAAAAGGAGACGTGTTAAACTAGCATGTTATCCATTGTCATCAAAATTATTAAATTCATAATATCATTATATTTATCTTGCAATAATAATATCTCACTAATAGTTATCAAAGGTACCAGGATTATAATTTAGTAAGCCTGACGCGCGTTTCGGCTACATTAGAGCATTTGATATAAATTCGAAGTTTCTGGAATAAAGTTAGGGTTATAGTGTTCTGTTTTTGTGCGTATGTGTATCTTGTGTGTGTGAGCGTTGTAAGCGTATGCATGTATTTTTATTTAGGTAATTAAATTATGAAACTATATTAAGGCACTTTGTCTGCTTCCTTTGACTTCTAACATAATGATAAATATTGAATATAATGAATACTTTTACAAGTAGTAGGATCAATGTTGTTGTAGGTTAGAAGAATCTCTTAAAAAAAATTAAAATTACTACAGGCGTCAAATGAAACGTATGTTTTTCACCGGAATAATTTATCTCAAATAATAAATAGGCATTTTTTTAAACGACTAACTTTAAGCGGCTTTCAACGTTTGCTGCAAACGCATTATCTGCACTCCCACAGTAAGGCGCCTTATCAAATCAAACCAAGTAACTTGACGATGAAAGGGGTTTATAACAACCGTGGCTTTCCATGAAAATTGAACGATCAGTGAAATTTGAAACTTAAGAGGTAACTAAACAATATTTATACTATTAGGAAAAGCTCTATACAGTGGTATATGATAATTTGAAACGTAAGTAAATAAAATTATGAATTTGCATAAAAAAGGGATGAAAGATACCAAAAGGACAGTCAAACTCATAAATCGAAAATAAACTGACAATGCTTGGCTAAAAATGAAAAAAGACAAATAGACAAACGATAGAACATATGACACAACATAGAAAACTAAAGAATAAGCAACACGAACCCCACCAAAAACTAGGGGTGATCTCAGGTGCTCCGGTAGGGTAAGCAGATCCTGCGCCACATGTGACACCCGTCGTGTTGCTTATGTTATAACAAATTTAATAAATAGGCTATTATAGTAATTTTGAAAAACGATTTTATCCGAAAAAAAATTACATTAATGTAAACATTCATAAGATTGTCAATTCTATCCCAAATTTGTCAACTAAAACCGAAAAAGACGTAGAAATATCTGAATTTTTGGTATTTGAGCAAGTGTAAAATCATTTGTTCCCCGGTCTAATGCTATACCGACCAGAAACTATAAAAATGTATGACACTACAGAGACAAAGGTCAATAATTTCCGTCAGTTCTACAGGTTTAAAGAAAGTAAGACAACATTAAAACATGAGGGAAAATACAAAAACTATGACATCTTGTGTTTTAGAAATTGAAATTTCAGTTAAGTTAAGTTATTTAATATTAAGTTATTTAATATTATACAAATCAACCTAAGTTGCACGGGATTCGAACCGTTGCCCGGTTTGATTGCATTGATATCCGCATCGTAAGCGAGAGCCTTATCCCCACTGTTACCGGGGTTAACTCGTTGCTGCCCCACACGCCAATGGGCGTAATGGGCAGGTGGCGTGACCAGGGTTAACATTATCAATTGGCAAATCAAGCCATTTAAAGTGTACTTTGAAAATGATTGAAATATATGAAATAATTCACTAAAAATCTTGATAAAACTAAAGGGGGGGGGGGGGGGGTGGTCTCAACACTCGCAGGTGCGTGTAGCTCACAGCTTGATGATATGAGGGAGAGTAAATGTGTTTTATAAATCACAAGTCTACTACAAATAATAATGCACACTTTTTAGAATTTCGTCAATTTTTCGTTTTTGTACCTTTTCGCATGGACTGGCTCATATAGTATTTAAACATGTTTTGCCTCTCATATTATAAAACACAAGTGCCTGTTAATATTCGACTAAATATCCACATCCCGATATCGGAAGGTAAATAGGCTAGTTATACATACACAGATAAGTCAATTTAAATAAATCTATAGCAAAACAAAATTATGCAACCGGGGGTAGACAACCGTGAAATCAAAATAAAACTCTGGATGACATTTAAAAAAAGGATAGCTAAGTACATTGTGTTATGATATGAATTTTCCCCCGGAGACAACTGCATGTAGACAAGTATGTGTGAGGCGTCCAAATACAAAAAATCACTCCGGACCGAGCTCCGGACATACAATATGTATCAAACAGGTATTACTGTAATAACTGGCCAAACGGGTGTCTTTTACTTTGCTGCCACCACCTGTGTTTACAGGTACACAGGGAACCTCAATAGACTAGAATAAGCTAGTCTAAAACAGAGAATGGTTTAAACACGGGTGTTCTTTATATTACCAGACCAACAGGGTTAAAATACTTCTGACACATTAACTTCACTTTATATTTAACAAGAAACTCAAATTGCGAGAACAATATGGGTAAAGAATATTCAAATACGTAATAGTCTGTGTATCTAAACGCACTTTCTATCGTGCAGTTTATAGAACAGCATTACACTGTAAAATAGAGGCTGCACCTCTATAACCTGGAATCGCATATAAACTAACACTCAAGAAGTGGAAACTTCCAGGGCAGTACCATCAGATTATTCCACAAATGAATATTATCTATCTGACAATCGAATAGTCTCTTGTCTCGGTCTAACAAGAAGATCTATTCTCTCACGAGACAGTGTAATGACAACAATCAGAGACCAGTTGGACAACTATGGTGTATTATGTGTTTTCAGCAAGGAAAAGTAAGATAATTGAGAGCATAAAGATATTTTATCAATTAATTCACGAATTGTTCAGTAAACAATATTACACAGTTTTTATCTAAATTATTTGCTACAGTGTTCAACCAACTATTAAATATGCTATAACGTTAACATATATTATATCTATGCCATCTTCTAATAAATTATACTTTAAAATTAACAGGACTTTGTTATATTATCTAATAGACTTCAGCCTCCTGGAGTAAGCACAGGAAGCAAACTTCAATCACTGAGACTGAGAGTATTTAAACAGTAATTATTTTAGCTTCTTACAATTCTTAGCCTAACAAATATACAGAATTTACAAATATTCTCTCTGAATGCTGGAAAATCTCAGCAAACAGGATACTTAACCAAATGTCCTTAACAAAATGGGAGGGGAAAAGGGGAATGGGGAAGGCATGTAACTTTAATCCGTTTACCTCAAAGAAACAGGTTAGCAAATGAAAGCTAGCCTGAATAAATAGACCAGCTATTTATATGTACATGTACAATTATATTAAATCCATTTTTGATTCTGATCTAAGTACTAGAATACTAGACTTATATACAGAAAACGTCCAAAAAGTTCTAAACTGCAGTAAAACTGCTTAGCCCCACAGGACGCAATGACGACTGGACACAATTACGAACGATTTCCAATGTTTGCCCTCTGAGATCATATTTATTTATATTTAACAAGAAATGTTTTTATAAATAAAAATCCTATTAAAATTACCTTGTTTTCATGATAATACAATTTATGTGCAAAATCTGACAACATCTTTGTAGGTCTGACTAAGGAGGAAGAGCCCCTGACAAACAGGTGCAAGCTTTTTATACCCCGATGAAGCTATCGGGGTAACGAACGGTTCTTAACGGGGAAACGAACGGGGAACTGTGAACGGGCCTGACAAGAACGAAAATAATCCCCGATAACTAGAATTAAGTACATAAAAACGTAAACAACATGTTTACGAAACACAAAAATCATCTTAATACAATTTACAATCCTTATAAATAATGTTTTAATACAATAATCTTGTAATAATCGATCTACAACCGCTATAGTATTCATACACTGTTTTACGCTTGTGGTACATAAAGTTCACCTGAGGTTTCACACAGTTCACCTCATTTGCATAATCAATACACACAAATCATTGTGCCGGTAATGGCGACTGAAGTGAAAGTGAAAGTTAACTACATAAGTTATCTCAATTATACAACAATAAAAATGGTTTTACACTTGGAAAACGGATTACATAGAACACTGAAAGCATAATGAATTGAAATAAAAAGGTGAGAACCGGTGTCAAACTTTAAAATAGCCCAAAATCGAATCATAGCCGATAACAGGTGCTTGAATGAAAATATACATGTTTTCCAAGGAATTTCGCTTGGCCAAGTCATTACATTACAACATGTTGGTAAAAGGCGAATAAAATTTAATGAAATTCAAACTTAATATCCTTTAAACCAGACTAATTTATGTCTACTTTACAAAGTTATTTTTTGAAAAGAAAAATGCCATATTTCAAATTAATATCTTCATTCTTCTATATAAAACTTTACCGTACCTCTTTATGATAATTGGACCTTCGTGAATCTGTTAACTGGTTAATAACGACTGCTTATTCATTATTTATAGAAGCAGACTGAACTTCCTACACAAAATTGACACCAGGGGTCCTTCACTTTAAATGCTAGAATAGTGCTTTCTGATTGGAGAGTATTTTTAACTTCATATTATCAACCGTTGATATATTTAAAGAACATAAGGTATTTCCTAGTCAAGATCTGGCCTCAGTGACTCATTTAAATTTTTGTTTTTTATTTATTTTGTTGTCACTGAGTCCAGCTCAAGTACGAAAAATGTATCACAAATGGTAAAACTTGATAAAATAAACAAGTTGCATACCTGAAATGCTTGTATACTATATGGAAACTCATCTTAAGGTAGATGGGGTGTCTAAATTATACAAATACAAATATTTTATTGGCACAAACACAATTACAATAATTGGCAAAGGCCCATATTACAGTGCATTACAACAATGAATACAGCATACAGTTATTAGTATTTAAATATGTTATAATTAAGAAGCTAAAATCTCGTTTCTATACATCAGACATTTATATATATAAGAACTAGTCACTTTCAGGACTTTTAAAGAATTACTATTAATACATCTATTAATATTTAGCTGATTTTCACTACAACATGTAGGAAGTATATTTAATATCGTATTTTTAAAGTTAAATCTATAGTTTGAAAAAATTTCACATTTCAGTAAAAAGTGATTTTCATCTTCTACCTCACCTGATTTATATACATTACAAACTCGTTCGTCAGTGGCTAAACCTAAATATCGCCCCTTTTCAATAGCAAGATTGTGTGCACTCAATCTAACTTTACACAGAGATGACCTTTCTAATCTATTACTTAGAACATCAACATAAGAACTACGCTGCTTTGAATTATGAAATTGTTGATAAAATTTTAGTTTTGATGAATCATGAATTTTTGATGATTGATCCTGTGTGCACTGATCAATCACTCGTTGTTTAATACTTGGTAGATATTGTTTAATAGAAAAGTTTCCCCCAGCTAGGTTTAAAAATCCTAGATTGTTAAAAATAGAATAAAGTTTCTTTGTCCAGGGGTTATTTTTTTCAGTTGCCAGAAAAACTTTGGATATAAGTGTGTTTTCAGACCTTAAAATATGATCATAAAACTTAATACAAGAAAATGATATTTTTGAGCATAACAGTAGCCTGCAAAGTTCAGCTCTACAAGCAGCATTAATTGCTTTACAATGAACACCTAGAATTTCTTTTATGAATTTCATATGGAATTTTTCCAAAATGGAATTGTCTCCCGAATTATCAAAAACACCCCAAATCTCACTACAATACAGCAATATGGGGCTTACTAATGAATCAAATAATTTTTCTAAAAGTTTACAAGGATTATCCAATCCAATTGTTTTCTTAATCTTAAAACATGCTTTCCTAGCTTTTTCCATTAGTAAGGATACAGCCAAGTTAAAGTTGCCATTACACTTTAACATTATTCCCAAGTAGCAATATTTGGAGACAGTTTGTATGACATTATCATTATAGAAAAACTCATTTAGATATGTTTTACCATTAGAGTTAAATACTAAAACCTTTGATTTTGGAACATTAACCTGTAGCTTCCAATTCGAGCAATATGTACTAAGAGTATTGAGACTGGCTTGCAAACCAGTTTTGCTTTCTGATAGTAATACAATATCATCAGCATATAATAAACAATTTACAGACAAATCACCAACTCTAACTGGTTCACAGCTACCATTGAATAAATCTTTTACAACATCATCAATAAAAATATTAAAAAGTGTGGGGCTTAAAACATCACCTTGTTTAACACCGCGCTCTGAAGTGAATGCAGTACTAAGACCATTTGAAAATTTAATTCTAGTGGTAGTATTTTCATACATTGCAGAAAAAATATTAAAAAGCTTTTTAGGTAAACCTGATTTCAAAAGTTTATAAAATAAGCCTACTCTCCATATGGTATCAAAGGCTTTACGTAGGTCTATGAAAGCAGCAAATACTTTCTTCTTTTTACTTTTATAGTGATCAATAATGCTTTTTAAAGAAAATATGTGATCAGCAGTTCTACAATTTTGTTTAAATCCTATTTGATATTGACTGATAAGAGATATGTTATTAACAAATTTCAGTAATCTTGAATGAATGACTCTATTAAAAAGTTTTCCCAAGTTAGAAGTGATAGAAATGCCCCTATAATTGCTAGGGTCCATTTTGCTTCCAGATTTGTGTAAAAGGACTTGGAAACTATCATTCCATTTAGATGGGAATTGGCCAATATTTAGAATAAAATTAAACAGCTTTGTGAGAGGATTTAATATAGCCTGACCTCCATATTTAAGCATTTCATTTGATACCAAATCCATTGCAGTACTTTTCCCATTTTTAAGAGCTTTGATAGACTTAATTATTTCATCTGTAGTGATATCTACGTCTAAAATGTTATTAGATGGATCATTATCTATATTATCTTTTAATTGCTGGAAATGTTCCATTATGGTTTTATGGAAACTACTACAGTTATCATCACTTTTGTTTAACTTTTTAAAGAATTGAACAAAATTGTCATGAGGTATGTCCTGAAAGGAGTCAGCATTGTCATGCATTTTATCCAACTTATTTAACATTGCCCAAAATGATTTTGGATTCTTTTCAATATTATCATTTATATCCTTACAAATTTTTTGTTTATACATTTTTTGTTCATGTTTACAAAGTCTTCTGAATTTTGATCTATATGTATAATATAATTTCCTATATTGTCCATTGAGTGGATTTTTATTAACTAGTTTCTCATAGCTTTTAACTGTATTTCTTAAGTCAGTACAGGAATGTGAAAACCATGGTTTCCTGTTTGATTTTTTCATTTTTTGTAAGGGCTTTTTATTAATGAATTTAGCTGATTGTTTAGCACAGTCTAGTAAAATTGAATTAAATGACTCAGTAATCGAGTCACTGTCATTAAAGCTTTTGGCTATAAAATTTGCCAATTTATTTTTAAACATTTGACTCTGTATATTTTCTGTGTATGAAGCAATTGCTTCATCAGTCCAAAGAAATTTACCCGGCAAAGAGTCTAGTTGGTGTGAATCACACGGCACTGATAAAAAATTAGCAAACATTGCACAACTAATTGGGCGATGGTTAGAAAGGGAAGTAAAATCATGAACTACAAAGTATCCTATTGAATCAATCAATTCTTCTGAGATAAGTGTGTAATCTACAACACTACTACCATTGTATGTTATACAAGTTGGTTGACCATTTAAATCGCCAATTGTTCGGCCATTTAAAATTCTGATTTTGGCTTCTTTGCACATATTTAATAATAATTTGCCACTATTGTTAGTGTGTTTGTGGTCAAGATTATTCCTTGACAATATCCTATCAGAATATATACCGTGAACAATTGCCGCAAAATGAGAAGATCAAAATTATTAGTTTAAACTTAGTTTGTTTACCCATGGAAATATTGACGACATTACAATGTGTTCATAGATCATGAAACGTCTCTGTCTGTTGACCAAAATAATCTTGGAAATCCGCGGTCATTAATTTTTTCGAAATATCAAAATACTCGTGTATAGTATGTCATGTATTTTTGCCAAAGATGTACGACAAAGTACGCCAATTACAAGGGGTACTTCACTGATATAATAATTATTTTGCATCACTCTTGTACTCTGAACAGTTAATTTGTTCAGATTCATAACATCAATAACCACGAATAAACTTATCCAGGATACAAACTAGGCGTCAGATATTGTAAAACAGAAACGAAAAATTGTCAACTGAATCAAACAAATAAAATAAAAGTACAAATTTGAGGAGCAATGAGGCCCAATAAAGAAATTTTTTGCCAAATACAGTCAATGTAAGTAACTATTGCTGGGATATAAAATCCTTATTTTCTTTCGAATAATTAAAAGTAATGTTATTATTCATGTCAACTCATATGTGTACCTTTTAATACCTCATAGTGATATATGGTATGTTTTATGAACTGTTGTTTGATTTTTAGTCGTTTCCGGTAGTTACCATATTTACCATGGCGTTGTCCGCTTGTTTCTGAGACTCACTTGGAATATTCCTTCTATATCTTTAGCTTTTTTTTCATAGAACTTTAATGATTTACTCATTCTTTTTTATAGGTTTAACAATCGATTTGATGGAGCCAGAAGTATCCGACTGTGTAAATCCGTCAGTAAAAATCGTCAGCAAATTCACCTCTGACGAATTACAGGCTGCTAGCAACGAAGTCACAATAATGCATGGTGGATTGCCATTGGCAACTTGTAAATCAGACAGTCTGACATGTACGACAGCAAGTGTGCTATACAACGTGACAATGGAGGCTACACGTGCAGTGCTGACAATAACGAACATGGATGCGTTTTATTATGGTCCAATATGGGGTTGCCGTGCTGGTTCCAAAGTGGCTTCACTTCAGCTAAAATACTTTCGTAAGTTTAACTTCTCTTATCGTTTTACTGTTAATGAAATCAAATACAGTTGTCATTCGGAGAATTAGTGCTCGTAAGTAAGTTTTGGTATATTATTGTTATCCATGTCGTAAACCACACAATGTCTTACTATAAAGAAAAAAACTTAATACTATTACTAGTATTCAAATTTTGAAAATGAACCATTGCAACAACAACAACAACAAAATAATTATACATGTATATGGAAAAAAATTAATTAAAAAAAATACTGTACTCCGAGAAAAATTCTGAAAGGAAAGTCCCTAATCAAATGGCAAATTCAATAATACAACACATAAAACGAATGGACAACAACTGTCAAATTACTGACTTGGTACAGGCATTTTCAAACGTAGAAAATGGCAGAAAGATTACAATTAATGAATGCTTTTATTTATGACTTTCATCAAAACTACACTGCAAATATAGACAAACACACTTATAAGTAAAGATGGTGTTATCTCATTGTATAGGAGCAGCAACAGAGAATGCTTCACAACATTTCCTGTCTCTTGGAGAAATAACTATAGTTGACCTGTTGACACTTTTTATAGTTATCGTTATACTACTGATACTGGTAATACAAGTCTTTTGCAGACGTTGCTGTCAGAAAAGAGAAGGAAAAGGTATTAATGTTTTGTGTACAGTTGTTGATCTTTTCATCATTTTTCGTTAGTTGCAGCCGTATTGTCAGTTTGTGTTTTATAAAACTTTGGTGTCATTTCTTTTAATACACTTATATGTTTGTGAGCTACCTTAAGTTTTCGTTACATACATCTTCAGATAAATAAAATCTGAAGAGCCTTGAAAACAAATAAAAGGCAATTTCCAAGATATTTTTTATCTTTTCAAGATATTTGATGGGCACTGAATATAGAACTTGTCCAGGACATTGCTTAAATAATTCCAAATTTTATAACAGTATATTTTGTTTTCATGCCAGTACACAAATACTGGCTATTGGGTTGGCAGAACACCAGAAGCACATGGCGCTGGAACCAAACAGTGTGAAGGCCAAATCTGACTCAAAATAAAAACAAAAATCCCGAAAAGTTGTGCCAAAAGGGGTAGAGTTGAGGCTATCATTAACTTGGGTAGAGAAAAAAAACTATAACGTTAAAATAAAAATGAGCAAAGTTTTTGAAAAAAAAAGTATGAATGAAAGGTTATGTAAACACGAAAGTTTGCAGTACAGGGCTGACGAAACTCTAAAGGATTAAATAATAAAATCACAAAAATACCGAACTCCGAGAGATTTCAAAACGGAAAGTCATTAATCAAATGGCACAATTAAAAGCTCAAAAACATCAAACGAATTGATACGTCGAACGGTGGAAGTGTACAGCGGACATAATCATGTTTGTTGTTTATTTGGCTTCCATTTTACTTTCGCTCAGACGGTTTATTGACACGTGGTATGGAATTTTTACAACTACAGCTTTCAGAGGAAAGACTTAAAATCAAACAGGAACACCCAATTTAAACTGTCTAACGTAAGTTTTATTGCATCACACGGACATTTAATATGTTTCTGCTATTTTGATCATCCACCTTAAAAACTTCAGATCAGCTATCCTCCGGGTCTTTTTTGTCTGGAAATCGGATTAATTATTCACATAGTTTTCTTATATTTTTTAGGTATGCTAGACGATCCACTGATGAACGGCGTAAAAGAATAATAAGGAAATATATTTCCTGTAACAGAATTTGAGTTTTGTTATTGTTATTGTTGTTTAATGGCTTACGAATATTTGGACACTGAAACAGTTTTACAACTGATTTGTTATGATCCTGATATTCGACTATATAAAGGTTGTTAAACCGCTTTATCAAGTAGTTGGGCAGCCTTGTTTCCAATTGAATGAATAATGGAGTATGTCGACTGACTCCCAGAATCGTTTTATTAAATCTAACTGGGGCTTTAATTTATTTTTACCCAAAGGTTGTTTAGCATAATAATTATGGTTGTGACTGAATATATGTTTTAGTACCTCTGCATTTACATTATCATGATTGTTTTTTATATATATATTCATACCAAATGTGTGGTATCAAAATAGTTCATTCATACAACAAAGCTTGCTCGCTCGAGGTTTGATTTCATTTGAAAAAAAGTTTAGTTAAATGGTATTTGCTTTTAAAAATGCATGTATTTAGTTCGTTCGTGAAATAAAAATTCATGATGACATGAGCTTCCACAATAAAATCCACATGTAAAAAAAACAACCTCAAAAGAAACTGTGATTTCATGATACATTTTTGTACTAACAAAAAATGGTAAATATAAGTATTGAATAGATGTAAGAAGATGTGATATGAGCACCAATGAGATAACTCTCCATCCAAGTCACAGTTTATAAAAGTAAACCATTACAGGTCAAAATACGGTCTTCAACTCGGAGTCTCGGCTCACACCGCACAGCAAGCTATAAAGGGCACCATAAATTACCAGTGTAAAACCATTCAAAGCGGAAAACCAACAGTCTATTCTATATAATAAACAAGAAAAGAAAAAAACTTATATGTATAATTATAAAACAATTTTTACATTTTGTACAAACAACAAAGTAAAAAACTTCTGTATGATGACTAACGATACCAATCCACTAAGCTTCAAATGATTATTACGATTGTAACATATTTATGTTTTTAGCATGCCCTTATAAATGTTAATTAATTCTAATACTTTCACTATATCATAACATGATTATACAAAACAACAAACATAATAAAATGACAATAAGGTCGAACGCACCTGGATGTATCACGGCAAACGGCAATGTGGACGAACGGACATTGATTTGTTCCGAATAGATACTCAATCAAGATTTAGGCTTCGTAATCAAAATACATATAAAAATAACTCTTTCTTCGGTTTTTGTCAATCAAAATATATATGATTGGATACTAATTATTTTACTTGTTTATGAATATCTGTTGTTGTTATGTGTTTATTTACATTATATACGTGTCCTCTATTGTAGCATTTTGTAAATGTTCTATTGTGTATTGAATGTGACATCAAATATCAATAAATTACACAAAAATAATGATTATTTCTTTATTTAAGTGTCACATACTTAAATGTATTTACAAAATTATATATAATAAAAATTGCACATTAATAAAATAAGACAAATACCCAGGCTTAATAGACTTTGAGACACTATATATACACATATAAAAACTATTAAAAAAATTCCTAAACGAAAATTGTAAAACGCAGTAAAATGTCAAAAATATTTAAAATTATTCGAAATTTTCACATAATAAATAAAAAACCACACTTTAAATAGAAACAACACACTTAAGTATGACGTAAAAAGAGGTTTGAATATGACTCTTGTTTTAACATAACGTCATGAATTCTGTGTACCTGACGTGCATAACGACAATTTACATTTTTCAATGATACTCGATTCTAAATAAAATATTGGTAATTTGTAATCAGAAAAAAAATCGATTGTTTTGGGGAATTGCTTCATACAAGGACAACCTTTACTTTATGTAAACATAGTAATTTATTTCAGAATTTTTATGAGTTCTCGAACATGTGATAGTAGTAATTTTGTGTTATAACTTTGTATGTCCAGGTACAAAGAGTAAGAAATGTTGGTTTCTTTGAGTTTATAATTTAGATAATTGTCCTATATTTCTTTGAGTTGCTACTAAGACATCTATTATTATGGTTTATTGCAATCGGGTCATTTATAAAGGAAAGGATGGTTGACAATAGTGGTTGATTGAGGCCCTATTGTATTGTTATTAAGATCGGTATCAAATGAAAAATCACAAAAATACTGAAATTCAAAATGGAAAGTCCCTAATCAAATGGAAAAATCAAAAGCTCAAACGAATGGATAACAACTGTCATATTCCTGCCTTGGTACAGGCATTTTCCTGCGTAGAAAATGTCGGATTCAACCTGGTTTTATAGCTAGCTAAACCTCTAACTTGTATAGCAGTCGCAACAAATTTCATTATATTAAAAATGTCACAAATCAGTCAACATTGTGTTATAATCTGAACCACAATAAAAACAAACAAATATTTAACAAAGAAGCACAAAAGGCATATATCAAATTTAAATTAAAATCTTATCGCGCCCCAATAAAACAGCAGATGTAGCTATTTACAGCAGAGCATGAGTAATTTCTGTCCAATGTACTACACACAAAGCAGCGAAAAATATATACAACAATATGTGTGGTATCGAATCCTCAGAAGAGAAAGATACTGAAGAAAGACCAACTCTCAGTATCTGGATTTAACTCCAAAACTTGGTTCTCCTAAGTAGCATACAATCTTTATGTCTTAAACTTTCGGGTTTTTCATGCATTTTCTGTTCACAGTTTCACAACAATCGTTCAAAAAGGTTAAACTGACTTTGTGAAAGTTTCAAACAATGTTAAGGGTTTCATTCGACAAAAATCTAGTGCATTTCTGCGAAAAGAAATCACGCGCAATTTTGTGAATAAAACGGGAAAGTAGACCCTTATGCGTTGTATTCGCGCATGTCTTTTGCGTACTAACCCAATCATTTTTATATCACATTATCAGCGAGTACACGTCAAAGGAAAAATGTACAAATTACCAATAAATGCTGTTTACAGGTAAAAACAATAAGAACATGGAGGCGTTATGCCTCCAATTTTGGAGTGAGCTGCAAAACCATTATAGTTAAGCAACTAGAAACATTTAAAACTTTCTCAAAATCGATTCCTACATTGAATTTCAGCTTAGACCGAAGTTGAGCATGATGACTGCTTTGGTGCTTAGTTGCATTATTTAGCTGTGTTTTCATTTTGACTAAAATGCTGAGCTGTCTGCTGCATTCTGCTTTTGCTGCTTTAGTTTAAGATTAATTTTGTGATATCATGTTGCTTGATATGTTTGTTTGCAAGCTGCATATTATGCTTATGATTCATTTATGTATTTATCTGTTTGTTACTCATGCATGACGTGTAGTAGTAAAGTGTTGTATACATGTGTGTATTGTCCATGTTTTACATGTATTGTTTTGACTAAAATTCACTGTATAGTTATAAATTATTTAATCATGCCCTTTAGGGGCATGTAAAATTTGCACATTCACTTTAAAGTGTATTTTGTACTATGACTATGACTATGACACCCACAATATTAGGGACTCAGAGGAATTGTATACATTTAATTAAATTTGGTTATAGAGTTTTCTACAGTTTATAAGGTGAAAACTATTTATTAACAGATCTGATATCAAAATTCTTACTATACCAGGACCATAATAACTCAATGAATTTTAACAATTTATTCACGGATGAATGACCCGAAAAGGGGGATTAAAAAGGGAGGGAATTCAAAAGAGTGGGGAAATATTATTTTGAAAACCCTGAATTGCTACCGAGCTCATTCTGATATTATTTACTTTATATATTTGTTTACAGATGTCTAAATGTATGATATTGTTTATTTGTAAGTATGTTAAAAAATCAGGAATGACATACCATCATTATATACTTAAAACATTTGACTGTTGGATAGAATTACATATTACACCTATTGAACTGTTCGATAAATGACCAGTTTGAAAATAGGTGCTCTTAACTGAAGGGGTCTGTCAGAGGTGGTGAAGAGAAGAGATTTTTTTCAAGATATAGGAAAAGATATGATATAAAAATATCGACATATACACATTGTACTAGGGAAAAATAAAAGTAGTGGGCACATGAGTGGGGGTATAAGGCATTCTTTACCTCTGGTTACAGCCGCTCAATTTTGATAAAAAATAGTTTTACATTTATTATTCACCAAGAAAAAAGGATCAGGAAGGCAATTTTATCATTCTAGATATGACCATTCAAGATTATCGACTCTCTCTTGTTGCAATATATGGTCCCAATGGGGATTCTCCAACTTTTTTTGAAAACATTATATCTGGTATAAAAAAAATAGCTCAATATTTATGGCAGGAGACTAGAATTTGATGCAAGACTTTGATAAGGACACCTCAAATTATATTTATAGTACTAAAAACAATATAAGAGCACATGATACAATTTTAGTTTTGATAGAGTCCCTGCACCTTGTTGATATATGGTGAGCGTTAAATCCGGATACAAAAAGATTTGAATGGCGTAGACCTGCGCTTAAGCAAAGCCGTTTTTTAATATTGGTCGGGTTGTTAGACAAGGTGATCCTTTATCTCCTTATATCTTTATATTATCTCTAGAACTTGTGAGTGTTGTACTTAAAAATAACCCAGATATAAATGGTATGAAAATAAATGATTCTGAGTATCTACTAAGCCAGTATGCAAATGACTCTCGTCTCTTATCAGACGAGAATGAGCAATCTTTAGAACATGATTGTATACTTTAGAAAAATTCTCGGAGTGTGCTGTACTAAGGGATTATTTTGATAAAACTGAAGCCATATGGATTGGGTCAAAGATTCACTCAAGGGATAAACTAACAACAACAAGAAATTTAAAGTGGAATTATTCAGGAAAATTTAACTTTAGGAAAAAAATTTGATATGTTCAGTGAAAATAAAACGCTTGTGAATTTTGTGGAAAAATAAACAAAATACAGAGCTTACTAAATTCCTGGGTATATATAGATTTAACATATATGGGAAAGATCACTGTTATTAAATCACTATAAACAAATAATAAAACTGTCTTTTACCAGAGGTGGGTTGAATCAGGAGTTTTCTTTGTAGGTGATTTACTTGAAGAAAACAATTTTTTTTTACTTTAAAGGAATTCTGCAGAAAATATAATCTTAGTATTAATTTCTTGAAATACCATTCTGTACTTCATATGATACCAAAAGACTGGAAAGATCTAATAAAATTGAGAAAGGAAATGGGGAATGTGTCGAAGCGACAACAACCCGACCATAGAACAGACAACTGCCGAAGGCCACCAATGGGTCTTCAATGTAGCGAGAATTCCCGCACCCGTAGTTGTCCTTCAGCTGGCCCCTAAAAATATGTATACTAGTACAGTGATAATGGACGTCATACTAAACTCCGAATTATACACAAGAAACTAAAATTAAAAATCATACAAGACAAACAAAGGCCAGAGGCTCCTGACTTGGGACAGGCGCAAAATTGCGGCGGGGTTAAACATGTTTATGAGATCTCAACCCACCCCCTATACCTCTAGCCAATGTAGAAAAGTAAACGCATAACAATACGCACATTAAAATTCAGTTCAAGAGAAGTCCGAGTCCGATGTCAAAAGATGTAACAAAAGAAAATAAAGAAAATGACAATAATACATAAATAACAACAGACTACTAGCAGTTCACTGACATGCCAGCTCCAGACCTCAATTAAACTGATTAAAAGATTATGTATTCATCATAATCACTACTTCAGAGAAAACTATGCACATATCTAACGATAAATTTGATTTTATTAAAAACAATACAAAGTCATGTCAATTCGCTTAAAAATCTTGTCAATGTATACAGATTGTCCTACAAAAGAAGAAGATAAAATGTGTAAAATGTTATCAAAGGTATCAGAATTATAATTTAGTACGCCAGACGCGCGTTTCGTCTACATAAGACTCATCAGTGACGCTCATATCAAAATAATTATAAAGCCAAACAAGTACAAAGTTGGAGAGCATTGAGGATCCACAATTCCAAAAAGGTGTGCCAAATACGGCTAAGGTAATCTATGCCTGGGATAAGAACATCCTTAGTTTTGGGAAATTTCAAAGTTTTGGAAACAGGAAATTTATAAAAATGACCACATTATTGAAATTCATGTCAACACCGAAATGTTGACTACTGGGCTTGTGATACTCACGGGGACGAAACGTCCACCAGCATAGGCATCGACCCAGTGGTATAAATTGCTATCAAATGTATCAGGATAATAATATAGTACACCAGACGCGCGTTTCGTCATAAGACTCATCAGTGACGCTCATATCAAAATATTTATAAAGCCAAATAAGTACAAAGTTGAAGAGCATTGAGGATCCAGAATTCAAAAAGTTGTGCCAAATACAGCTAAGGTAATCTATGTCTGGGATAAGAACATCCTTAGTTTTTGAAAATTTCAAAGTTTTAGAAACAGGAAATTTAAAAAAAACGACCACATTATTGAAATTCATGTCAACAGCGAAATGTGGACTACTGGGCTTGTGATACCCACGGGGACGAAACGTCCACCAGCATATGCATCGACACAGTGGTATAAATTGCTATCAAAGGTACCAGGATTATAATTTAGTACTGCAGACGCGCGTTTTGTCATAAGACTCATCAGTGACGCTCATATCAAAATATTTATAAAGCCAAACAAGTACAAAGTTGAAAAGCATTGAGGCTCCAGAATTAAAAAAAAGTTGTTCCAAATACGGCTAAGGTAATCTATGCCTGGGATAAGAACATCCTTAGCTTTTTGAAATTGCAAAATTTTGTAAACAGGAAATTTATAAAAATGACCACATTATTGAAATTCATGTCAACACCGAAATGTTGACTACTGGGCTTGTGATATCCTCGGCGACGAAACGTCCACTAGCAGTGGCATAGACCTAGTGGTGTTAATAGTTATCAAATGTACCAGGATTATAATTTAGTACGCCAGACACGCTTTTCGTCAACATAAGACTCATCAGTGACGCTCATATCAAAATATTTATAAAGCCAAACAAGTAAAAATTTGAAGAGCAATGAGGATCCAAATTTCCAAAAAGTTGTGCCAAATACGTCTAAGGTAATCTATGCCTGGGATAAGAACATCCTTAGCTTTTGGAAATTTCAAAGTTTTGTAAACAGGAAATTTATAAAAATGACCACATTATTGAAATTCATGTCAACATCGAAATGTTGATTATTAGGCTGGTGATACACTCGGGGAAGAAACGTCCACCAGCAGTGTCATCGACCCAGTGGTGTTACTAGTTATCAAATGTACCAGGGGTGGTGTTCTCGAAAGTATCATAAGATTCGTCCTAAGTCATAGATAAGATCGATTTTAGGATGGACTTAGGATCGACTAAGGACACTCTTAAGTTGCGTCTCGAAGCTATCTGAATCGCATCTTTTGTTAGGACGTCCTAAACATATCCTAAGTGCGAAAGTCTTAAATAGTTAAAGTAATTGTTTGATAAAAAATTTATTAGAGACGAAATCTATTAATAAAATTGTTAATCAACATTTTGTAATAACATGTATTTAATTAAATGCATGATTTCAAATGTAATTATAAAATAATATCAAATAGGATTTTGATATAAACTGTAAAACAATTTGTTTTGAAATGAGAATATTGAATTTGTAGTGTCATCGTATCGTAAAAACACGAAGTTCAAAGTTTAAAATCATGCACAATTTCTTAACACGAGTTAATAGTTATCAAAAGTACCAGGATTATAATTTTATACGCCAGACGCGCGTTTCGTCTACATAAGACTCATCAGCGACGCTCAGATCAAAATAGTTCAAAAAGTTGAAGAGCATTGAGGACCCAAAATTCCAAAAAGTTGTGCCAAATACGGCTAAGGTAATCTACTCCTGGGGTAAGAGAATCCTTAGTTTTTCGAAAAATTCAAAGTTTTGTAAACAGAAAATTTATAAAAATGACCATATAATTGATATTCATGTCAACACCGAAGTGCTGACTACTGGGCTGGTGATAACCTCGGGGACGAAACGTCCACCAGCAGTGGCATCGACCCAGTGGTGTAAATAGTTATCAATAGTACCAGGATTATAATTTTATACGCCAGACGCGCGTTTCGTCTACATAAGACTCATCAGAGACGCTCAGATCAAAATAGTTCAAAAAGCCAAATAAATACAAAGTTGAAGAGCATTGAGGACCCAAAATTCCAAAAAGTTGTGCCAAATACGGCTAAGGTAATCTACTCCGATGGTGCTTTTCTTTTCACGTTCATCTTCACGTAAAGAAATGAGAAAAAAGCATGCACAAAGTTAGGATGAAGATATGATGATCTTAAGACACCTAATTAGGTGTCTTAAAGTTAGGACGAAAAATGTGATATATTCTATGTTAGGAGAGCTTCAAGAACACGACTTAGGACAAAGACTAGTCATAAGATGGTCTTAGGACACGTCCTTATCATAAGATAGCTTCGATAACACCACCCAAGGATTATAATTATAAAATAATATCAAATAGGATTTTGATATAAACTGTAAAACAATTTGTTTTGAAATGAGAATATTGAATTTGTAGTGTCATCGTATAGTAAAAACACGAAGTTCAAAGTTTAAAATCATGCACAATTTCTTAACACGAGTTAATAGTTATCAAAAGTACCAGGATTATAATTAAGTACGCTAGACGCGCGTTTTGTCTACATAAGACTCATAAGTGACGCTCATATCAAAATATTTATAAAGTCAAACAAGTACAAAGTTGAAGAGCATTGAGGATCCAAAATTCCAAAAATAAAGAACTAGACACTCATATAAAGAATTGGGACTTAATTTATAGTTTACCCTTTTGTTGCACTAAAATCAACAAATTTAGTATGTTCCAGTTGCAAATTTTACATAGAACTCTCGCTACAAATACATTACTGCAGAAATATGGGTTAAAAGAAACTAACTTTGTAGTTTCTGTAATGAAACTAAAGAAACTATAAGTCACCTTTTCTGGGAATGTAACCAAGTTAGAAAAAAGTTAAAATTTGCAGCACTTTTCCTTGTTGAAAATAATTTAACTTAATTCTTAATGTGGAAAATACTGTTCTTTGTTCTTTGGTCAAAGTCTTTGGATGTTTCTTTGAACTTATTCACTAATATGATTAAGTATTACATTTATACATGTCTCTTTAACACTTCATTACCGACTCTTACAGGTGTCATAGCTATAATTAAAAATTACTACCAAGTAGAAAAAATATCTGCCTCCTTTAACAGATCCCCTACAGCAAGAGGGAATTTTGATAGTAAATGGGATTTGATTTAAAACTTAGTTTCCATGTGAGAAGAGATCTTTCTATTTGTAGTTACCTATTAAAGGCTTTATAAAAATCATGCAGAATTAATTATATGTTGATGCACATTACAACTGGACAGTGATTTATGTGCATCTTAAAAGTGCTATCTATGTTTATTGGTATTGTTATATATATATTGATATACTTGTTTTTGTTTGATTGTATTTGATTTATCTCCCCTTGACTTAGGTTGTCATTTATTTTGTGATTCTGTCAAACATGTCATGTCTGACCCTTATCGGTTAATGATCTCTGATGGCCTCTCCTGGTAACGCTCATGGTCAACATCATTATATAGACAGTGATGCATGTGGCTAGAGGAGAAGGCTGATGCCATCATTAACCTTATCAGCATATTCAGGTATTCCTATATAGAGTGATAAATGATGAGTATGATCTAGTAGAACATTATGATATATATAATATACAATTAGCATATCTAACTTTTAAATTTTAGACTGTTCTTGAAAAATTTAAGATCAATACATGTATTATGAATATCTATTTATACTGCACTCGTTCTATTTGAGCAGTCACAATACGTTGGTTGTATATTTCTATGTCATATATAGTCACTTACACGATATAATTTTTCCTCGTGGATATTTAAATAGAAGTTGCCGAAATTATATTTAATTATTCATACGAACTCTTCAACCTGTTCTTGTTTCCAATGTATACAACGATGCGTGGAACGACTCAAACTTGTTTCGTTTACAGTTTTTGGAAAAACACATTTCACTTAATGATATTTGTCGTGTGCAACCAATAAATCATTATGATGTATGCTTACTGTTGATATTTTAGTCCATACTTAAACAAATTCGTTCGACAGTGAATTTCAACAGGTTATATACTTTTCATTGTGTTATATATTTCTCCGCCTGCATGATATGAGGCCTTTTTATAGGGGTATTTTCCCCAAATATTTAGATCACATAAATAACATTAACACATTTAACAACAATTGAAAATGTTTTTTTTTTTAAATTGCAGTATAAAGACAATAATAATGCATTGACTTGACATATCAACGATATAAGGATTAGGATTATATTTATGTATTATGAATATCTATATATTTATGTATCACAATGCTTGGTGTGTTTTTTTTTTTAGATGAAATAAATGACAAAAAAAGAAAATTACAATCGCACAATAGCATAATGACGGGATGTATAAGTACAGAGCCACGTCATATGAGTATCACCAAAAACAGACTAAACAGTAAAAGTAATATTCATAATGACATATAAAAGAATACTATACCATGGAATTAAGATTATAAATAACGTCAGTACCCATAATGTATAATTCAAGACCATCTTGTATTATTCGTGAAGTTGATGCGGAATATTTATCAATAACTTAAAGGTTGTCGTACCTTCCGATGAACTATTTTTTTAGAACAGACGTTCTTTGACATACCCCTAGTCCTTCAACTTTCAGTTCAGACACTAATAATAGATGAACAGCTAATTTAACATCAAAGTAGTTTATTTTGCACTTGTGACCGTACATATTAATGCATTGGCAATTGCTTGACTGTAGAGTATACTTACATGTGAAAAAAACATGAACTATAGGAAGCCTTACCGTCTAAAGGTCAACAACTGTCATGACTGTAGACAACAAACCAATTTTTTTTTGTATATTCTAGTCCTCTGTAAAGATAAAAGTGTCCTGAAATTGAACTTTTAATCGATTTTCAAAAGTAGTGTATATTTAAAGGAGAGATATTTTTTTTTCTACAGATGCAGTTACTGGTAGATAAACGGACCTTTACCTTAAACCAGTAATATTGCAGATAGTTTGATAATGCATCTAAAAAATGGTGTTCAAGGGGCAAAACCCTTTCAAAAATAACGAATTGGCACTGATTTTCTAACTCGTCAAAGACAATGCCAATATGAATCTATGGTATTATTTTCATTAAAATATGGCAATAATTAAAATTGAGAATGGGAATGGGGAATATGTCAAAGAGACAACAATCCAGGCAAAAAGCAGACAACCCGAAGGTCAGCACTGGGTATTCAGCGCAGCGAGAAAATCCCGCACCCGGAGATGGTACTTAACTGGCAGCTAAATAAAATTGTGTACTGGTTCATTGAAAATGGACGTCACACTTAACTCAAAACATGATAATTAAACTAAATTTAATACACCATACAAGACTAACAAACAGAGGCTACTGACTTTGGACAGACGCAAAAATGCTTTCGGCGTTAAACATGTTTTGTGAGATACCCTTCTCTATACCTCTAGCCAATATGTTATAAAGAAACTCGAAGCAATACGCACAATTAAACTCAGTTTAAAAGTCCGGGTCCGATGTCAGAGGAATAGTTGTATATGGCAAAGCGTTAACAAGACCGTGTGGAAAGACGGGCTGACACCCAGTATTTCCATTTACCCAACAACCATTTAGCCACAAAACCAACTTAAACCTATCATTTTATTTCTTAAAATGTCCTGTACCAAGCAAGAAAATAGTCATTGTCATATTATAGCTCGTTTCTGTGTGTGTTACATTTTAGTGTTGTGTTTCTGTTGTGATGTAGTTCTCCTCTTATATTTGATTTGTTTCCCTCAGTTTTAGTTTGTAACCCGGTTTGGTTTTTTTCTCAATCGATTTATGAATTTCGAACAGCAGTATACTACGGTTGCCTTTATTGACCCTGTAAATAATAATTGTAAATCTTGTAATAATAAATCTTTATTTCAAGAGGGTTGAACTGTTCCCTGAGGCCTTCATGAATAACATTGAAATGAAACATGTATAACAAACAAAAATAAAAAATAAATTAAATAAATAAATACACACAACAGCCAATGTATACGGAATTAATGCATCACATGAAAATGATAAATGTGTGTGGCATATTCACAGACTATGATCTGCTTTAAGAAACCACAAAAGTCCTTAAAATTACAAAAATGATTATAACAAGTATACAATTGCGTTATGAAGAATACTTTGAAATGTTTTACGAATCTGTCCAATTGTTAAGGATGAGTTGTGAATTGAAGACAGTTCGACATTATTCAAGATGGATAGTACTTTTATGTTAATTATATTACTTAACAAGGCAAATTTCAAATATAATCAAAATATTTTAAACTAAGAATATTAATTAGGAAATAAATGATCCATAGTGTCATAAACTTTACAAACTAATACACAAGTTATCTACTGTTAGACATATTTTTTGCAATTTCAATTGCAAATCTTGCTATTATGAAAACCTTTTAAACTGAATTGAGTTGATTACTGTTTTTATTGATAGCAAACATGCATGAAAGAATTAAAATTTCTTAAAAATAAAATGTTGAATATTTTCTTTTTCTTAATACAGCTGATGTGTGCACAATTTCAGGTGATCTTAAATCATTGACCTATCACTCATAATGAATCTAAGGTAGACATGTATTTAACAATTAACAAGTGTAAATGTCTGATGGCAAAAAATAGATATACAAGAGGCTGTCACAACGACAGCAAACCGGATTTATTTACATTTATTTGTGTCCTGGCAATATCACAAGAACCATTACTGATGAATGGTGAAAGTGAAAATCATCAATATCAAATTTGACCTCCATTTTGTCATCAGTATCAACATTTTGAAATAATAATATTTGAAAAGCTTAGATTGAATGGTTCATGAGTAAATGCAACAACGTGAATGGAAACGCCATTTTACAATCTTTCAAGAACCATAACTCCTGAACAGTAAAAGTCAAAATCGTCATTATGGAACTTGACCTCTATTTTGTCATCAGTAACAACATATTAAAATTTCAAAAGCTTTCAATTGGTGGAATCGTTCATGAGAAAATGCACGGACACGACGGGAAACACCATTTTTCAATCTTTCAAGAACCATAACTCATGAACGGTAAAAGTCAAAATCGTCATTATTGAACTTGACCTCCATTTTGTCATCAGTAACAGCATATTAAAATTTCGGAAGCTTTGGTAGAACAGTTCATGCATAAATGCACGGACACGACTGGAAACTCCATTTTCAATCTTTCAAGAACCATAACTCCTGAACGGTAAAAGTCAAAATCGTCATTATTGAACTTGACCTCCATTCTGTCATCAGTAACAACATATTAAAATTTGGGAAGCTTTAGTAGAACAGTTCATGAGTAAATGCACGGACACGACTGAAAACTCCATTTTTCAATCTTTCAAGAACCATAACTCCTGAACGGTAAAAGTCAAAATCGCCATTATTTAACTTGACCTCCATATAGTTGTCAGTAATAACATATTAAAATTTTAAAAGCTTTGGTTGACCGGTTCATGAGTTAATGCACGGACAACATTTGATTGCCGCCTTTCAAGAACCATAACTCCTGAACGGTAAAAGTCAAAATCTCCATTATTGAACTTGACCTTCGTATAGTTGTCAGTAATAACATATTAAAATTTAAAAAGCTTTGGTTGAACGGTTCATGAGTTAATACACGGACAACATTTGATTGCCGCCCGCCCAATAGGCCGCCCCCGCCACCCCGCCCGCCCGCCGTACATCCCCAAATCAATAACCGACATTTTTGTCACAAAAATCCGGTTAAAAATTAAAAATATAAAATTTGGCAGTTATTTCAATAACATTTATCAAACAGGGCAATTATTTTTATATCAATAATACAAAATAAATAACATCCAGGTTTACCACCTTCAAAAATATTAAGCTTTTATATAGTTTGTTAATGACACCTCTGGCGCTACCGCCACCGCCGGAATCTTATCTTTATGTAAAACTTTCTGCGACAGAAGGTGCAGGCATGTCAAAAACTATATCAAACTGAACAACAAGTCCATATAACGATATCACAGTCACTGGGTCCGTTGACACAAACAGCTTTAAAGTAAACATTGAAATTTCCATTCCATTCTGACAGGTTTCACCTAGTATACAGAGATGCAACTACAGCTCCTTCCATGATTGGAAATTTTAACAAGTTCTCTGCTTGTTCTCCTGTTGAAGGTTGATTATGCCTATGAAAAGAAAATTATCAATTGATATAAGTCTGATAAAATCTGTCGTTAAAAATATACTTTCAATAGCCGATCTAGCCAATCTAGCCTAATGTTGTCATGTTAGGCCGTGTCTAGCTACCTGTATATAAGATTTGTCCACACTTGCAAACTATATGTCATTAAAATGTTCATAACGTTCATGAACTATAGGAAGCCTTACCGTCTAAAGGTCAACAACTGTAGACAACAAACCAATTTTTTTTTGTATATTCTAGTCCTCTGTAAAGATAAAAGTGTCCTGAAATTGAACTTTTAATCGATTTTCAAAAGTAGTGTATATTTAAAGGAGAGATATTTTTTTTCTACAGATGCAGTTACTGGTAGATAAACGGACCTTTACCTTAAACCAGTAATATTGCAGATAGTTTGATAATGCATCTAAAAAATGGTGTTCAAGGGGCAAAACCCTTTCAAAAATAACGAATTGGCACTGATTTTCTAACTCGTCAAAGACAATGCCAATATGAATCTATGGTATTATTTTCATTAAAATATGGCAATAATTAAAATTGAGAATGGGAATGGGGAATATGTCAAAGAGACAACAATCCAGGCAAAAAGCAGACAACCCGAAGGTCAGCACTGGGTATTCAGCGCAGCGAGAAAATCCCGCACCCGGAGATGGTACTTAACTGGCAGCTAAATAAAATTGTGTACTGGTTCATTGAAAATGGACGTCACACTTAACTCAAAACATGATAATTAAACTAAATTTAATACACCATACAAGACTAACAAACAGAGGCTACTGACTTTGGACAGACGCAAAAATGCTTTCGGCGTTAAACATGTTTTGTGAGATACCCTTCTCTATACCTCTAGCCAATATGTTATAAAGAAACTCGAAGCAATACGCACAATTAAACTCAGTTTAAAAGTCCGGGTCCGATGTCAGAGGAATAGTTGTATATGGCAAAGCGTTAACAAGACCGTGTGGAAAGACGGGCTGACACCCAGTATTTCCATTTACCCAACAACCATTTAGCCACAAAACCAACTTAAACCTATCATTTTATTTCTTAAAATGTCCTGTACCAAGCAAGAAAATAGTCATTGTCATATTATAGCTCGTTTCTGTGTGTGTTACATTTTAGTGTTGTGTTTCTGTTGTGATGTAGTTCTCCTCTTATATTTGATTTGTTTCCCTCAGTTTTAGTTTGTAACCCGGTTTGGTTTTTTTCTCAATCGATTTATGAATTTCGAACAGCAGTATACTACGGTTGCCTTTATTGACCCTGTAAATAATAATTGTAAATCTTGTAATAATAAATCTTTATTTCAAGAGGGTTGAACTGTTCCCTGAGGCCTTCATGAATAACATTGAAATGAAACATGTATAACAAACAAAAATAAAAAATAAATTAAATAAATAAATACACACAACAGCCAATGTATACGGAATTAATGCATCACATGAAAATGATAAATGTGTGTGGCATATTCACAGACTATGATCTGCTTTAAGAAACCACAAAAGTCCTTAAAATTACAAAAATGATTATAACAAGTATACAATTGCGTTATGAAGAATACTTTGAAATGTTTTACGAATCTGTCCAATTGTTAAGGATGAGTTGTGAATTGAAGACAGTTCGACATTATTCAAGATGGATAGTACTTTTATGTTAATTATATTACTTAACAAGGCAAATTTCAAATATAATCAAAATATTTTAAACTAAGAATATTAATTAGGAAATAAATGATCCATAGTGTCATAAACTTTACAAACTAATACACAAGTTATCTACTGTTAGACATATTTTTTGCAATTTCAATTGCAAATCTTGCTATTATGAAAACCTTTTAAACTGAATTGAGTTGATTACTGTTTTTATTGATAGCAAACATGCATGAAAGAATTAAAATTTCTTAAAAATAAAATGTTGAATATTTTCTTTTTCTTAATACAGCTGATGTGTGCACAATTTCAGGTGATCTTAAATCATTGACCTATCACTCATAATGAATCTAAGGTAGACATGTATTTAACAATTAACAAGTGTAAATGTCTGATGGCAAAAAATAGATATACAAGAGGCTGTCACAACGACAGCAAACCGGATTTATTTACATTTATTTGTGTCCTGGCAATATCACAAGAACCATTACTGATGAATGGTGAAAGTGAAAATCATCAATATCAAATTTGACCTCCATTTTGTCATCAGTATCAACATTTTGAAATAATAATATTTGAAAAGCTTAGATTGAATGGTTCATGAGTAAATGCAACAACGTGAATGGAAACGCCATTTTACAATCTTTCAAGAACCATAACTCCTGAACAGTAAAAGTCAAAATCGTCATTATGGAACTTGACCTCTATTTTGTCATCAGTAACAACATATTAAAATTTCAAAAGCTTTCAATTGGTGGAATCGTTCATGAGAAAATGCACGGACACGACGGGAAACACCATTTTTCAATCTTTCAAGAACCATAACTCATGAACGGTAAAAGTCAAAATCGTCATTATTGAACTTGACCTCCATTTTGTCATCAGTAACAGCATATTAAAATTTCGGAAGCTTTGGTAGAACAGTTCATGCATAAATGCACGGACACGACTGGAAACTCCATTTTCAATCTTTCAAGAACCATAACTCCTGAACGGTAAAAGTCAAAATCGTCATTATTGAACTTGACCTCCATTCTGTCATCAGTAACAACATATTAAAATTTGGGAAGCTTTAGTAGAACAGTTCATGAGTAAATGCACGGACACGACTGAAAACTCCATTTTTCAATCTTTCAAGAACCATAACTCCTGAACGGTAAAAGTCAAAATCGCCATTATTTAACTTGACCTCCATATAGTTGTCAGTAATAACATATTAAAATTTTAAAAGCTTTGGTTGACCGGTTCATGAGTTAATGCACGGACAACATTTGATTGCCGCCTTTCAAGAACCATAACTCCTGAACGGTAAAAGTCAAAATCTCCATTATTGAACTTGACCTTCGTATAGTTGTCAGTAATAACATATTAAAATTTAAAAAGCTTTGGTTGAACGGTTCATGAGTTAATACACGGACAACATTTGATTGCCGCCCGCCCAATAGGCCGCCCCCGCCACCCCGCCCGCCCGCCGTACATCCCCAAATCAATAACCGACATTTTTGTCACAAAAATCCGGTTAAAAATTAAAAATATAAAATTTGGCAGTTATTTCAATAACATTTATCAAACAGGGCAATTATTTTTATATCAATAATACAAAATAAATAACATCCAGGTTTACCACCTTCAAAAATATTAAGCTTTTATATAGTTTGTTAATGACACCTCTGGCGCTACCGCCACCGCCGGAATCTTATCTTTATGTAAAACTTTCTGCGACAGAAGGTGCAGGCATGTCAAAAACTATATCAAACTGAACAACAAGTCCATATAACGATATCACAGTCACTGGGTCCGTTGACACAAACAGCTTTAAAGTAAACATTGAAATTACCACACCATTCTGACAGGTTTCAACTAGTATACAGAGATGCAACTACAGCTCCTTCCATGATTGGAAATTTTAACAAGTTCTCTGCTTGTTCTCCTGTTGAAGGTTGATTATGCCTATGAAAAGAAAATTATCAATTGATATAAGTCTGATAAAATCTGTCGTTAAAAATATACTTTCAATAGCCGATCTAGCCAATCTAGCCTAATGTTGTCATGTTAGGCCGTGTCTAGCTACCTGTATATAAGATTTGTCCACACTTGCAAACTATATGTCATTAAAATGTTCATAACGTTCATGAACTATAGGAAGCCTTACCGTCTAAAGGTCAACAACTGTAGACAACAAACCAATTTTTTTTTGTATATTCTAGTCCTCTGTAAAGATAAAAGTGTCCTGAAATTGAACTTTTAATCGATTTTCAAAAGTAGTGTATATTTAAAGGAGAGATATTTTTTTTCTACAGATGCAGTTACTGGTAGATAAACGGACCTTTACCTTAAACCAGTAATATTGCAGATAGTTTGATAATGCATCTAAAAAATGGTGTTCAAGGGGCAAAACCCTTTCAAAAATAACGAATTGGCACTGATTTTCTAACTCGTCAAAGACAATGCCAATATGAATCTATGGTATTATTTTCATTAAAATATGGCAATAATTAAAATTGAGAATGGGAATGGGGAATATGTCAAAGAGACAACAATCCAGGCAAAAAGCAGACAACCCGAAGGTCAGCACTGGGTATTCAGCGCAGCGAGAAAATCCCGCACCCGGAGATGGTACTTAACTGGCAGCTAAATAAAATTGTGTACTGGTTCATTGAAAATGGACGTCACACTTAACTCAAAACATGATAATTAAACTAAATTTAATACACCATACAAGACTAACAAACAGAGGCTACTGACTTTGGACAGACGCAAAAATGCTTTCGGCGTTAAACATGTTTTGTGAGATACCCTTCTCTATACCTCTAGCCAATATGTTATAAAGAAACTCGAAGCAATACGCACAATTAAACTCAGTTTAAAAGTCCGGGTCCGATGTCAGAGGAATAGTTGTATATGGCAAAGCGTTAACAAGACCGTGTGGAAAGACGGGCTGACACCCAGTATTTCCATTTACCCAACAACCATTTAGCCACAAAACCAACTTAAACCTATCATTTTATTTCTTAAAATGTCCTGTACCAAGCAAGAAAATAGTCATTGTCATATTATAGCTCGTTTCTGTGTGTGTTACATTTTAGTGTTGTGTTTCTGTTGTGATGTAGTTCTCCTCTTATATTTGATTTGTTTCCCTCAGTTTTAGTTTGTAACCCGGTTTGGTTTTTTTCTCAATCGATTTATGAATTTCGAACAGCAGTATACTACGGTTGCCTTTATTGACCCTGTAAATAATAATTGTAAATCTTGTAATAATAAATCTTTATTTCAAGAGGGTTGAACTGTTCCCTGAGGCCTTCATGAATAACATTGAAATGAAACATGTATAACAAACAAAAATAAAAAATAAATTAAATAAATAAATACACACAACAGCCAATGTATACGGAATTAATGCATCACATGAAAATGATAAATGTGTGTGGCATATTCACAGACTATGATCTGCTTTAAGAAACCACAAAAGTCCTTAAAATTACAAAAATGATTATAACAAGTATACAATTGCGTTATGAAGAATACTTTGAAATGTTTTACGAATCTGTCCAATTGTTAAGGATGAGTTGTGAATTGAAGACAGTTCGACATTATTCAAGATGGATAGTACTTTTATGTTAATTATATTACTTAACAAGGCAAATTTCAAATATAATCAAAATATTTTAAACTAAGAATATTAATTAGGAAATAAATGATCCATAGTGTCATAAACTTTACAAACTAATACACAAGTTATCTACTGTTAGACATATTTTTTGCAATTTCAATTGCAAATCTTGCTATTATGAAAACCTTTTAAACTGAATTGAGTTGATTACTGTTTTTATTGATAGCAAACATGCATGAAAGAATTAAAATTTCTTAAAAATAAAATGTTGAATATTTTCTTTTTCTTAATACAGCTGATGTGTGCACAATTTCAGGTGATCTTAAATCATTGACCTATCACTCATAATGAATCTAAGGTAGACATGTATTTAACAATTAACAAGTGTAAATGTCTGATGGCAAAAAATAGATATACAAGAGGCTGTCACAACGACAGCAAACCGGATTTATTTACATTTATTTGTGTCCTGGCAATATCACAAGAACCATTACTGATGAATGGTGAAAGTGAAAATCATCAATATCAAATTTGACCTCCATTTTGTCATCAGTATCAACATTTTGAAATAATAATATTTGAAAAGCTTAGATTGAATGGTTCATGAGTAAATGCAACAACGTGAATGGAAACGCCATTTTACAATCTTTCAAGAACCATAACTCCTGAACAGTAAAAGTCAAAATCGTCATTATGGAACTTGACCTCTATTTTGTCATCAGTAACAACATATTAAAATTTCAAAAGCTTTCAATTGGTGGAATCGTTCATGAGAAAATGCACGGACACGACGGGAAACACCATTTTTCAATCTTTCAAGAACCATAACTCATGAACGGTAAAAGTCAAAATCGTCATTATTGAACTTGACCTCCATTTTGTCATCAGTAACAGCATATTAAAATTTCGGAAGCTTTGGTAGAACAGTTCATGCATAAATGCACGGACACGACTGGAAACTCCATTTTCAATCTTTCAAGAACCATAACTCCTGAACGGTAAAAGTCAAAATCGTCATTATTGAACTTGACCTCCATTCTGTCATCAGTAACAACATATTAAAATTTGGGAAGCTTTAGTAGAACAGTTCATGAGTAAATGCACGGACACGACTGAAAACTCCATTTTTCAATCTTTCAAGAACCATAACTCCTGAACGGTAAAAGTCAAAATCGCCATTATTTAACTTGACCTCCATATAGTTGTCAGTAATAACATATTAAAATTTTAAAAGCTTTGGTTGACCGGTTCATGAGTTAATGCACGGACAACATTTGATTGCCGCCTTTCAAGAACCATAACTCCTGAACGGTAAAAGTCAAAATCTCCATTATTGAACTTGACCTTCGTATAGTTGTCAGTAATAACATATTAAAATTTAAAAAGCTTTGGTTGAACGGTTCATGAGTTAATACACGGACAACATTTGATTGCCGCCCGCCCAATAGGCCGCCCCCGCCACCCCGCCCGCCCGCCGTACATCCCCAAATCAATAACCGACATTTTTGTCACAAAAATCCGGTTAAAAATTAAAAATATAAAATTTGGCAGTTATTTCAATAACATTTATCAAACAGGGCAATTATTTTTATATCAATAATACAAAATAAATAACATCCAGGTTTACCACCTTCAAAAATATTAAGCTTTTATATAGTTTGTTAATGACACCTCTGGCGCTACCGCCACCGCCGGAATCTTATCTTTATGTAAAACTTTCTGCGACAGAAGGTGCAGGCATGTCAAAAACTATATCAAACTGAACAACAAGTCCATATAACGATATCACAGTCACTGGGTCCGTTGACACAAACAGCTTTAAAGTAAACATTGAAATTACCACACCATTCTGACAGGTTTCAACTAGTATACAGAGATGCAACTACAGCTCCTTCCATGATTGGAAATTTTAACAAGTTCTCTGCTTGTTCTCCTGTTGAAGGTTGATTATGCCTATGAAAAGAAAATTATCAATTGATATAAGTCTGATAAAATCTGTCGTTAAAAATATACTTTCAATAGCCGATCTAGCCAATCTAGCCTAATGTTGTCATGTTAGGCCGTGTCTAGCTACCTGTATATAAGATTTGTCCACACTTGCAAACTATATGTCATTAAAATGTTCATAACGTTCATGAACTATAGGAAGCCTTACCGTCTAAAGGTCAACAACTGTAGACAACAAACCAATTTTTTTTTGTATATTCTAGTCCTCTGTAAAGATAAAAGTGTCCTGAAATTGAACTTTTAATCGATTTTCAAAAGTAGTGTATATTTAAAGGAGAGATATTTTTTTTCTACAGATGCAGTTACTGGTAGATAAACGGACCTTTACCTTAAACCAGTAATATTGCAGATAGTTTGATAATGCATCTAAAAAATGGTGTTCAAGGGGCAAAACCCTTTCAAAAATAACGAATTGGCACTGATTTTCTAACTCGTCAAAGACAATGCCAATATGAATCTATGGTATTATTTTCATTAAAATATGGCAATAATTAAAATTGAGAATGGGAATGGGGAATATGTCAAAGAGACAACAATCCAGGCAAAAAGCAGACAACCCGAAGGTCAGCACTGGGTATTCAGCGCAGCGAGAAAATCCCGCACCCGGAGATGGTACTTAACTGGCAGCTAAATAAAATTGTGTACTGGTTCATTGAAAATGGACGTCACACTTAACTCAAAACATGATAATTAAACTAAATTTAATACACCATACAAGACTAACAAACAGAGGCTACTGACTTTGGACAGACGCAAAAATGCTTTCGGCGTTAAACATGTTTTGTGAGATACCCTTCTCTATACCTCTAGCCAATATGTTATAAAGAAACTCGAAGCAATACGCACAATTAAACTCAGTTTAAAAGTCCGGGTCCGATGTCAGAGGAATAGTTGTATATGGCAAAGCGTTAACAAGACCGTGTGGAAAGACGGGCTGACACCCAGTATTTCCATTTACCCAACAACCATTTAGCCACAAAACCAACTTAAACCTATCATTTTATTTCTTAAAATGTCCTGTACCAAGCAAGAAAATAGTCATTGTCATATTATAGCTCGTTTCTGTGTGTGTTACATTTTAGTGTTGTGTTTCTGTTGTGATGTAGTTCTCCTCTTATATTTGATTTGTTTCCCTCAGTTTTAGTTTGTAACCCGGTTTGGTTTTTTTCTCAATCGATTTATGAATTTCGAACAGCAGTATACTACGGTTGCCTTTATTGACCCTGTAAATAATAATTGTAAATCTTGTAATAATAAATCTTTATTTCAAGAGGGTTGAACTGTTCCCTGAGGCCTTCATGAATAACATTGAAATGAAACATGTATAACAAACAAAAATAAAAAATAAATTAAATAAATAAATACACACAACAGCCAATGTATACGGAATTAATGCATCACATGAAAATGATAAATGTGTGTGGCATATTCACAGACTATGATCTGCTTTAAGAAACCACAAAAGTCCTTAAAATTACAAAAATGATTATAACAAGTATACAATTGCGTTATGAAGAATACTTTGAAATGTTTTACGAATCTGTCCAATTGTTAAGGATGAGTTGTGAATTGAAGACAGTTCGACATTATTCAAGATGGATAGTACTTTTATGTTAATTATATTACTTAACAAGGCAAATTTCAAATATAATCAAAATATTTTAAACTAAGAATATTAATTAGGAAATAAATGATCCATAGTGTCATAAACTTTACAAACTAATACACAAGTTATCTACTGTTAGACATATTTTTTGCAATTTCAATTGCAAATCTTGCTATTATGAAAACCTTTTAAACTGAATTGAGTTGATTACTGTTTTTATTGATAGCAAACATGCATGAAAGAATTAAAATTTCTTAAAAATAAAATGTTGAATATTTTCTTTTTCTTAATACAGCTGATGTGTGCACAATTTCAGGTGATCTTAAATCATTGACCTATCACTCATAATGAATCTAAGGTAGACATGTATTTAACAATTAACAAGTGTAAATGTCTGATGGCAAAAAATAGATATACAAGAGGCTGTCACAACGACAGCAAACCGGATTTATTTACATTTATTTGTGTCCTGGCAATATCACAAGAACCATTACTGATGAATGGTGAAAGTGAAAATCATCAATATCAAATTTGACCTCCATTTTGTCATCAGTATCAACATTTTGAAATAATAATATTTGAAAAGCTTAGATTGAATGGTTCATGAGTAAATGCAACAACGTGAATGGAAACGCCATTTTACAATCTTTCAAGAACCATAACTCCTGAACAGTAAAAGTCAAAATCGTCATTATGGAACTTGACCTCTATTTTGTCATCAGTAACAACATATTAAAATTTCAAAAGCTTTCAATTGGTGGAATCGTTCATGAGAAAATGCACGGACACGACGGGAAACACCATTTTTCAATCTTTCAAGAACCATAACTCATGAACGGTAAAAGTCAAAATCGTCATTATTGAACTTGACCTCCATTTTGTCATCAGTAACAGCATATTAAAATTTCGGAAGCTTTGGTAGAACAGTTCATGCATAAATGCACGGACACGACTGGAAACTCCATTTTCAATCTTTCAAGAACCATAACTCCTGAACGGTAAAAGTCAAAATCGTCATTATTGAACTTGACCTCCATTCTGTCATCAGTAACAACATATTAAAATTTGGGAAGCTTTAGTAGAACAGTTCATGAGTAAATGCACGGACACGACTGAAAACTCCATTTTTCAATCTTTCAAGAACCATAACTCCTGAACGGTAAAAGTCAAAATCGCCATTATTTAACTTGACCTCCATATAGTTGTCAGTAATAACATATTAAAATTTTAAAAGCTTTGGTTGACCGGTTCATGAGTTAATGCACGGACAACATTTGATTGCCGCCTTTCAAGAACCATAACTCCTGAACGGTAAAAGTCAAAATCTCCATTATTGAACTTGACCTTCGTATAGTTGTCAGTAATAACATATTAAAATTTAAAAAGCTTTGGTTGAACGGTTCATGAGTTAATACACGGACAACATTTGATTGCCGCCCGCCCAATAGGCCGCCCCCGCCACCCCGCCCGCCCGCCGTACATCCCCAAATCAATAACCGACATTTTTGTCACAAAAATCCGGTTAAAAATTAAAAATATAAAATTTGGCAGTTATTTCAATAACATTTATCAAACAGGGCAATTATTTTTATATCAATAATACAAAATAAATAACATCCAGGTTTACCACCTTCAAAAATATTAAGCTTTTATATAGTTTGTTAATGACACCTCTGGCGCTACCGCCACCGCCGGAATCTTATCTTTATGTAAAACTTTCTGCGACAGAAGGTGCAGGCATGTCAAAAACTATATCAAACTGAACAACAAGTCCATATAACGATATCACAGTCACTGGGTCCGTTGACACAAACAGCTTTAAAGTAAACATTGAAATTACCACACCATTCTGACAGGTTTCAACTAGTATACAGAGATGCAACTACAGCTCCTTCCATGATTGGAAATTTTAACAAGTTCTCTGCTTGTTCTCCTGTTGAAGGTTGATTATGCCTATGAAAAGAAAATTATCAATTGATATAAGTCTGATAAAATCTGTCGTTAAAAATATACTTTCAATAGCCGATCTAGCCAATCTAGCCTAATGTTGTCATGTTAGGCCGTGTCTAGCTACCTGTATATAAGATTTGTCCACACTTGCAAACTATATGTCATTAAAATGTTCATAACGTTCATGAACTATAGGAAGCCTTACCGTCTAAAGGTCAACAACTGTAGACAACAAACCAATTTTTTTTTGTATATTCTAGTCCTCTGTAAAGATAAAAGTGTCCTGAAATTGAACTTTTAATCGATTTTCAAAAGTAGTGTATATTTAAAGGAGAGATATTTTTTTTCTACAGATGCAGTTACTGGTAGATAAACGGACCTTTACCTTAAACCAGTAATATTGCAGATAGTTTGATAATGCATCTAAAAAATGGTGTTCAAGGGGCAAAACCCTTTCAAAAATAACGAATTGGCACTGATTTTCTAACTCGTCAAAGACAATGCCAATATGAATCTATGGTATTATTTTCATTAAAATATGGCAATAATTAAAATTGAGAATGGGAATGGGGAATATGTCAAAGAGACAACAATCCAGGCAAAAAGCAGACAACCCGAAGGTCAGCACTGGGTATTCAGCGCAGCGAGAAAATCCCGCACCCGGAGATGGTACTTAACTGGCAGCTAAATAAAATTGTGTACTGGTTCATTGAAAATGGACGTCACACTTAACTCAAAACATGATAATTAAACTAAATTTAATACACCATACAAGACTAACAAACAGAGGCTACTGACTTTGGACAGACGCAAAAATGCTTTCGGCGTTAAACATGTTTTGTGAGATACCCTTCTCTATACCTCTAGCCAATATGTTATAAAGAAACTCGAAGCAATACGCACAATTAAACTCAGTTTAAAAGTCCGGGTCCGATGTCAGAGGAATAGTTGTATATGGCAAAGCGTTAACAAGACCGTGTGGAAAGACGGGCTGACACCCAGTATTTCCATTTACCCAACAACCATTTAGCCACAAAACCAACTTAAACCTATCATTTTATTTCTTAAAATGTCCTGTACCAAGCAAGAAAATAGTCATTGTCATATTATAGCTCGTTTCTGTGTGTGTTACATTTTAGTGTTGTGTTTCTGTTGTGATGTAGTTCTCCTCTTATATTTGATTTGTTTCCCTCAGTTTTAGTTTGTAACCCGGTTTGGTTTTTTTCTCAATCGATTTATGAATTTCGAACAGCAGTATACTACGGTTGCCTTTATTGACCCTGTAAATAATAATTGTAAATCTTGTAATAATAAATCTTTATTTCAAGAGGGTTGAACTGTTCCCTGAGGCCTTCATGAATAACATTGAAATGAAACATGTATAACAAACAAAAATAAAAAATAAATTAAATAAATAAATACACACAACAGCCAATGTATACGGAATTAATGCATCACATGAAAATGATAAATGTGTGTGGCATATTCACAGACTATGATCTGCTTTAAGAAACCACAAAAGTCCTTAAAATTACAAAAATGATTATAACAAGTATACAATTGCGTTATGAAGAATACTTTGAAATGTTTTACGAATCTGTCCAATTGTTAAGGATGAGTTGTGAATTGAAGACAGTTCGACATTATTCAAGATGGATAGTACTTTTATGTTAATTATATTACTTAACAAGGCAAATTTCAAATATAATCAAAATATTTTAAACTAAGAATATTAATTAGGAAATAAATGATCCATAGTGTCATAAACTTTACAAACTAATACACAAGTTATCTACTGTTAGACATATTTTTTGCAATTTCAATTGCAAATCTTGCTATTATGAAAACCTTTTAAACTGAATTGAGTTGATTACTGTTTTTATTGATAGCAAACATGCATGAAAGAATTAAAATTTCTTAAAAATAAAATGTTGAATATTTTCTTTTTCTTAATACAGCTGATGTGTGCACAATTTCAGGTGATCTTAAATCATTGACCTATCACTCATAATGAATCTAAGGTAGACATGTATTTAACAATTAACAAGTGTAAATGTCTGATGGCAAAAAATAGATATACAAGAGGCTGTCACAACGACAGCAAACCGGATTTATATACATTTATTTGTGTCCTGGCAATATCACAAGAACCATTACTGATGAATGGTGAAAGTGAAAATCATCAATATCAAATTTGACCTCCATTTTGTCATCAGTATCAACATTTTGAAATAATAATATTTGAAAAGCTTAGATTGAATGGTTCATGAGTAAATGCAACAACGTGAATGGAAACGCCATTTTACAATCTTTCAAGAACCATAACTCCTGAACAGTAAAAGTCAAAATCGTCATTATGGAACTTGACCTCTATTTTGTCATCAGTAACAACATATTAAAATTTCAAAAGCTTTGGTGGAATGGTTCATGAGAAAATGCACGGACACGACGGGAAACACCATTTTTCAATCTTTCAAGAACCATAACTCATGAACGGTAAAAGTCAAAATCGTCATTATTGAACTTGACCTCCATTTTGTCATCAGTAACAGCATATTAAAATTTCGGAAGCTTTGGTAGAACAGTTCATGCATAAATGCACGGACACGACTGGAAACTCCATTTTCAATCTTTCAAGAACCATAACTCCTGAACGGTAAAAGTCAAAATCGTCATTATTGAACTTGACCTCCATTCTGTCATCAGTAACAACATATTAAAATTTGGGAAGCTTTAGTAGAACAGTTCATGAGTAAATGCACGGACACGACTGAAAACTCCATTTTTCAATCTTTCAAGAACCATAACTCCTGAACGGTAAAAGTCAAAATCGCCATTATTTAACTTGACCTCCATATAGTTGTCAGTAATAACATATTAAAATTTTAAAAGCTTTGGTTGACCGGTTCATGAGTTAATGCACGGACAACATTTGATTGCCGCCTTTCAAGAACCATAACTCCTGAACGGTAAAAGTCAAAATCTCCATTATTGAACTTGACCTTCGTATAGTTGTCAGTAATAACATATTAAAATTTAAAAAGCTTTGGTTGAACGGTTCATGAGTTAATACACGGACAACATTTGATTGCCGCCCGCCCAATAGGCCGCCCCCGCCACCCCGCCCGCCCGCCGTACATCCCCAAATCAATAACCGACATTTTTGTCACAAAAATCCGGTTAAAAATTAAAAATATAAAATTTGGCAGTTATTTCAATAACATTTATCAAACAGGGCAATTATTTTTATATCAATAATACAAAATAAATAACATCCAGGTTTACCACCTTCAAAAATATTAAGCTTTTATATAGTTTGTTAATGACACCTCTGGCGCTACCGCCACCGCCGGAATCTTATCTTTATGTAAAACTTTCTGCGACAGAAGGTGCAGGCATGTCAAAAACTATATCAAACTGAACAACAAGTCCATATAACGATATCACAGTCACTGGGTCCGTTGACACAAACAGCTTTAAAGTAAACATTGAAATTTCCATTCCATTCTGACAGGTTTCAACTAGTATACAGAGATGCAACTACAGCTCCTTCCATGATTGGAAATTTTAACAAGTTCTCTGCTTGTTCTCCTGTTGAAGGTTGATTATGCCTATGAAAAGAAAATTATCAATTGATATAAGTCTGATAAAATCTGTCGTTAAAAATATACTTTCAATAGCCGATCTAGCCAATCTAGCCTAATGTTGTCATGTTAGGCCGTGTCTAGCTACCTGTATATAAGATTTGTCCACACTTGCAAACTATATGTCATTAAAATGTTCATAACGTCGAACCGAATGCAATAAAATGATAAAAAAAAAATTCTGGTCTTACAGATGATCAAAAAAATTATTCTGAATCCAGAGCTTCTCCATACACTATAGTGTTAAATATCGTAAAAAAAATTGAATTTGATTGTTAGCATTGAAAAAACTGAATAAAACGTTTGCGCGAGAGAAAAAAATCTGACATACCCTCCCCCCCCCCCCCTTTCCCCCTTTTTTTAAAAGTTAATTGGTTGTTCCTTTATGGAAGCCATTTTGATCATTTGCAGTAGTTTAAAAAGATACTTAAGATGTCTCGATTACGCATTAGAAAACGTAGGCTGCATCAGCATGCTTACAGAAGAAGAATAAGGATCGAGATGTTAAGGTGCACTACATTTCTATCTTTTCTGTTTGTTTCTTTTTCTTTTGTTGGTATTTTTTCTCAAACAAATTTGGCAAAAGGAGGCGGGAATGTTTTTATTTTTTATTTTTCAAAGTGTATTTTAAACGGATCTGAGATACTCGACAAACAAAATAATTTACCTCATACCTTTTTTTAGAAATGCATTTATGAGTGAATCGTTTTTTGAATAAAGACCAGTGGCAAATGTTTCTGTGAACGTCCATTCGATTCGGGATTTTCAAATGAATTTTTGTTCGGAAATGATGATGCTATGAGCCTTGATAAGGAGTTAATAAAGCTACGTTAAGTGGTATTTATAACAAATAAATATATCAAGTATATGCAAATATTTCTGTAAAGAAAAATTAATAATTGTTATCAATATAAATTTTATTCAAAAACCGTTTAAATATATATGGTAAAATAAATGTTCTAAATTCCTAGTTTTGCGTACACTTAACCGACACAAGGCCTACATTGACTATCGACTGCATGTAGACAAAACATGATTTAAACTACATGTAAACATTGAGTTTTATCAATGGGAAAGCCATTTTGTTTAGTTAACGTGTGATTTACACTAACAGAACACCCAGTTTAGGTCAATTGGAACACGGCCTAAGTATTCTATTTAACATTGCCATTAAAGTGCGAGGTTTGGCTAGCCACAAAGTATCCTGTACCGAGTCAGGAAAATGGCAGTTGTTATCTTATAGTTCGTTTCTATGTCTGTTGCATTGTCGTTTGTTTTTGTTGCACTTCAGTGTTTCTGTTGTTTCAAAGTTTTCCTTTTATAGTTCATGGGATTCCCTCGGTTTCAGTCTGTAACAGAGATTTGTTTTTTCTCAATCTATTTATTACTGTCGGACTTTCGAACAGCGGTTTACTTCTTTTGCCAGACAAATTAGGGAAATGTAACCCTTTTTGAAATTGAAAGATTTAATGAAGTTTGTCTTATTACTATTGTGAGAAATATACAACATTATTTGGTTAGAAAAAAAACTTCTTCCTCAATTCCTCTCGATTTTATATCAAGAGGCTTCTAAAAGCATTAATCGCTCGCCTGTTAAAAATATTCTATTTTGATATTTGTTTATACCTTCATTGCAATCGTTTACCATACATTTGCTTTTTAAAATATTATTAAGTGATATATTTGTCGAATTTTGCTTTTTTGATGCTCAAGTAACAGTTAAAAGTTTAAACTTGTCTTTTTTTGGGGGAGGGGGGATTATACCTTTAACCCTCCATAAGCAAGATATGTTGTGCCGAATTTATCTTTCAATATTAGTTATATAATTAACAAAGCTATATTCACTATGTTCTTATCTCTAATATAACTTTTGAATGTAAATTTCCCTTTTTACAAATGTCCATGGCCATTGATAGATAGATGAGTTGAATAAATTAAAAAGTAATTTAATGAATAAAAGATATTAAAATGTTTATTGTTATCATTATCGATATTATTTTAAATAGATTTAGCAAATCATATTCAATGTCCAAAAATTGGATGACCTGTTTGACTCAAAGTTTGACATATCTAGACTAATCTATAACGAGTTTCAGTATTATATAGATACAATGGACAAGGGTATATTCCTAAAAAGAAAGCATGAACCTGAAAGGAGAAAACCAGCTATTATAATAGATGTATCTACAATAACATACAAAATTAGAACCAGATGCTCCGCAGGGCGTAGCTTTATACGACCGCAGAGGTTGAACTCTGAACGGTTAGGGCAAGTATGGACACAACATTCAAGCTGGATTCAGCTCTAAATTTGGATTGTGATTAAATAGTTGACACAGCATAGGTTTCTGACACAGAATGAATGTGTTCTAATGAACTTAAAATTTTTGTTTCTCTTAAGAGCAATTCACTATGCTGTTGAATATTAATCCTCTCAAAAAAATGTTTGAAGAAATTTTCTTTTTTATTTATGAAATTTCAAATGAGAAAAATTGAACCCAATTTTTTTAATCACATCCCCCTTTCCCTTATTCCCAAACTAATCTCAATTAAAATTTCTAATGGAGTTTGCAACAATAACTACTCATTTAAATACATCATAAAATATTAAGATGTAAAAAAACTGCTTGTTATCACTGAATGGTAAAGATTATTTTAATTTATCAGTTGGTAGTAAAAAGTGAATATACATTGTATATTGTATATAACAAAGATTTAAGTTGATTCTGGACAAAGAAAGATAACTCCAATTAAAAAAAAATCTTGCTATTGCACAATATTTTGCAATTAGATATTTCTTGCTTACTATTCTGGACAAAGAAAGATAACTCTAATTAAAAAAAAATTGATATTTCACAATATTGTGCAATTAGATATTTCTTGCCATTGCGCAATACTGTGCAATTGAAAAGACTTGCTATTGCACAATACTTAATATAATAATTTTAGATCCTGATTTGGACCAACTTGAAAACTGGGCCCATAATAAAAAATCTAAGTACATTTTTGGATTCAGCATATCAAAGAACTTCAAGATTATAATTTTTGTTAAAATCAGACTAAGTTTAATTTTGGACCCTTTGGACTTTAGTGTAGACCAATTTGAAAACAGGACCAAAAATGAAGAATCTACATACACAGTTAGATTTGGTATATCAAAGAACCCCATTTATTCAATTTTTGATGAAATCAAACAAAGTTTAATTTTGGACCCCGATTTGGACCAACTTGAAAACTGGGCCAATAATCAAGAATCTAAGTACATTTTTAGATTCAGCATATCAAAGAACCTAACTGATTCATTTTTTGTCAAAATCAAACTAAGTTTAATTTTGGACCCTTTGGACCTTAATGTAGACCAATTTGAAAACGGGACCAAAAGTTAAGAATCTACATACACAGTCATGACAGTTAGATTCAGCATATCAAAGAACCCCAATTATTCAATTTTGATGAAATCAAACAAAAGTTTAATTTTGGACCCTTTGGGCCCCTTATTATGTTGGGACCAAAACTCCCAAAATCAAACCCAACCTTTCTTTTATGGTCATAAACCTTGTGTTTAAATTTCATAGATTTCTATTTACTTATACTAACGTTATGGTGCGAAAACCAAGAAAAATGCTTATTTGGGTCCCTTTTTAGCCCCTAATTCCTAAACTGTTGGGACCTAAACTCCCAAAATCAATACCAACCTTCCTTTTGTAGTCATTAACATTGTGTTTAAATTTCATTGATTTCTATTTACTTAAACTAATGTTATTGTGCGAAAACCAAGAATAATGCTTATTTGGGCCCTTTTTTGGCCCCTAATTCCTAAACTGTTGAGACCAAAACTCCCAAAATCAATCCCAACTGTTCTTTTGTGGTCATAAACCTTGTGTCAAAATTTCATAGATTTCTGTTAACTTAAACTAAAGTTATAGTGCGAAAACCAAGAAAATGCTTATTTGGGCCCTTTTTGGCCCCTAATTCCTAAAATGTTGGGACCAAAACTCCCAACATCAATACCAACCTTCCTTTTGTGGTCATAAACCTTGTGTTAAAATTTCATAGATTTCCATTCACTTTTACTAAAGTTAGAGTGCGAAAACTAAAAGTATTCGGACGCCGGACGACGACGACGACGACGACGACGACGACGACGCCGACGCCAACGTGATAGCAATATACGACGAAATTTTTTTCAAAATTTGCGGTCGTATAAAAACGGAAAAAAACAAAGAAACAAGAAATACAGGGATTCAAACCTAAACCGACAAGCCTTTACCTTTCACATAAACCTTCAACTTATTATTATTAACCATGTTAACATGGCGGCTACCTACTTGTATATATAAAGTTTTTCAAGCCCTGTGTGTCCCTTGTACCGATGAGTATTCGATGTTTATTAACATAATTATCTTAAATAAACATCTGAACCCGTTAGTAGCCGAGAGGTTTCATGAATGTGTTGATATCATTCACACATGTAAGATTTCAATGAGGTGTTCAATTCTCAGTAATGGCATATTTAAAATACGAAATTGAAAGTAAGTGTTTAATTTAATTTCGTTAGTGAACAAAAATCAATAAAATAGGTATTTCAAGCTTTGTGAAATTAGACATACAATGGAAACATAAATTGAATATAATTTGGTGAGCTCATTTCAGAGACAATTTCAGGAAGCGTTGATTCTAGAAAAAGAATCCACGTCAAATTAATAGGTTGAAGTCACGACAATAGTATAATCATGAATATTATTGCCTGTAAATTAAAAAAATCAAATGTTTTACTCAAGACATACCTAAGTTGTGTATATACATTTGTTCTCCTAGTTCCCATATATAAACATATAATAACTCCAAATAAAACTGCCACTTGCAAAATGTTTTTAACATCAAATATACTGAAATAAAAGCACAGTTTATTAATTCTAAATGTTCACATCTGATTTGTTTTGATCACCCAAACAAGTTGAATAATTTAACTAAGGCTTCAAGGAATATTGCTCATCTTACAATATTGACATGATATAACGCATATATTTGTATTAAATGAAAACTTGATATTCATCTTTATATAGTAGTATTTAGACAATAAGCGAACTCAGTGTGAAAGTGCTAAAGAAGAATTTTCTTTATACTAAGAAATAAACATGTCAGAAAGTTTAGTTCCGTTTTAACAAGTCACGAATTAATTCATATCAAATATCCCCAGTAAACCAATTATCATTACTTTATGTTAAAACATTTTTATCCGTATAAAATATGGAATACAATGATCTACTTTCATAATCATATTGTAAATTCCAGTATTTATTTATTGATTCAGTTGTTAATTTTGTAAAAAATCCACGTTTGTGTCATCAAAATCATTTCAATTTAATATAACATACATATGTTGCATTCCACAAATACCTTTTACCAAAATGGGAATTGCAATCCCTAATCAAAATTACATTATAAGTGAACCCTTTTTCACCACAGAAATTCAGGGAAAGAATGTTTAGTAATTTGGTGTAACACCGCTCAAAAATTCTAAGTTGTTCACTGTTGTGTTAAAAATATACATTTCGGTAAGAACATTGGCACATTGACTTTCTTTAGAACCTAGATTAGCTATCTCTGGAGCCCTGAGTGCCTTGTCAATGGTTCGCACAACTTACAAACATTGCTCAAAGGAACGCTGAGTCCATAATATTAAATATTCAACTGGACGATAAATTAAGATGAAGTCTAGAGCCTGACAATTATGCCCAAACATGTTTCCATAGGAAACCTTTTGTCCTACATTTAAGAACTAAAAAACAGTAAACAAAATATACCAGAATTCTACCCAAGTGTAAGAGATAAACCAAAACGACATTAAGTATAAAGGTTGCAAGTTTGAATTACTAGCTGCAAATTGCCTAAGTTGTCAAAACTTGTGATTTTGTGCAAGCCACATATTCAATACATTATACAATGCAAACTGATAAAAACTGTGAAATAGATTATCAGTGTTGATATACTTACATTGCATATACACTTAGTCTATCTTTATTTTTATCTGAAAAAAAAATCAAATTGTCAACATGAAGGCAAAACATGATTTATATGTAAAAACTGACACATAAACTTTGTTAGTCTTGTATGATTTTTAATTCAGATTCTGCTTTTTGGTCGGGTTGTTGTCTCTTTGAGATATTCCATATTTCCATCTCAATTTGATAATCATTTATTTGTTTTGGAGATAAGTATGACGTCCGTTTTCATTGAACTAGTACCCCTTTTTTCGTTTTTGATTTTGTTTTGTTTTGAGGCATGCTGAATACCGCCCCTCTGGGTGCGTTATTTTCTCGCTGTACTGAACGCCCATTGGTGGACATCAATGTTTTCAACCCTTTGGTCGAGTTGTTGTCTATTCGACACATTTCCTCTTTCCCTTATCAATTTTATAAGAGTAAAATAAACAGAATCACATGCAGTCTAACAGAAAGTTACCTAAGCTGTATTTGGCAAAACTTGTTTTGGAATTTTGGTTCTCAATGCTCTTCAACTTCGTACTTTATTTGGCTTTTTTAAATTTTTTTTTTTATTCGAGCGTAACTGATTAGTCTTTACTAGACGAAACGCGCGTCTGGCGTAAATACAAAAATTAATCTTGGTTTCTATGATGAGTTTATTTACATTAATGCACGGTGATAAGGTAAAAAAAATCATTCATAATCAAATAAATGCAAACGTTGTTGATTTGTTACCAGTAACTAGAATAAAAGACATATTTGTGTTATTTGAATGGAGTCGTGAATAGAGGTAACATCAGCAAATTTAAAAAAAAATCTTTTCACAAAAAAAACATTTTCTTGCTGATATCCTAAATAACCTTATTTATCATAAATATCTTACTTTGTAACTTTGATTTATCTTGCTCATCTCTTCCTTCCTCATAGACATGCTCAGAGTTTGTGTCAAATGTTTCTTCTTTTAGCAATAGCTTCTTTTCACCGACTTTAGCCCCATATGTACATGAATAATTGCGATTTATGTCCATCTCAGTAAGGTTTCTGATGACAAGAGTAAAACCGTCTTTTTTCAATTTCCCTGAGTATTTCTCATTTTGAAAATCTTTAACATCTATTGCAATGGTTCGAAAGTCTTTACTATCATAATCCCAAATAACCCATCCTGAATATCTAACACAACAGGCAGCAATTTGACAATGAAGTGTTAATATTTGTCCATAAGCTGTGACTTTATTATCTACTTTCCATTCTGCCTCATCTGGAAAAAAACCCAAAGTACAATTACAAAGAGTTAAGGGGTATTTCTACAACTTCTAACGCTTAGATAGCCTCTCACTAACACTGTCAAATATACTTTTAACCAAAAAAGTAGAAAATTCATATCAATAAAACGGCAGTCAAAAATAAAAATGTTCTCCCTGGTGGTCCTTGAATAAAAATATGCGATACTCACGAATCCTTTTGTAGCAAAATTTAAACTAACCAAATTTCTGTCAGTCCTTTTCTTGATTTTGTTGCTCAAATCTTTCGGACCACCACTTTTCACGAACTGTACGAGTTATTTTCACAAACATTTGACAACCTTCTTAGTACAATCATGGTCAATGCTCCATTTTGTAAAGACTTTACTGCTTTCAATATACTCTTCTTAAAATTGTAATTGTATTTACATCATAAAAATACTAAGATGTAAACTCCCTAAGCCAAAGTGAGTGATCTAAGAGCAGTTTGACTTTTCTTTTCCCAAGCTCTCATTGGTCATTACAAATAGTAAACATCTGTAAATCGCACATTGATAAGTCCTCATTTATCTAAAATTCATTCTTGGCTTTCAAATGTTCAACAAAGCTCTACGGATTAATCGAAATTATTAAATGTGATTTTGCATTTAATAGCACTTGGTTGATAACAGCTGGTGGTAAACTGCTAGTCCCAGATTATATATGTAGGACTCTAAAGTGCGATGATCACGCTAAAGTGCGATGGTCTACGCTAAAGTACGATGGTGTTTCACGCTAAAGTGCGTTGGTTGTTTGTTCGCTAAAGTACGATGGTGTATCACGCTAACACTACAAACCAGTCTGAATTGGTCTGACTTTTACTTGACATTACTCGACCCCAGTCTGAACCATACTTGACTGTACTGAATCGTACTTGACCCTTATTTTTGCCGTTGAAAATAGTCTGAACTATTACTCGACCAGTCTGAAACAGTCTTAACCCATTCTCGACATGTACTCGACCTATTTTTCCAGTCTAAACCATACTTAACCAAAGGTCTGAACAATACTCGACCAGTCTGAACCATACTAGACCAAAAAAACTGTACTTTTTTAACTGTTAAAATAAATTTCTTTTTAACTGACATATATAACAACAGCCAACAAAATTTATAAAAAAATTTAACCTTATAAAAGAAATATATCTCTGATTATATTTAGGATAAAAAAAATATATTGTATATAACTTGTATCAAAAAGGAATAAAATTAAATAAATAAATAATATTGTTTATCTGATTAGTGGTGAAATATGAATTATAACCTCTGCTTGGGGGCAAACTCATAAATAAGATCACACCTGGTCAGAGGTATTTAGTTCTAAATAACATTGATTCAAAATTGCAACATCCTGTTTAAATTAAATAACAAGGCCTTTCGAATATACATGTATGTACTAGATAAGTAATACACGAATTTAAGATAATAGGGCTTTCTTTTTACCTGTAAAACACACATGCAGTGAGGTAATTAGAACATATTAAAGTACTTTATGTATGCCATGTTTATTTGACAAAAAAAATACTTAAATTAATTGAAAAAATATTATACTGTTACTTTGGAATACATTTCCTTTTTTAAAAAGGTTATCAAGGATTGCTATGGAAATTCTATTATCATGATTATATTAAATTCTTGGTTTAATAAAATAAAACATTTAAGCTCTCATTTTTTTTTTAAATTCATTAAGTTGTTTTATATACTATTTTATATATATCTTAATAAAAAAAACATTCACTGCATAATTGCCTGAATTCAACTGACACCATAAATCTATACTAGGCTTAAGTCAATGGTGAAAATAGTCCAGTTACCATAAATTACTTCCGAAATATTCATAAAATTTTGAAAAGTATTGAAAATATTAGTCACAATTCATTTTTTTAGATTATTTGCAGCTTGTTTTATTCATATTTTAAAAGTTGATATATATTATTATGTAAGTGTTGATTAATATTATATTATGATTGATTATTGTGAAATTTTAATTTCAATACTGTATTGAATACATTTTTAATTTCAAGTTGTTGTTCAAATTTCATTTGAATTAAAAAAAATCCTAAAGTGATAAAATTCAGTTGATAGATACAAATAATAGGTCTAGGTTGGTTCAGACTTGGTCGAGTATGGTTCAGACTAGGTCGAGTATGGTTCAGACTAGGTCGAGTACGGTTCAGACTAGGTCGAGTACGGTTCAGACTCGAATAAAATGGTTAAGTACTGGTCAAGTACACATTCAGACTGTTAAGTATGGTTCAGACGAATTCAGACTGGTCGAGTAAAAATCAGTACAGTCGAGTACAGATATAGGCCATTTCAGACTTTTAATGGTTTGTAGTGTAAAGTGTGATAATCCAAAGGATAAGATTCGAAGTATTAAGGCATAGAGGTTTAAAAAGACTTTTTGCAAAATCTATTATGCTAAGATATAACAAATGTGATATGCTTTATAATATACCGGTAGGCGTAAGTAATTGTTTCTAAATTAACAAGTCCGACCAAGTTATAATTGCTATAAAGGTTAATTATGTTTTGCTAATATTATAATTCATGTAAAATAATTTTTTAACAATTCGGAGCGTATTGAATATTTGGACATTTGGTGTAAATTGCCGTTAACACTAATGTTACAACCTCCCTTACATTTGTTATTGAAAATTAAAAATCCCTAATTCGTTCATTTTCGGAAAATGCAACATTTATTTGCATAAGCTTAAATCTAAATGCGAGAGAAATGCAATGTTTGCCGAGCATTCTCCCTTTCCATATTTTCCTATAATATACAGTACGAACTTATGTTTTAGCAGACAATTTATAGTTAACGCATGAAAACATGTATCTCTATTCTACTGACGTTACTTTTCATTAAAATCGACCGCATCACAAAGTAAAGTGCCACATAAACAATAATTCGAATGTATCCGTTCGCTTCAAATAGAAGCAGGATAAGTATGCGTATACTGTTTTGTATTTATATAGTAAAATGGTCGACTGTAGGACACAAGTCCTTTTTCCAGCACTCGAAAAAATAAACATTGTGATTCAGCCGACAAAAAACGGTTACATTCAATCAATTACTCGTAAGTCATGGACATATGGTGTAAAAATTGTTAATCAAATATTCCTAATCTATCTTCCGGTATGTTCATTTTTAGTTTGTATAAACAACTGTTAACGTCATTATCGTACTACGTGTTTACGTCTATATTTGCCCGGACCATCGCATTTTAGCGTAGGGAACCACGTACTTTAGCGTAGACCATCGCACTTTAGCGTTACCATCGTTCTTTAGCGTCCCCATCGCACTTTAGAGTCCTACATATATACCGGTAAAAAGTCAGTAATTCTTTTTAAATTATCTGATATTAAAATTAGAAATTAAGGTTCTAGCGCCCTTACTCAAATTCATAACTTTAAAGTTTTTTAAGTTTTAAGTTTAATTTCAACACTTTTTTTGTTGCATACATTGTTTTGTGATTGCTGATTTCTCTCTAAAGTGATTTGAGGTTTGCAACTGAAATGCTTCGATCATTACATTTTCAGAAAAAAGCATGCCAAAGAATGTAAACACAGTATTTTCATTTATGTTGAGTTCAGAATTTGAAAACATTATCAAACTTCAGTTTTTACCTCATATATAAGTCATTATCCTCGGCTTAGTATATATCTAGGATTTATATTGGTTAACGCACGTCGTTACAAAACCCATAGCCCCTGGGTGTTGCTAACTCATATCCCCGGACGTTGCTAACCATTATCCGGGGAACTTCACACACGTTTTCCTTAGTTCAATGATTGCTCCTTGTGAAATATTGAATTCTGTAGATTATTCATGATGTTTGTAATTAAATATTAAATTCATTAACGATTTTGTCCTATTATGCCGATCATTTACACTCATTTAATTAAATGCATCACTTGACTGCTACATTTTCAAGGAATGGGACTACTGACCTAGCTATGCAAATGACACACGTTGACGTCACACCATCTATGACGTTACTCTCACAACATTGAGCGCCAAATTTGACTCAATCTAGTTTCTCTGTCTCCGTATAAAAACGTCTTATATTTGACTACCTGTAGGGTTCTACCGAAGGTAGTACCCTACACCCCGTAAAAAATATGTAAAAATTTCCAAATTTCAATAATTCTTTAGATAATGAAAAAAAACGTTGTTTTCACGTTACAGTGTGTACCCGAATTTCCATAAAACTCGATTCGGACTAAGACCCAATCTCATTAAAATCCGATGTTCTGATACGCTACCCTGTTAGTGGAGGGTAGCGTATCAGAACATCGGATTTTAATGAGATTGTACTAAGACCGGGGATTAAATCGTTATCTACGTTTCCGTAGATATGGGTATTTTAAAACCCTTCAATACCCTGTACACCCTTCGGCTACGCTTCATGGTGTACTGGGGTACTTCAGGGTGTTACAATACCCATATCTACGGATATGAACGTAGATAACTTATATTATGACACTTAACTCTGAACCAGTGATAACATACTTCTTGCTACGCTACGTTGCTTATTTAGCAAAGCAAATATGCAATACAGATATTGTTACGTTAAAAACAATAAAAAAAAAAATCTAAAATAAAGACTTACCTCTAGGAATCGATATTCCCTTTATCATGTGTATAGAAAGGAATAACATCGTGAAAATAACCGCTATCATCTTTAATGTTACAGCTTATTCTGAAATGATACGGTATCAATTATTTTCGAAATTATAAAACCAAAGCATCGAAGGTAATGAGATTCAGTTTTCAGCTAGTCAGATATTTTTTCCTGATTCAGATTTTAATATCTTATTTCATTATGCAAACATTTCAAGACAAACATCTTTAACCTGAACAGACATCGGAATTTGGGATATGTTATTTTGGAATAAGATGTAGAATTCCTCAATATTGAAGAACGCCTACATAGTGTAATGCAATACGAATATGTGTTCGTAATAGCAGATCAAAGAAGTCACAAATAGAGAATAAAAGTGTAAAAGAGGGACAAAAGACAACAGAAGGACATCCAAACCCTCATATCTTGACTTACATTTAGAAATTGACAATGAGGATCGGTAGAAAACAAAACGTTACGACAAAATAGATGATTTCAGCTTTCCAATTGTGAACTTTCCATTTTTAAGTAGCAACATTCCAGCAGCACCTGCATACGGGGTATTTATTCCCTAATTGATACGATATTCCCGTGCTTGCATTTCCTATCATGATTTTCTTGATAGAGGGTTGCTGCTCACAAGGAGTCATTAAACCAAGAGTTCCAAATGGAGAAGTTGAAATCATCCCTACGTAAATTTGTTGATTGACCGTTATGGAATAACCGTTTCACAAATGATATCGGATATATTTCTTACGTCGTAACAACAATCACCTTTCCTTTCATGAAGGTGACCCACCGAATTAGACTATTTACCGGATTTGTTATAACATAAGCAACACGACGGTTGTCACATGTGGAGCAGGATCTGCTTACTCTTTCGGAACACCTGAGATCACCCCTAGTTTGGTGGGGTTCGTATTGTTTATTCTTTAGTTTTCTATGTTTTGTCATGCGTACTATTGTTTGTCTTTTTCATTTTTAGCCATGGCGTTGTCAGTTTGTTTTTAGATTTATGAGTTTGACTGTCCCTTTGGTATCTTTCGTCCCTCCTTGAGTGTAGATTTGTGGTCTGTAACATCGTAGTCTCATATGATAATTAAATATGCGATTTTCAGCAACAGCACCAAAACATAAAAGTATTAACTGAATAAAGGGTGTTCATTCTTCATTCAGACAATACAAATAAAAAATACATTTCCTGTAATCCAATATACCTCCACAAGTACTTTATACAGCCTGGTAAATTGTGACTTACTTTGGGAGGAGTTTGATACACAATTGTGTAGATAAATCAACTAGATTTACAACATAACAAGTTTTAATGAGATAAACAACCATGCAATTGAAATGTAACGGAAGTTCGCGATCAGGTGAAATGTTAAACGAAAGTGCAATCGCTGAAATTTCTCGCTTTCTGTACTAATCATTCCCTTTATGTTGATATTTAAAATTTGATATTTTGATAATGACTGAACAAAACACTTTATCATTTTGCCCCTAAAAGCAGTAATCAAATACTTCTGTTATTTTAAAAAAAGGTTATGGGAATCTGAAATTCAGTCATCAAAGATAGATGGTCTATACAAGGATGAAGATTGGTCTAACAAATATAAATGTGTGTGTGCTCATCTTACAAAGGATTTTGCATTTTTGCATCCTAGAAAAGGTCTTCAAAAGTAAAACGAGAGAATATCGGATACTGGGTGTTCAATAACTACTTATCCACGACAATGAGGTGAATAAAATCAACATTTTGCATTCGAATTCATGAACCACGAGTCCCTTCGTAAATTTTACTGACGTTATCACGAGTAGGTATGACCTTTTATTTACAAATCGAATTATCATATGTGCGTTTGAAACGATTGGAACATTATATGCAATAGATTCGGATTTTGCTGTACCCTCGCAGCTCTTTTTGGGTGCTTAGCATATCGATGAGATGCACGTAAATACAAAAATAATAGAAAAATGGGCCTCCCTAAGTAAGCCAACCATAAAATGTTCGTATGTCATTAACTGATGTGAAATGTACGACTCGCAGTAAATGATTAATTATAAACAGTCATTAAAAAAATGTTATTTTTTGTGTAAATAGAACTTACTATCCAGACAGTAAATTTGTAGAAGATTCAGTGAAAAAATTAGACAAGTGTTATTTGATGGCTAATAAGTAACGAGTTTCTAATTTCCTGTTCTTTTAATGTCATGCACGGTTATCCGATACTTTGGTAGGCCTGTTTCGATCGATTTCCTCAACAAAAGGAGACGTGTTAAACTAGCATGTTATCCATTGTCATCAAAATTATTAAATTCATAATATCATTATATTTATCTTGCAATAATAATATCTCACTAATAGTTATCAAAGGTACCAGGATTATAATTTAGTAAGCCTGACGCGCGTTTCGGCTACATTAGAGCATTTGATATAAATTCGAAGTTTCTGGAATAAAGTTAGGGTTATAGTGTTCTGTTTTTGTGCGTATGTGTATCTTGTGTGTGTGAGCGTTGTAAGCGTATGCATGTATTTTTATTTAGGTAATTAAATTATGAAACTATATTAAGGCACTTTGTCTGCTTCCTTTGACTTCTAACATAATGATAAATATTGAATATAATGAATACTTTTACAAGTAGTAGGATCAATGTTGTTGTAGGTTAGAAGAATCTCTTAAAAAAAATTAAAATTACTACAGGCGTCAAATGAAACGTATGTTTTTCACCGGAATAATTTATCTCAAATAATAAATAGGCATTTTTTTAAACGACTAACTTTAAGCGGCTTTCAACGTTTGCTGCAAACGCATTATCTGCACTCCCACAGTAAGGCGCCTTATCAAATCAAACCAAGTAACTTGACGATGAAAGGGGTTTATAACAACCGTGGCTTTCCATGAAAATTGAACGATCAGTGAAATTTGAAACTTAAGAGGTAACTAAACAATATTTATACTATTAGGAAAAGCTCTATACAGTGGTATATGATAATTTGAAACGTAAGTAAATAAAATTATGAATTTGCATAAAAAAGGGATGAAAGATACCAAAAGGACAGTCAAACTCATAAATCGAAAATAAACTGACAATGCTTGGCTAAAAATGAAAAAAGACAAATAGACAAACGATAGAACATATGACACAACATAGAAAACTAAAGAATAAGCAACACGAACCCCACCAAAAACTAGGGGTGATCTCAGGTGCTCCGGTAGGGTAAGCAGATCCTGCTCCACATGTGACACCCGTCGTGTTGCTTATGTTATAACAAATTTAATAAATAGGCTATTATAGTAATTTTGAAAAACGATTTTATCCGAAAAAAAATTACATTAATGTAAACATTCATAAGATTGTCAATTCTATCCCAAATTTGTCAACTAAAACCGAAAAAGACGTAGAAATATCTGAATTTTTGGTATTTGAGCAAGTGTAAAATCATTTGTTCCCCGGTCTAATGCTATACCGACCAGAAACTATAAAAATGTATGACACTACAGAGACAAAGGTCAATTATTTCCGTCAGTTCTACAGGTTTAAAGAAAGTAAGACAACCTTAAAACATGAGGAAAAATACAAAAACTATGACATCTTGTGTTTTAGAAATTGAAATTTCAGTTAAGTTAAGTTATTTAATATTAAGTTATTTAATATTATACAAATCAACCTAAGTTGCACGGGATTCGAACCGTTGCCCGGTTTGATTGCATTGATATCCGCATCGTAAGCGAGAGCCTTATCCCCACTGTTACCGGGGTTAACTCGTTGCTGCCCCACACGCCAATGGGCGTAATGGGCAGGTGGCGTGACCAGGGTTAACATTATCAATTGGCAAATCAAGCCATTTAAAGTGTACTTTGAAAATGATTGAAATATATGAAATAATTCACTAAAAATCTTGATAAAAATAAAGGGGGGGGGGGGGTGGTCTCAACACTCGCAGGTGCGTGTAGCTCACAGCTTGATGATATGAGGGAGAGTAAATGTGTTTTATAAATCACAAGTCTACTACAAATAATAATGCACACTTTTTAGAATTTCGTCAATTTTTCGTTTTTGTACCTTTTCGCATGGACTGGCTCATATAGTATTTAAACATGTTTTGCCTCTCATATTATAAAACACAAGTGCCTGTTAATATTCGACTAAATATCCACATCCCGATATCGGAAGGTAAATAGGCTAGTTATACATACACAGATAAGTCAATTTAAATAAATCTATAGCAAAACAAAATTATGCAACCGGGGGTAGACAACCGTGAAATCAAAATAAAACTCTGGATGACATTTAAAAAAAGGATAGCTAAGTACATTGTGTTATGATATGAATTTTCCCCCGGAGACAACTGCATGTAGACAAGTATGTGTGAGGCGTCCAAATACAAAAAATCACTCCGGACCGAGCTCCGGACATACAATATGTATCAAACAGGTATTACTGTAATAACTGGCCAAACGGGTGTCTTTTACTTTGCTGCCACCACCTGTGTTTACAGGTACACAGGGAACCTCAATAGACTAGAATAAGCTAGTCTAAAACAGAGAATGGTTTAAACACGGGTGTTCTTTATATTACCAGACCAACAGGGTTAAAATACTTCTGACACATTAACTTCACTTTATATTTAACAAGAAACTCAAATTGCGAGAACAATATGGGTAAAGAATATTCAAATACGTAATAGTCTGTGTATCTAAACGCACTTTCTATCGTGCAGTTTATAGAACAGCATTACACTGTAAAATAGAGGCTGCACCTCTATAACCTGGAATCGCATATAAACTAACACTCAAGAAGTGGAAACTTCCAGGGCAGTACCATCAGATTATTCCACAAATGAATATTATCTATCTGACAATCGAATAGTCTCTTGTCTCGGTCTAACAAGAAGATCTATTCTCTCACGAGACAGTGTAATGACAACAATCAGAGACCAGTTGGACAACTATGGTGTATTATGTGTTTTCAGCAAGGAAAAGTAAGATAATTGAGAGCATAAAGATATTTTATCAATTAATTCACGAATTGTTCAGTAAACAATATTACACAGTTTTTATCTAAATTATTTGCTACAGTGTTCAACCAACTATTAAATATGCTATAACGTTAACATATATTATATCTATGCCATCTTCTAATAAATTATACTTTAAAATTAACAGGACTTTGTTATATTATCTAATAGACTTCAGCCTCCTGGAGTAAGCACAGGAAGCAAACTTCAATCACTGAGACTGAGAGTATTTAAACAGTAATTATTTTAGCTTCTTACAATTCTTAGCCTAACAAATATACAGAATTTACAAATATTCTCTCTGAATGCTGGAAAATCTCAGCAAACAGGATACTTAACCAAATGTCCTTAACAAAATGGGAGGGGAAAAGGGGAATGGGGAAGGCATGTAACTTTAATCCGTTTACCTCAAAGAAACAGGTTAGCAAATGAAAGCTAGCCTGAATAAATAGACCAGCTATTTATATGTACATGTACAATTATATTAAATCCATTTTTGATTCTGATCTAAGTACTAGAATACTAGACTTATATACAGAAAACGTCCAAAAAGTTCTAAACTGCAGTAAAACTGCTTAGCCCCACAGGACGCAATGACGACTGGACACAATTACGAACGATTTCCAATGTTTGCCCTCTGAGATCATATTTATTTATATTTAACAAGAAATGTTTTTATAAATAAAAATCCTATTAAAATTACCTTGTTTTCATGATAATACAATTTATGTGCAAAATCTGACAACATCTTTGTAGGTCTGACTAAGGAGGAAGAGCCCCTGACAAACAGGTGCAAGCTTTTTATACCCCGATGAAGCTATCGGGGTAACGAACGGTTCTTAACGGGGAAACGAACGGGGAACTGTGAACGGGCCTGACAAGAACGAAAATAATCCCCGATAACTAGAATTAAGTACATAAAAACGTAAACAACATGTTTACGAAACACAAAAATCATCTTAATACAATTTACAATCCTTATAAATAATGTTTTAATACAATAATCTTGTAATAATCGATCTACAACCGCTATAGTATTCATACACTGTTTTACGCTTGTGGTACATAAAGTTCACCTGAGGTTTCACACAGTTCACCTCATTTGCATAATCAATACACACAAATCATTGTGCCGGTAATGGCGACTGAAGTGAAAGTGAAAGTTAACTACATAAGTTATCTCAATTATACAACAATAAAAATGGTTTTACACTTGGAAAACGGATTACATAGAACACTGAAAGCATAATGAATTGAAATAAAAAGGTGAGAACCGGTGTCAAACTTTAAAATAGCCCAAAATCGAATCATAGCCGATAACAGGTGCTTGAATGAAAATATACATGTTTTCCAAGGAATTTCGCTTGGCCAAGTCATTACATTACAACATGTTGGTAAAAGGCGAATAAAATTTAATGAAATTCAAACTTAATATCCTTTAAACCAGACTAATTTATGTCTACTTTACAAAGTTATTTTTTGAAAAGAAAAATGCCATATTTCAAATTAATATCTTCATTCTTCTATATAAAACTTTACCGTACCTCTTTATGATAATTGGACCTTCGTGAATCTGTTAACTGGTTAATAACGACTGCTTATTCATTATTTATAGAAGCAGACTGAACTTCCTACACAAAATTGACACCAGGGGTCCTTCACTTTAAATGCTAGAATAGTGCTTTCTGATTGGAGAGTATTTTTAACTTCATATTATCAACCGTTGATATATTTAAAGAACATAAGGTATTTCCTAGTCAAGATCTGGCCTCAGTGACTCATTTAAATTTTTGTTTTTTATTTATTTTGTTGTCACTGAGTCCAGCTCAAGTACGAAAAATGTATCACAAATGGTAAAACTTGATAAAATAAACAAGTTGCATACCTGAAATGCTTGTATACTATATGGAAACTCATCTTAAGGTAGATGGGGTGTCTAAATTATACAAATACAAATATTTTATTGGCACAAACACAATTACAATAATTGGCAAAGGCCCATATTACAGTGCATTACAACAATGAATACAGCATACAGTTATTAGTATTTAAATATGTTATAATTAAGAAGCTAAAATCTCGTTTCTATACATCAGACATTTATATATATAAGAACTAGTCACTTTCAGGACTTTTAAAGAATTACTATTAATACATCTATTAATATTTAGCTGATTTTCACTACAACATGTAGGAAGTATATTTAATATCGTATTTTTAAAGTTAAATCTATAGTTTGAAAAAATTTCACATTTCAGTAAAAAGTGATTTTCATCTTCTACCTCACCTGATTTATATACATTACAAACTCGTTCGTCAGTGGCTAAACCTAAATATCGCCCCTTTTCAATAGCAAGATTGTGTGCACTCAATCTAACTTTACACAGAGATGACCTTTCTAATCTATTACTTAGAACATCAACATAAGAACTACGCTGCTTTGAATTATGAAATTGTTGATAAAATTTTAGTTTTGATGAATCATGAATTTTTGATGATTGATCCTGTGTGCACTGATCAATCACTCGTTGTTTAATACTTGGTAGATATTGTTTAATAGAAAAGTTTCCCCCAGCTAGGTTTAAAAATCCTAGATTGTTAAAAATAGAATAAAGTTTCTTTGTCCAGGGGTTATTTTTTTCAGTTGCCAGAAAAACTTTGGATATAAGTGTGTTTTCAGACCTTAAAATATGATCATAAAACTTAATACAAGAAAATGATATTTTTGAGCATAACGGTAGCCTGCAAAGTTCAGCTCTACAAGCAGCATTAATTGCTTTACAATGAACACCTAGAATTTCTTTTATGAATTTCATATGGAATTTTTCCAAAATGGAATTGTCTCCCGAATTATCAAAAACACCCCAAATCTCACTACAATACAGCAATATGGGGCTTACTAATGAATCAAATAATTTTTCTAAAAGTTTACAAGGATTATCCAATCCAATTGTTTTCTTAATCTTAAAACATGCTTTCCTAGCTTTTTCCATTAGTAAGGATACAGCCAAGTTAAAGTTGCCATTACACTTTAACATTATTCCCAAGTAGCAATATTTGGAGACAGTTTGTATGACATTATCATTATAGAAAAACTCATTTAGATATGTTTTACCATTAGAGTTAAATACTAAAACCTTTGATTTTGGAACATTAACCTGTAGCTTCCAATTCGAGCAATATGTACTAAGAGTATTGAGACTGGCTTGCAAACCAGTTTTGCTTTCTGATAGTAATACAATATCATCAGCATATAATAAACAATTTACAGACAAATCACCAACTCTAACTGGTTCACAGCTACCATTGAATAAATCTTTTACAACATCATCAATAAAAATATTAAAAAGTGTGGGGCTTAAAACATCCCCTTGTTTAACACCGCGCTCTGAAGTGAATGCAGTACTAAGACCATTTGAAAATTTAATTCTAGTGGTAGTATTTTCATACATTGCAGAAAAAATATTAAAAAGCTTTTTAGGTAAACCTGATTTCAAAAGTTTATAAAATAAGCCTACTCTCCATATGGTATCAAAGGCTTTACGTAGGTCTATGAAAGCAGCAAATACTTTCTTCTTTTTACTTTTATAGTGATCAATAATGCTTTTTAAAGAAAATATGTGATCAGCAGTTCTACAATTTTGTTTAAATCCTATTTGATATTGACTGATAAGAGATATGTTATTAACAAATTTCAGTAATCTTGAATGAATGACTCTATTAAAAAGTTTTCCCAAGTTAGAAGTGATAGAAATGCCCCTATAATTGCTAGGGTCCATTTTGCTTCCAGATTTGTGTAAAAGGACTTGGAAACTATCATTCCATTTAGATGGGAATTGGCCAATATTTAGAATAAAATTAAACAGCTTTGTGAGAGGATTTAATATAGCCTGACCTCCATATTTAAGCATTTCATTTGATACCAAATCCATTGCAGTACTTTTCCAATTTTTAAGAGCTTTGATAGACTTAATTATTTCATCTGTAGTGATATCTACGTCTAAAATGTTATTAGATGGATCATTATCTATATTATCTTTTAATTGCTGGAAATGTTCCATTATGGTTTTATGGAAACTACTACAGTTATCATCACTTTTGTTTAACTTTTTAAAGAATTGAACAAAATTGTCATGAGGTATGTCCTGAAAGGAGTCAGCATTGTCATGCATTTTATCCAACTTATTTAACATTGCCCAAAATGATTTTGGATTCTTTTCAATATTATCATTTATATCCTTACAAATTTTTTGTTTATACATTTTTTGTTCATGTTTACAAAGTCTTCTGAATTTTGATCTATATGTATAATATAATTTCCTATATTGTCCATTGAGTGGATTTTTATTAACTAGTTTCTCATAGCTTTTAACTGTATTTCTTAAGTCAGTACAGGAATGTGAAAACCATGGTTTCCTGTTTGATTTTTTCATTTTTTGTAAGGGCTTTTTATTAATGAATTTAGCTGATTGTTTAGCACAGTCTAGTAAAATTGAATTAAATGACTCAGTAATCGAGTCACTGTCATTAAAGCTTTTGGCTATAAAATTTGCCAATTTATTTTTAAACATTTGACTCTGTATATTTTCTGTGTATGAAGCAATTGCTTCATCAGTCCAAAGAAATTTACCCGGCAAAGAGTCTAGTTGGTGTGAATCACACGGCACTGATAAAAAATTAGCAAACATTGCACAACTAATTGGGCGATGGTTAGAAAGGGAAGTAAAATCATGAACTACAAAGTATCCTATTGAATCAATCAATTCTTCTGAGATAAGTGTGTAATCTACAACACTACTACCATTGTATGTTATACAAGTTGGTTGACCATTTAAATCGCCAATTGTTCGGCCATTTAAAATTCTGATTTTGGCTTCTTTGCACATATTTAATAATAATTTGCCACTATTGTTAGTGTGTTTGTGGTCAAGATTATTCCTTGACAATATCCTATCAGAATATATACCGTGAACAATTGCCGCAAAATGAGAAGATCAAAATTATTAGTTTAAACTTAGTTTGTTTACCCATGGAAATATTGACGACATTACAATGTGTTCATAGATCATGAAACGTCTCTGTCTGTTGACCAAAATAATCTTGGAAATCCGCGGTCATTAATTTTTTCGAAATATCAAAATACTCGTGTATAGTATGTCATGTATTTTTGCCAAAGATGTACGACAAAGTACGCCAATTACAAGGGGTACTTCACTGATATAATAATTATTTTGCATCACTCTTGTACTCTGAACAGTTAATTTGTTCAGATTCATAACATCAATAACCACGAATAAACTTATCCAGGATACAAACTAGGCGTCAGATATTGTAAAACAGAAACGAAAAATTGTCAACTGAATCAAACAAATAAAATAAAAGTACAAATTTGAGGAGCAATGAGGCCCAATAAAGAAATTTTTTGCCAAATACAGTCAATGTAAGTAACTATTGCTGGGATATAAAATCCTTATTTTCTTTCGAATAATTAAAAGTAATGTTATTATTCATGTCAACTCATATGTGTACCTTTTAATACCTCATAGTGATATATGGTATGTTTTATGAACTGTTGTTTGATTTTTAGTCGTTTCCGGTAGTTACCATATTTACCATGGCGTTGTCCGCTTGTTTCTGAGACTCACTTGGAATATTCCTTCTATATCTTTAGCTTTTTTTTCATAGAACTTTAATGATTTACTCATTCTTTTTTATAGGTTTAACAATCGATTTGATGGAGCCAGAAGTATCCGACTGTGTAAATCCGTCAGTAAAAATCGTCTGCAAATTCACCTCTGACGAATTACAGGCTGCTAGCAACGAAGTCACAATAATGCATGGTGGATTGCCATTGGCAACTTGTAAATCAGACAGTCTGACATGTACGACAGCAAGTGTGCTATACAACGTGACAATGGAGGCTACACGTGCAGTGCTGACAATAACGAACATGGATGCGTTTTATTATGGTCCAATATGGGGTTGCCGTGCTGGTTCCAAAGTGGCTTCACTTCAGCTAAAATACTTTCGTAAGTTTAACTTCTCTTATCGTTTTACTGTTAATGAAATCAAATACAGTTGTCATTCGGAGAATTAGTGCTCGTAAGTAAGTTTTGGTATATTATTGTTATCCATGTCGTAAACCACACAATGTCTTACTATAAAGAAAAAAACTTAATACTATTACTAGTATTCAAATTTTGAAAATGAACCATTGCAACAACAACAACAACAAAATAATTATACATGTATATGGAAAAAAATTAATTAAAAAAAATACTGTACTCCGAGAAAAATTCTGAAAGGAAAGTCCCTAATCAAATGGCAAATTCAATAATACAACACATAAAACGAATGGACAACAACTGTCAAATTACTGACTTGGTACAGGCATTTTCAAACGTAGAAAATGGCAGAAAGATTACAATTAATGAATGCTTTTATTTATGACTTTCATCAAAACTACACTGCAAATATAGACAAACACACTTATAAGTAAAGATGGTGTTATCTCATTGTATAGGAGCAGCAACAGAGAATGCTTCACAACATTTCCTGTCTCTTGGAGAAATAACTATAGTTGACCTGTTGACACTTTTTTATAGTTATCGTTATACTACTGATACTGGTAATACAAGTCTTTTGCAGACGTTGCTGTCAGAAAAGAGAAGGAAAAGGTATTAATGTTTTGTGTACAGTTGTTGATCTTTTCATCATTTTTCGTTAGTTGCAGCCGTATTGTCAGTTTGTGTTTTATAAAACTTTGGTGTCATTTCTTTTAATACACTTATATGTTTGTGAGCTACCTTAAGTTTTCGTTACATACATCTTCAGATAAATAAAATCTGAAGAGCCTTGAAAACAAATAAAAGGCAATTTCCAAGATATTTTTTATCTTTTCAAGATATTTGATGGGCACTGAATATAGAACTTGTCCAGGACATTGCTTAAATAATTCCAAATTTTATAACAGTATATTTTGTTTTCATGCCAGTACACAAATACTGGCTATTGGGTTGGCAGAACACCAGAAGCACATGGCGCTGGAACCAAACAGTGTGAAGGCCAAATCTGACTCAAAATAAAAACAAAAATCCCGAAAAGTTGTGCCAAAAGGGGTAGAGTTGAGGCTATCATTAACTTGGGTAGAGAAAAAAAACTATAACGTTAAAATAAAAATGAGCAAAGTTTTTGAAAAAAAAAGTATGAATGAAAGGTTATGTAAACACGAAAGTTTGCAGTACAGGGCTGACGAAACTCTAAAGGATTAAATAATAAAATCACAAAAATACCGAACTCCGAGAGATTTCAAAACGGAAAGTCATTAATCAAATGGCACAATTAAAAGCTCAAAAACATCAAACGAATTGATACGTCGAACGGTGGAAGTGTACAGCGGACATAATCATGTTTGTTGTTTATTTGGCTTCCATTTTACTTTCGCTCAGACGGTTTATTGACACGTGGTATGGAATTTTTACAACTACAGCTTTCAGAGGAAAGACTTAAAATCAAACAGGAACACCCAATTTAAACTGTCTAACGTAAGTTTTATTGCATCACACGGACATTTAATATGTTTCTGCTATTTTGATCATCCACCTTAAAAACTTCAGATCAGCTATCCTCCGGGTCTTTTTTGTCTGGAAATCGGATTAATTATTCACATAGTTTTCTTATATTTTTTAGGTATGCTAGACGATCCACTGATGAACGGCGTAAAAGAATAATAAGGAAATATATTTCCTGTAACAGAATTTGAGTTTTGTTATTGTTATTGTTGTTTAATGGCTTACGAATATTTGGACACTGAAACAGTTTTACAACTGATTTGTTATGATCCTGATATTCGACTATATAAAGGTTGTTAAACCGCTTTATCAAGTAGTTGGGCAGCCTTGTTTCCAATTGAATGAATAATGGAGTATGTCGACTGACTCCCAGAATCGTTTTATTAAATCTAACTGGGGCTTTAATTTATTTTTACCCAAAGGTTGTTTAGCATAATAATTATGGTTGTGACTGAATATATGTTTTAGTACCTCTGCATTTACATTATCATGATTGTTTTTTATATATATATTCATACCAAATGTGTGGTATCAAAATAGTTCATTCATACAACAAAGCTTGCTCGCTCGAGGTTTGATTTCATTTGAAAAAAAGTTTAGTTAAATGGTATTTGCTTTTAAAAATGCATGTATTTAGTTCGTTCGTGAAATAAAAATTCATGATGACATGAGCTTCCACAATAAAATCCACATGTAAAAAAAACAACCTCAAAAGAAACTGTGATTTCATGATACATTTTTGTACTAACAAAAAATGGTAAATATAAGTATTGAATAGATGTAAGAAGATGTGATATGAGCACCAATGAGATAACTCTCCATCCAAGTCACAGTTTATAAAAGTAAACCATTACAGGTCAAAATACGGTCTTCAACTCGGAGTCTCGGCTCACACCGCACAGCAAGCTATAAAGGGCACCATAAATTACCAGTGTAAAACCATTCAAAGCGGAAAACCAACAGTCTATTCTATATAATAAACAAGAAAAGAAAAAAACTTATATGTATAATTATAAAACAATTTTTACATTTTGTACAAACAACAAAGTAAAAAACTTCTGTATGATGACTAACGATACCAATCCACTAAGCTTCAAATGATTATTACGATTGTAACATATTTATGTTTTTAGCATGCCCTTATAAATGTTAATTAATTCTAATACTTTCACTATATCATAACATGATTATACAAAACAACAAACATAATAAAATGACAATAAGGTCGAACGCACCTGGATGTATCACGGCAAACGGCAATGTGGACGAACGGACATTGATTTGTTCCGAATAGATACTCAATCAAGATTTAGGCTTCGTAATCAAAATACATATAAAAATAACTCTTTCTTCGGTTTTTGTCAATCAAAATATATATGATTGGATACTAATTATTTTACTTGTTTATGAATATCTGTTGTTGTTATGTGTTTATTTACATTATATACGTGTCCTCTATTGTAGCATTTTGTAAATGTTCTATTGTGTATTGAATGTGACATCAAATATCAATAAATTACACAAAAATAATGATTATTTCTTTATTTAAGTGTCACATACTTAAATGTATTTACAAAATTATATATAATAAAAATTGCACATTAATAAAATAAGACAAATACCCAGGCTTAATAGACTTTGAGACACTATATATACACATATAAAAACTATTAAAAAAATTCCTAAACGAAAATTGTAAAACGCAGTAAAATGTCAAAAATATTTAAAATTATTCGAAATTTTCACATAATAAATAAAAAACCACACTTTAAATAGAAACAACACACTTAAGTATGACGTAAAAAGAGGTTTGAATATGACTCTTGTTTTAACATAACGTCATGAATTCTGTGTACCTGACGTGCATAACGACAATTTACATTTTTCAATGATACTCGATTCTAAATAAAATATTGGTAATTTGTAATCAGAAAAAAAATCGATTGTTTTGGGGAATTGCTTCATACAAGGACAACCTTTACTTTATGTAAACATAGTAATTTATTTCAGAATTTTTATGAGTTCTCGAACATGTGATAGTAGTAATTTTGTGTTATAACTTTGTATGTCCAGGTACAAAGAGTAAGAAATGTTGGTTTCTTTGAGTTTATAATTTAGATAATTGTCCTATATTTCTTTGAGTTGCTACTAAGACATCTATTATTATGGTTTATTGCAATCGGGTCATTTATAAAGGAAAGGATGGTTGACAATAGTGGTTGATTGAGGCCCTATTGTATTGTTATTAAGATCGGTATCAAATGAAAAATCACAAAAATACTGAAATTCAAAATGGAAAGTCCCTAATCAAATGGAAAAATCAAAAGCTCAAACGAATGGATAACAACTGTCATATTCCTGCCTTGGTACAGGCATTTTCCTGCGTAGAAAATGTCGGATTCAACCTGGTTTTATAGCTAGCTAAACCTCTAACTTGTATAGCAGTCGCAACAAATTTCATTATATTAAAAATGTCACAAATCAGTCAACATTGTGTTATAATCTGAACCACAATAAAAACAAACAAATATTTAACAAAGAAGCACAAAAGGCATATATCAAATTTAAATTAAAATCTTATCGCGCCCCAATAAAACAGCAGATGTAGCTATTTACAGCAGAGCATGAGTAATTTCTGTCCAATGTACTACACACAAAGCAGCGAAAAATATATACAACAATATGTGTGGTATTGAATCCTCAGAAGAGAAAGATACTGAAGAAAGACCAACTCTCAGTATCTGGATTTAACTCCAAAACTTGGTTCTCCTAAGTAGCATACAATCTTTATGTCTTAAACTTTCGGGTTTTTCATGCATTTTCTGTTCACATTTTCACAACAATCGTTCAAAAAGGTTAAACTGACTTTGTGAAAGTTTCAAACAATGTTAAGGGTTTCATTCGACAAAAATCTAGTGCATTTCTGCGAAAAGAAATCACGCGCAATTTTGTGAATAAAACGGGAAAGTAGACCCTTACGCGTTGTATTCGCGCATGTCTTTTGCGTACTAACCCAATCATTTTTATATCACATTATCAGCGAGTACACGTCAAAGGAAAAATGTACAAATTACCAATAAATGCTGTTTACAGGTAAAAACAATAAGAACATGGAGGCGTTATGCCTCCAATGTTGGAGTGAGCTGCAAAACCATTATAGTTAAGCAACTAGAAACATTTAAAACTTTCTCAAAATCGATTCCTACATTGAATTTCAGCTTAGACCGAAGTTGAGCATGATGACTGCTTTGGTGCTTAGTTGCATTATTTAGCTGTGTTTTCATTTTGACTAAAATGCTGAGCTGTCTGCTGCATTCTGCTTTTGCTGCTTTAGTTTAAGATTAATTTTGTGATATCATGTTGCTTGATATGTTTGTTTGCAAGCTGCATATTATGCTTATGATTCATTTATGTATTTATCTGTTTGTTACTCATGCATGACGTGTAGTAGTAAAGTGTTGTATACATGTGTGTATTGTCCATGTTTTACATGTATTGTTTTGACTAAAATTCACTGTATAGTTATAAATTATTTAATCATGCCCTTTAGGGGCATGTAAAATTTGCACATTCACTTTAAAGTGTATTTTGTACTATGACTATGACTATGACACCCACAATATTAGGGACTCAGAGGAATTGTATACATTTAATTAAATTTGGTTATAGAGTTTTCTACAGTTTATAAGGTGAAAACTATTTATTAACAGATCTGATATCAAAATTCTTACTATACCAGGACCATAATAACTCAATGAATTTTAACAATTTATTCACGGATGAATGACCCGAAAAGGGGGATTAAAAAGGGAGGGAATTCAAAAGAGTGGGGAAATATTATTTTGAAAACCCTGAATTGCTACCGAGCTCATTCTGATATTATTTACTTTATATATTTGTTTACAGATGTCTAAATGTATGATATTGTTTATTTGTAAGTATGTTAAAAAATCAGGAATGACATACCATCATTATATACTTAAAACATTTGACTGTTGGATAGAATTACATATTACACCTATTGAACTGTTCGATAAATGACCAGTTTGAAAATAGGTGCTCTTAACTGAAGGGGTCTGTCAGAGGTGGTGAAGAGAAGAGATTTTTTTCAAGATATAGGAAAAGATATGATATAAAAATATCGACATATACACATTGTACTAGGGAAAAATAAAAGTAGTGGGCACATGAGTGGGGGTATAAGGCATTCTTTACCTCTGGTTACAGCCGCTCAATTTTGATAAAAAATAGTTTTACATTTATTATTCACCAAGAGAAAGGATCAGGAAGGCAATTTTATCATTCTAGATATGACCATTCAAGATTATCGACTCTCTCTTGTTGCAATATATGGTCCCAATGGGGATTCTCCAACTTTTTTTGAAAACATTATATCTGGTATAAAAAAAATAGCTCAATATTTATGGCAGGAGACTAGAATTTGATGCAAGACTTTGATAAGGACACCTCAAATTATATTTATAGTACTAAAAACAATATAAGAGCACATGATACAATTTTAGTTTTGATAGAGTCCCTGCACCTTGTTGATATATGGTGAGCGTTAAATCCGGATACAAAAAGATTTGAATGGCGTAGACCTGCGCTTAAGCAAAGCCGTTTTTTAATATTGGTCGGGTTGTTAGACAAGGTGATCCTTTATCTCCTTATATCTTTATATTATCTCTAGAACTTGTGAGTGTTGTACTTAAAAATAACCCAGATATAAATGGTATGAAAATAAATGATTCTGAGTATCTACTAAGCCAGTATGCAAATGACTCTCGTCTCTTATCAGACGAGAATGAGCAATCTTTAGAACATGATTGTATACTTTAGAAAAATTCTCGGAGTGTGCTGTACTAAGGGATTATTTTGATAAAACTGAAGCCATATGGATTGGGTCAAAGATTCACTCAAGGGATAAACTAACAACAACAAGAAATTTAAAGTGGAATTATTCAGGAAAATTTAACTTTAGGAAAAAAAATTGATATGTTCAGTGAAAATAAAACGCTTGTGAATTTTGTGGAAAAATAAACAAAATACAGAGCTTACTAAATTCCTGGGTATATATAGATTTAACATATATGGGAAAGATCACTGTTATTAAATCACTATAAACAAATAATAAAACTGTCTTTTGCCAGAGGTGGGTTGAATCAGGAGTTTTCTTTGTAGGTGATTTACTTGAAGAAAACAATTTTTTTTTACTTTAAAGGAATTCTGCAGAAAATATAATCTTAGTATTAATTTCTTGAAATACCATTCTGTACTTCATATGATACCAAAAGACTGGAAAGATCTAATAAAATTGAGAAAGGAAATGGGGAATGTGTCGAAGCGACAACAACCCGACCATAGAACAGACAACTGCCGAAGGCCACCAATGGGTCTTCAATGTAGCGAGAATTCCCGCACCCGTAGTTGTCCTTCAGCTGGCCCCTAAAAATATGTATACTAGTACAGTGATAATGGACGTCATACTAAACTCCGAATTATACACAAGAAACTAAAATTAAAAATCATACAAGACAAACAAAGGCCAGAGGCTCCTGACTTGGGACAGGCGCAAAATTGCGGCGGGGTTAAACATGTTTATGAGATCTCAACCCACCCCCTATACCTCTAGCCAATGTAGAAAAGTAAACGCATAACAATACGCACATTAAAATTCAGTTCAAGAGAAGTCCGAGTCCGATGTCAAAAGATGTAACAAAAGAAAATAAAGAAAATGACAATAATACATAAATAACAACAGACTACTAGCAGTTCACTGACATGCCAGCTCCAGACCTCAATTAAACTGATTAAAAGATTATGTATTCATCATAATCACTACTTCAGAGAAAACTATGCACATATCTAACGATAAATTTGATTTTATTAAAAACAATACAAAGTCATGTCAATTCGCTTAAAAATCTTGTCAATGTATACAGATTGTCCTACAAAAGAAGAAGATAAAATGTGTAAAATGTTATCAAAGGTATCAGAATTATAATTTAGTACGCCAGACGCGCGTTTCGTCTACATAAGACTCATCAGTGACGCTCATATCAAAATAATTATAAAGCCAAACAAGTACAAAGTTGGAGAGCATTGAGGATCCACAATTCCAAAAAGGTGTGCCAAATACGGCTAAGGTAATCTATGCCTGGGATAAGAACATCCTTAGTTTTGGGAAATTTCAAAGTTTTGGAAACAGGAAATTTATAAAAATGACCACATTATTGAAATTCATGTCAACACCGAAATGTTGACTACTGGGCTTGTGATACTCACGGGGACGAAACGTCCACCAGCATAGGCATCGACCCAGTGGTATAAATTGCTATCAAATGTATCAGGATAATAATATAGTACACCAGACGCGCGTTTCGTCATAAGACTCATCAGTGACGCTCATATCAAAATATTTATAAAGCCAAATAAGTACAAAGTTGAAGAGCATTGAGGATCCAGAATTCAAAAAGTTGTGCCAAATACAGCTAAGGTTATCTATGTCTGGGATAAGAACATCCTTAGTTTTTGAAAATTTCAAAGTTTTAGAAACAGGAAATTTAAAAAAAACGACCACATTATTGAAATTCATGTCAACAGCGAAATGTGGACTACTGGGCTTGTGATACCCACGGGGACGAAACGTCCACCAGCATATGCATCGACACAGTGGTATAAATTGCTATCAAAGGTACCAGGATTATAATTTAGTACTGCAGACGCGCGTTTTGTCATAAGACTCATCAGTGACGCTCATATCAAAATATTTATAAAGCCAAACAAGTACAAAGTTGAAAAGCATTGAGGCTCCAGAATTAAAAAAAAGTTGTTCCAAATACGGCTAAGGTAATCTATGCCTGGGATAAGAACATCCTTAGCTTTTTGAAATTGCAAAATTTTGTAAACAGGAAATTTATAAAAATGACCACATTATTGAAATTCATGTCAACACCGAAATGTTGACTACTGGGCTTGTGATATCCTCGGCGACGAAACGTCCACTAGCAGTGGCATAGACCTAGTGGTGTTAATAGTTATCAAATGTACCAGGATTATAATTTAGTACGCCAGACACGCTTTTCGTCAACATAAGACTCATCAGTGACGCTCATATCAAAATATTTATAAAGCCAAACAAGTAAAAATTTGAAGAGCAATGAGGATCCAAATTTCCAAAAAGTTGTGCCAAATACGTCTAAGGTAATCTATGCCTGGGATAAGAACATCCTTAGCTTTTGGAAATTTCAAAGTTTTGTAAACAGGAAATTTATAAAAATGACCACATTATTGAAATTCATGTCAACATCGAAATGTTGATTATTAGGCTGGTGATACACTCGGGGAAGAAACGTCCACCAGCAGTGTCATCGACCCAGTGGTGTTACTAGTTATCAAATGTACCAGGGGTGGTGTTCTCGAAAGTATCATAAGATTCGTCCTAAGTCATAGATAAGATCGATTTTAGGATGGACTTAGGATCGACTAAGGACACTCTTAAGTTGCGTCTCGAAGCTATCTGAATCGCATCTTTTGTTAGGACGTCCTAAACATATCCTAAGTGCGAAAGTCTTAAATAGTTAAAGTAATTGTTTGATAAAAAATTTATTAGAGACGAAATCTATTAATAAAATTGTTAATCAACATTTTGTAATAACATGTATTTAATTAAATGCATGATTTCAAATGTAATTATAAAATAATATCAAATAGGATTTTGATATAAACTGTAAAACAATTTGTTTTGAAATGAGAATATTGAATTTGTAGTGTCATCGTATCGTAAAAACACGAAGTTCAAAGTTTAAAATCATGCACAATTTCTTAACACGAGTTAATAGTTATCAAAAGTACCAGGATTATAATTTTATACGCCAGACGCGCGTTTCGTCTACATAAGACTCATCAGTGACGCTCAGATCAAAATAGTTCAAAAAGTTGAAGAGCATTGAGGACCCAAAATTCCAAAAAGTTGTGCCAAATACGGCTAAGGTAATCTACTCCTGGGGTAAGAGAATCCTTAGTTTTTCGAAAAATTCAAAGTTTTGTAAACAGAAAATTTATAAAAATGACCATATAATTGATATTCATGTCAACACCGAAGTGCTGACTACTGGGCTGGTGATAACCTCGGGGACGAAACGTCCACCAGCAGTGGCATCGACCCAGTGGTGTAAATAGTTATCAATAGTACCAGGATTATAATTTTATACGCCAGACGCGCGTTTCGTCTACATAAGACTCATCAGAGACGCCCAGATCAAAATAGTTCAAAAAGCCAAATAAATACAAAGTTGAAGAGCATTGAGGACCCAAAATTCCAAAAAGTTGTGCCAAATACGGCTAAGGTAATCTACTCCGATGGTGCTTTTCTTTTCACGTTCATCTTCACGTAAAGAAATGAGAAAAAAGCATGCACAAAGTTAGGATGAAGATATGATGATCTTAAGACACCTAATTAGGTGTCTTAAAGTTAGGACGAAAAATGTGATATATTCTATGTTAGGAGAGCTTCAAGAACACGACTTAGGACAAAGACTAGTCATAAGATGGTCTTAGGACACGTCCTTATCATAAGATAGCTTCGATAACACCACCCAAGGATTATAATTATAAAATAATATCAAATAGGATTTTGATATAAACTGTAAAACAATTTGTTTTGAAATGAGAATATTGAATTTGTAGTGTCATCGTATAGTAAAAACACGAAGTTCAAAGTTTAAAATCATGCACAATTTCTTAACACGAGTTAATAGTTATCAAAAGTACCAGGATTATAATTAAGTACGCTAGACGCGCGTTTCGTCTACATAAGACTCATAAGTGACGCTCATATCAAAATATTTATAAAGTCAAACAAGTACAAAGTTGAAGAGCATTGAGGATCCAAAATTCCAAAAATAAAGAACTAGACACTCATATAAAGAATTGGGACTTAATTTATAGTTTACCCTTTTGTTGCACTAAAATCAACAAATTTAGTATGTTCCAGTTGCAAATTTTACATAGAACTCTCGCTACAAATACATTACTGCAGAAATATGGGTTAAAAGAAACTAACTTTGTAGTTTCTGTAATGAAACTAAAGAAACTATAAGTCACCTTTTCTGGGAATGTAACCAAGTTAGAAAAAAGTTAAAATTTGCAGCACTTTTCCTTGTTGAAAATAATTTAACTTAATTCTTAATGTGGAAAATACTGTTCTTTGTTCTTTGGTCAAAGTCTTTGGATGTTTCTTTGAACTTATTCACTAATATGATTAAGTATTACATTTATACATGTCTCTTTAACACTTCATTACCGACTCTTACAGGTGTCATAGCTATAATTAAAAATTACTACCAAGTAGAAAAAATATCTGCCTCCTTTAACAGATCCCCTACAGCAAGAGGGAATTTTGATAGTAAATGGGATTTGATTTAAAACTTAGTTTCCATGTGAGAAGAGATCTTTCTATTTGTAGTTACCTATTAAAGGCTTTATAAAAATCATGCAGAATTAATTATATGTTGATGCACATTACAACTGGACAGTGATTTATGTGCATCTTAAAAGTGCTATCTATGTTTATTGGTATTGTTATATATATATTGATATACTTGTTTTTGTTTGATTGTATTTGATTTATCTCCCCTTGACTTAGGTTGTCATTTATTTTGTGATTCTGTCAAACATGTCATGTCTGACCCTTATCGGTTAATGATCTCTGATGGCCTCTCCTGGTAACGCTCATGGTCAACATCATTATATAGACAGTGATGCATGTGGCTAGAGGAGAAGGCTGATGCCATCATTAACCTTATCAGCATATTCAGGTATTCCTATCTAGAGTGATAAATGATGAGTATGATCTAGTAGAACATTATGATATATATAATATACAATTAGCATATCTAACTTTTAAATTTTAGACTGTTCTTGAAAAATTTAAGATCAATACATGTATTATGAATATCTATTTATACTGCACTCGTTCTATTTGAGCAGTCACAATACGTTGGTTGTATATTTCTATGTCATATATAGTCACTTACACGATATAATTTTTCCTCGTGGATATTTAAATAGAAGTTGCCGAAATTATATTTAATTATTCATACGAACTCTTCAACCTGTTCTTGTTTCCAATGTATACAACGATGCGTGGAACGACTCAAACTTGTTTCGTTTACAGTTTTTGGAAAAACACATTTCACTTAATGATATTTGTCGTGTGCAACCAATAAATCATTATGATGTATGCTTACTGTTGATATTTTAGTCCATACTTAAACAAATTCGTTCGACAGTGAATTTCAACAGGTTATATACTTTTCATTGTGTTATATATTTCTCCGCCTGCATGATATGAGGCCTTTTTATAGGGGTATTTTCCCCAAATATTTAGATCACATAAATAACATTAACACATTTAACAACAATTGAAAATGTTTTTTTTTTAAATTGCAGTATAAAGACAATAATAATGCATTGACTTGACATATCAACGATATAAGGATTAGGATTATTTTATGTATTATGAATATCTATATATTTATGTATCACAATGCTTGGTGTGTTTTTTTTTTTAGATGAAATAAATGACAAAAAAAAGAAAATTACAATCGCACAATAGCATAATGACGGGATGTATAAGTACAGAGCCACGTCATATGAGTATCACCAAAAACAGACTAAACAGTAAAAGTAATATTCATAATGACATATAAAAGAATACTATACCATGGAATTAAGATTATAAATAACGTCAGTACCCATAATGTATAATTCAAGACCATCTTGTATTATTCGTGAAGTTGATGCGGAATATTTATCAATAACTTAAAGGTTGTCGTACCTTCCGATGAACTATTTTTTTTAGAACAGACGTTCTTTGACATACCCCTAGTCCTTCAACTTTCAGTTCAGACACTAATAATAGATGAACAGCTAATTTAACATCAAAGTAGTTTATTTTGCACTTGTGACCGTACATATTAATGCATTGGCAATTGCTTGACTGTAGAGTATACTTACATGTGAAAAAAACATGAACTATAGGAAGCCTTACCGTCTAAAGGTCAACAACTGTAGACAACAAACCAATTTTTTTTTGTATATTCTAGTCCTCTGTAAAGATAAAAGTGTCCTGAAATTGAACTTTTAATCGATTTTCAAAAGTAGTGTATATTTAAAGGAGAGATATTTTTTTTTCTACAGATGCAGTTACTGGTAGATAAACGGACCTTTACCTTAAACCAGTAATATTGCAGATAGTTTGATAATGCATCTAAAAAATGGTGTTCAAGGGGCAAAACCCTTTCAAAAATAACGAATTGGCACTGATTTTCTAACTCGTCAAAGACAATGCCAATATGAATCTATGGTATTATTTTCATTAAAATATGGCAATAATTAAAATTGAGAATGGGAATGGGGAATATGTCAAAGAGACAACAATCCAGGCAAAAAGCAGACAACCCGAAGGTCAGCACTGGGTATTCAGCGCAGCGAGAAAATCCCGCACCCGGAGATGGTACTTAACTGGCAGCTAAATAAAATTGTGTACTGGTTCATTGAAAATGGACGTCACACTTAACTCAAAACATGATAATTAAACTAAATTTAATACACCATACAAGACTAACAAACAGAGGCTACTGACTTTGGACAGACGCAAAAATGCTTTCGGCGTTAAACATGTTTTGTGAGATACCCTTCTCTATACCTCTAGCCAATATGTTATAAAGAAACTCGAAGCAATACGCACAATTAAACTCAGTTTAAAAGTCCGGGTCCGATGTCAGAGGAATAGTTGTATATGGCAAAGCGTTAACAAGACCGTGTGGAAAGACGGGCTGACACCCAGTATTTCCATTTACCCAACAACCATTTAGCCACAAAACCAACTTAAACCTATCATTTTATTTCTTAAAATGTCCTGTACCAAGCAAGAAAATAGTCATTGTCATATTATAGCTCGTTTCTGTGTGTGTTACATTTTAGTGTTGTGTTTCTGTTGTGATGTAGTTCTCCTCTTATATTTGATTTGTTTCCCTCAGTTTTAGTTTGTAACCCGGTTTGGTTTTTTTCTCAATCGATTTATGAATTTCGAACAGCAGTATACTACGGTTGCCTTTATTGACCCTGTAAATAATAATTGTAAATCTTGTAATAATAAATCTTTATTTCAAGAGGGTTGAACTGTTCCCTGAGGCCTTCATGAATAACATTGAAATGAAACATGTATAACAAACAAAAATAAAAAAATAAATTAAATAAATAAATACACACAACAGCCAATGTATACGGAATTAATGCATCACATGAAAATGATAAATGTGTGTGGCATATTCACAGACTATGATCTGCTTTAAGAAACCACAAAAGTCCTTAAAATTACAAAAATGATTATAACAAGTATACAATTGCGTTATGAAGAATACTTTGAAATGTTTTACGAATCTGTCCAATTGTTAAGGATGAGTTGTGAATTGAAGACAGTTCGACATTATTCAAGATGGATAGTACTTTTATGTTAATTATATTACTTAACAAGGCAAATTTCAAATATAATCAAAATATTTTAAACTAAGAATATTAATTAGGAAATAAATGATCCATAGTGTCATAAACTTTACAAACTAATACACAAGTTATCTACTGTTAGACATAATTTTTGCAATTTCAATTGCAAATCTTGCTATTATGAAAACCTTTTAAACTGAATTGAGTTGATTACTGTTTTTATTGATAGCAAACATGCATGAAAGAATTAAAATTTCTTAAAAATAAAATGTTGAATATTTTCTTTTTCTTAATACAGCTGATGTGTGCACAATTTCAGGTGATCTTAAATCATTGACCTATCACTCATAATGAATCTAAGGTAGACATGTATTTAACAATTAACAAGTGTAAATGTCTGATGGCAAAAAATAGATATACAAGAGGCTGTCACAACGACAGCAAACCGGATTTATTTACATTTATTTGTGTCCTGGCAATATCACAAGAACCATTACTGATGAATGGTGAAAGTGAAAATCATCAATATCAAATTTGACCTCCATTTTGTCATCAGTATCAACATTTTGAAATAATAATATTTGAAAAGCTTAGATTGAATGGTTCATGAGTAAATGCAACAACGTGAATGGAAACGCCATTTTACAATCTTTCAAGAACCATAACTCCTGAACAGTAAAAGTCAAAATCGTCATTATGGAACTTGACCTCTATTTTGTCATCAGTAACAACATATTAAAATTTCAAAAGCTTTGGTGGAATGGTTCATGAGAAAATGCACGGACACGACGGGAAACACCATTTTTCAATCTTTCAAGAACCATAACTCATGAACGGTAAAAGTCAAAATCGTCATTATTGAACTTGACCTCCATTTTGTCATCAGTAACAGCATATTAAAATTTCGGAAGCTTTGGTAGAACAGTTCATGCATAAATGCACGGACACGACTGGAAACTCCATTTTCAATCTTTCAAGAACCATAACTCCTGAACGGTAAAAGTCAAAATCGTCATTATTGAACTTGACCTCCATTCTGTCATCAGTAACAACATATTAAAATTTGGGAAGCTTTAGTAGAACAGTTCATGAGTAAATGCACGGACACGACTGAAAACTCCATTTTTCAATCTTTCAAGAACCATAACTCCTGAACGGTAAAAGTCAAAATCGCCATTATTTAACTTGACCTCCATATAGTTGTCAGTAATAACATATTAAAATTTTAAAAGCTTTGGTTGACCGGTTCATGAGTTAATGCACGGACAACATTTGATTGCCGCCTTTCAAGAACCATAACTCCTGAACGGAAAAAGTCAAAATCTCCATTATTGAACTTGACCTTCGTATAGTTGTCAGTAATAACATATTAAAATTTAAAAAGCTTTGGTTGAACGGTTCATGAGTTAATACACGGACAACATTTGATTGCCGCCCGCCCACCCGCCCACCCGCCCGCCCCCCCCCCCCCCCCGCCCGCCCGCCGTACATCCCCAAATCAATAACCGACATTTTTGTCACAAAAATCCGGTTAAAAATTAAAAATATAAAATTTGGCAGTTATTTCAATAACATTTATCAAACAGGGCAATTATTTTTATATCAATAATACAAAATAAATAACATCCAGGTTTACCACCTTCAAAAATATTAAGCTTTTATATAGTTTGTTAATGACACCTCTGGCGCTACCGCCACCGCCGGAATCTTATCTTTATGTAAAACTTTCTGCGACAGAAGGTGCAGGCATGTCAAAAACTATATCAAACTGAACAACAAGTCCATATAACGATATCACAGTCACTGGGTCCGTTGACACAAACAGCTTTAAAGTAAACATTGAAATTTCCATTCCATTCTGACAGGTTTCAACTAGTATACAGAGATGCAACTACAGCTCCTTCCATGATTGGAAATTTTAACAAGTTCTCTGCTTGTTCTCCTGTTGAAGGTTGATTATGCCTATGAAAAGAAAATTATCAATTGATATAAGTCTGATAAAATCTGTCGTTAAAAATATACTTTCAATAGCCGATCTAGCCAATCTAGCCTAATGTTGTCATGTTAGGCCGTGTCTAGCTACCTGTATATAAGATTTGTCCACACTTGCAAACTATATGTCATTAAAATGTTCATAACGTCGAACCGAATGCAATAAAATGATAAAAAAAAAATTCTGGTCTTACAGATGATCAAAAAAATTATTCTGAATCCAGAGCTTCTCCATACACTATAGTGTTAAATATCGTAAAAAAAAATGAATTTGATTGTTAGCATTGAAAAAACTGAATAAAACGTTTGCGCGAGAGAAAAAAATCTGACATACCCTCCCCCCCCCCTTTCCCCCTTTTTTTAAAAGTTAATTGGTTGTTCCTTTATGGAAGCCATTTTGATCATTTGCAGTAGTTTAAAAAGATACTTAAGATGTCTCGATTACGCATTAGAAAACGTAGGCTGCATCAGCATGCTTACAGAAGAAGAATAAGGATCGAGATGTTAAGGTGCACTACATTTCTATCTTTTCTGTTTGTTTCTTTTTCTTTTGTTGGTATTTTTTCTCAAACAAATTTGGCAAAAGGAGGCGGGAATGTTTTTATTTTTTATTTTTCAAAGTGTATTTTAAACGGATCTGAGATACTCGACAAACAAAATAATTTACCTCATACCTTTTTTTAGAAATGCATTTATGAGTGAATCGTTTTTTGAATAAAGACCAGTGGCAAATGTTTCTGTGAACGTCCATTCGATTCGGGATTTTCAAATGAATTTTTGTTCGGAAATGATGATGCTATGAGCCTTGATAAGGAGTTAATAAAGCTACGTTAAGTGGTATTTATAACAAATAAATATATCAAGTATATGCAAATATTTCTGTAAAGAAAAATTAATAATTGTTATCAATATAAATTTTATTCAAAAACCGTTTAAATATATATGGTAAAATAAATGTTCTAAATTCCTAGTTTTGCGTACACTTAACCGACACAAGGCCTACATTGACTATCGACTGCATGTAGACAAAACATGATTTAAACTACATGTAAACATTGAGTTTTATCAATGGGAAAGCCATTTTGTTTAGTTAACGTGTGATTTACACTAACAGAACACCCAGTTTAGGTCAATTGGAACACGGCCTTAGTATTCTATTTAACATTGCCATTAAAGTGCGAGGTTTGGCTAGCCACAAAGTATCCTGTACCGAGTCAGGAAAATGGCAGTTGTTATCTTATAGTTCGTTTCTATGTCTGTTGCATTGTCGTTTGTTTTTGTTGCACTTCAGTGTTTCTGTTGTTTCAAAGTTTTCCTTTTATAGTTCATGGGATTCCCTCGGTTTCAGTCTGTAACAGAGATTTGTTTTTTCTCAATCTATTTATTACTGTCGGACTTTCGAACAGCGGTTTACTTCTTTTGCCAGACAAATTAGGGAAATGTAACCCTTTTTGAAATTGAAAGATTTAATGAAGTTTGTCTTATTACTATTGTGAGAAATATACAACATTATTTGGTTAGAAAAAAAACTTCTTCCTCAATTCCTCTCGATTTTATATCAAGAGGCTTCTAAAAGCATTAATCGCTCGCCTGTTAAAAATATTCTATTTTGATATTTGTTTATACCTTCATTGCAATCGTTTACCATACATTTGCTTTTTAAAATATTATTAAGTGATATATTTGTCGAATTTTGCTTTTTTGATGCTCAAGTAACAGTTAAAAGTTTAAACTTGTCTTTTTTTGGGGGAGGGGGGATTATACCTTTAACCCTCCATAAGCAAGATATGTTGTGCCGAATTTATCTTTCAATATTAGTTATATAATTAACAAAGCTATATTCACTATGTTCTTATCTCTAATATAACTTTTGAATGTAAATTTCCCTTTTTACAAATGTCCATGGCCATTGATAGATAGATGAGTTGAATAAATTAAAAAGTAATTTAATGAATAAAAGATATTAAAATGTTTATTGTTATCATTATCGATATTATTTTAAATAGATTTAGCAAATCATATTCAATGTCCAAAAATTGGATGACCTGTTTGACTCAAAGTTTGACATATCTAGACTAATCTATAACGAGTTTCAGTATTATATAGATACAATGGACAAGGGTATATTCCTAAAAAGAAAGCATGAACCTGAAAGGAGAAAACCAGCTATTATAATAGATGTATCTACAATAACATACAAAATTAGAACCAGATGCTCCGCAGGGCGTAGCTTTATACGACCGCAGAGGTTGAACCCTGAACGGTTAGGGCAAGTATGGACACAACATTCAAGCTGGATTCAGCTCTAAATTTGGATTGTGATTAAATAGTTGACACAGCATAGGTTTCTGACACAGAATGAATGTGTTCTAATGAACTTAAAATTTTTGTTTCTCTTAAGAGCAATTCACTATGCTGTTGAATATTAATCCTCTCAAAAAAATGTTTGAAGAAATTTTCTTTTTTATTTATGAAATTTCAAATGAGAAAAATTGAACCCAATTTTTTTAATCACATCCCCCTTTCCCTTATTCCCAAACTAATCTCAATTAAAATTTCTAATGGAGTTTGCAACAATAACTACTCATTTAAATACATCATAAAATATTAAGATGTAAAAAAAACTGCTTGTTATCACTGAATGGTAAAGATTATTTTAATTTATCAGTTGGTAGTAAAAAGTGAATATACATTGTATATTGTATATAACAAAGATTTAAGTTGATTCTGGACAAAGAAAGATAACTCCAATTAAAAAAAAATCTTGCTATTGCACAATATTTTGCAATTAGATATTTCTTGCTTACTATTCTGGACAAAGAAAGATAACTCTAATTAAAAAAAAATTTGATATTTCACAATATTTCTTGCCATTGCGCAATACTGTGCAATTGAAAAGACTTGCTATTGCACAATACTTAATATAATAATTTTAGATCCTGATTTGGACCAACTTGAAAACTGGGCCCATAATAAAAAATCTAAGTACATTTTTGGATTCAGCATATCAAAGAACTTCAAGATTTCAATTTTTGTTAAAATCAGACTAAGTTTAATTTTGGACCCTTTGGACTTTAGTGTAGACCAATTTGAAAACAGGACCAAAAATGAAGAATCTACATACACAGTTAGATTTGGTATATCAAAGAACCCCATTTCTTCAATTTTTGATGAAATCAAACAAAGTTTAATTTTGGACCCCGATTTGGACCAACTTGAAAACTGGGCCAATAATCAAGAATCTAAGTACATTTTTAGATTCAGCATATCAAAGAACCTAACTGATTCATTTTTTGTCAAAATCAAACTAAGTTTAATTTTGGACCCTTTGGACCTTAATGTAGACCAATTTGAAAACGGGACCAAAAGTTAAGAATCTACATACACAGTCATGACAGTTAGATTCAGCATATCAAAGAACCCCAATTATTCAATTTTGATGAAATCAAACAAAAGTTTAATTTTGGACCCTTTGGGCCCCTTATTATGTTGGGACCAAAACTCCCAAAATCAAACCCAACCTTTCTTTTATGGTCATAAACCTTGTGTTTAAATTTCATAGATTTCTATTTACTTATACTAACGTTATGGTGCGAAAACCAAGAAAAATGCTTATTTGGGTCCCTTTTTGGCCCCTAATTCCTAAACTGTTGGGACCTAAACTCCCAAAATCAATAACAACCTTCCTTTTGTAGTCATTAACATTGTGTTTAAATTTCATTGATTTCTATTTACTTAAACTAATGTTATTGTGCGAAAACCAAGAATAATGCTTATTTGGGCCCTTTTTTGGCCCCTAATTCCTAAACTGTTGAGACCAAAACTCCCAAAATCAATCCCAACTGTTCTTTTGTGGTCATAAACCTTGTGTCAAAATTTCATAGATTTCTATTAACTTAAACTAAAGTTATAGTGCGAAAACCAAGAAAATGCTTATTTGGGCCCTTTTTGGCCCCTAATTCCTAAAATGTTGGGACCAAAACTCCCAAAATCAATACCAACCTTCCTTTTGTGGTCATAAACCTTGTGTTAAAATTTCATAGATTTCCATTCACTTTTACTAAAGTTAGAGTGCGAAAACTAAAAGTATTCGGACGCCGGACGACGACGACGACGACGACGACGACGACGACGCCGACGCCAACGTGATAGCAATATACGACGAAAATTTTTTCAAAATTTGCGGTCGTATAAAAACGGAAAAAACAAAGAAACAAGAAATACAGGGATTCAAACCTAAACCGACAAGCCTTTACCTTTCACATAAACCTTCAACTTATTATTATTAACCATGTTAACATGGCGGCTACCTACTTGTATATATAAAGTTTTTCAAGCCCTGTGTGTCCCTTGTACCGATGAGTATTCGATGTTTATTAACATAATTATCTTAAATAAACATCTGAACCCGTTAGTAGCCGAGAGGTTTCATGAATGTGTTGATATCATTCACACATGTAAGATTTCAATGAGGTGTTCAATTCTCAGTAATGGCATATTTAAAATACGAAATTGAAAGTAAGTGTTTAATTTAATTTCGTTAGTGAACAAAAATCAATAAAATAGGTATTTCAAGCTTTGTGAAATTAGACATACAATGGAAACATAAATTGAATATAATTTGGTGAGCTCATTTCAGAGACAATTTCAGGAAGCGTTGATTCTAGAAAAAGAATCCACGTCAAATTAATAGGTTGAAGTCACGACAATAGTATAATCATGAATATTATTGCCTGTAAATTAAAAAAATCAAATGTTTTACTCAAGACATACCTAAGTTGTGTATATACATTTGTTCTCCTAGTTCCCATATATAAACATATAATAACTCCAAATAAAACTGCCACTTGCAAAATGTTTTTAACATCAAATATACTGAAATAAAAGCACAGTTTATTAATTCTAAATGTTCACATCTGATTTGTTTTGATCACCCAAACAAGTTGAATAATTTAACTAAGGCTTCAAGGAATATTGCTCATCTTACAATATTGACATGATATAACGCATATATTTGTATTAAATGAAAACTTGATATTCATCTTTATATAGTAGTATTTAGACAATAAGCGAACTCAGTGTGAAAGTGCTAAAGAAGAATTTTCTTTATACTAAGAAATAAACATGTCAGAAAGTTTAGTTCCGTTTTAACAAGTCACGAATTAATTCATATCAAATATCCCCAGTAAACCAATTATTATTACTTTATGTTAAAACATTTTTATCCGTATAAAATATGGAATACAATGATCTACTTTCATAATCATATTGTAAATTCCAGTATTTATTTATTGTTTCAGTTGTTAATTTTGTAAAAAATCCACGTTTGTGTCATCAAAATCATTTCAATTTAATATAACATACATATGTTGCATTCCACAAATACCTTTTACCAAAATGGGAATTGCAATCCCTAATCAAAATTACATTATAAGTGAACCCTTTTTCACCACAGAAATTCAGGGAAAGAATGTTTAGTAATTTGGTGTAACACCGCTCAAAAATTCTAAGTTGTTCACTGTTGTGTTAAAAATATACATTTCGGTAAGAACATTGGCACATTGACTTTCTTTAGAACCTAGATTAGCTATCTCTGGAGCCCTGAGTGCCTTGTCAATGGTTCGCACAACTTACAAACATTGCTCAAAGGAACGCTGAGTCCATAATATTAAATATTCAACTGGACGATAAATTAAGATGAAGTCTAGAGCCTGACAATTATGCCCAAACATGTTTCCATAGGAAACCTTTTGTCCTACATTTAAGAACTAAAAAACAGTAAACAAAATATACCAGAATTCTACCCAAGTGTAAGAGATAAACCAAAACGACATTAAGTATAAAGGTTGCAAGTTTGAATTACTAGCTGCAAATTGCCTAAGTTGTCAAAACTTGTGATTTTGTGCAAGCCACATATTCAATACATTATACAATGCAAACTGATAAAAACTGTGAAATAGATTATCAGTGTTGATATACTTACATTGCATATACACTTAGTCTATCTTTATTTTTATCTGAAAAAATCAAATTGTCAACATGAAGGCAAAACATGATTTATATGTAAAAACTGACACATAAACTTTGTTAGTCTTGTATGATTTTTAATTCAGATTCTGCTTTTTGGTCGGGTTGTTGTCTCTTTGAGATATTCCATATTTCCATCTCAATTTGATAATCATTTATTTGTTTTGGAGATAAGTATGACGTCCGTTTTCATTGAACTAGTACCCCTTTTTTCGTTTTTGATTTTGTTTTGTTTTGAGGCATGCTGAATACCGCCCCTCTGGGTGCGTTATTTTCTCGCTGTACTGAACGCCCATTGGTGGACATCAATGTTTTCAACCCTTTGGTCGAGTTGTTGTCTATTCGACACATTTCCTCTTCCCTTATCAATTTTATAAGAGTAAAATAAACAGAATCACATGCAGTCTAACAGAAAGTTACCTAAGCTGTATTTGGCAAAACTTGTTTTGGAATTTTGGTTCTCAATGCTCTTCAACTTCGTACTTTATTTGGCTTTTTTAAAAAAAAATTTTATTCGAGCGTAACTGATTAGTCTTTACTAGACGAAACGCGCGTCTGGCGTAAATACAAAAAATAATCTTGGTTTCTATGATGAGTTTATTTACATTAATGCACGGTGATAAGGTAAAAAAAATCATTCATAATCAAATAAATGCAAACGTTGTTGATTTGTTACCAGTAACTAGAATAAAAGACATATTTGTGTTATTTGAATGGAGTCGTGAATAGAGGTAACATCAGCAAATTTAAAAAAAAATCTTTTCACAAAAAAAACATTTTCTTGCTGATATCCTAAATAACCTTATTTATCATAACTATCTTACTTTGTAACTTTGATTTATCTTGCTCATCTCTTCCTTCCTCATAGACATGCTCAGAGTTTGTGTCAAATGTTTCTTCTTTTAGCAATAGCTTCTTTTCACCGACTTTAGCCCCATATGTACATGAATAATTGCGATTTATGTCCATCTCAGTAAGGTTTCTGATGACAAGAGTAAAACCGTCTTTTTTCAATTTCCCTGAGTATTTCTCATTTTGAAAATCTTTAATGCGGCGTATAAAATTATAATCCTGGTACTTTTGATAACTATTTAACATCTATTGCAATGGTTCGAAAGTCTTTACTATCATAATCCCAAATAACCCATCCTGAATATCTAACACAACAGGCAGCAATTTTACAATGAAGTGTTAATATTTGTCCATAAGCTGTGACTTTATTATCTACTTTCCATTCTGCCTCATCTGGAAAAAAACCCAAAGTACAATTACAAAGAGTTAAGGGGTATTTCTACAACTTCTAACGCTTAGATAGCCTCTCACTAACACTGTCAAATATACTTTTAACCAAAAAAGTAGAAAATTCATATCAATAAAACGGCAGTCAAAAATAAAAATGTTCTCCCTGGTGGTCCTTGAATAAAAATATGCGATACTCACGAATCCTTTTGTAGCAAAATTTAAACTAACCAAATTTCTGTCAGTCCTTTTCTTGATTTTGTTGCTCAAATCTTTCGGACCACCACTTTTCACGAACTGTACGAGTTATTTTCACAAACATTTGACAACCTTCTTAGTACAATCATGTTCAATGCTCCATTTTGTAAAGACTTTACTGCTTTCAATATACTCTTCTTTAAATTGTAATTGTATTTACATCATAAAAATACTAAGATGTAAACTCCCTAAGCCAAAGTGAGTGATCTAAGAGCAGTTTGACTTTTCTTTTCCCAAGCTCTCATTGGTCATTACAAATAGTAAACATCTGTAAATCGCACATTGATAAGTCCTCATTTATCTAAAATTCATTCTTGGCTTTCAAATGTTCAACAAAGCTCTACGGATTAATCGAAATTATTAAATGTGATTTTGCATTTAATAGCACTTGGTTGATAACAGCTGGTGGTAAACTGCTAGTCCCAGATTATATCTGTAGGACTCTAAAGTGCGATGGTACTCTAAAGTGCGATGATCACGCTAAAGTGCGATGGTCTACGCTAAAGTACGATGGTGTTTCACGCTAAAGTGCGTTGGTTGTTTGTTCGCTAAAGTACGATGGTGTATCACGCTAACACTACAAACCATTAAAGTCTGAAATGGCCTATATCTGTACTCGACTGTACTGATTTTTACTCGACCAGTCTGAATTGGTCTGACTTTTACTTGACATTACTCGACCCCAGTCTGAACCATACTTGACTGTACTGAATCGTACTTGACCCTTATTTTTGCCGTTGAAAATAGTCTGAACTATTACTCGACCAGTCTGAAACAGTCTTAACCCATTCTCGACATGTACTCGACCTATTTTTCCAGTCTAAACCATACTTAACCAAAGTTCTGAACAATACTCGACCAGTCTGAACCATACTAGACCAAAAAAACTGTACTTTTTTAACTGTTAAAATAAATTTCTTTTTAACTGACATATATAACAACAGCCAACAAAATTTATAAAAAAATTTAACCTTATAAAAGAAATATATCTCTGATTATATTTAGGATAAAAAAAATATATTGTATATAACTTGTATCAAAAAGGGATAAAATTAAATAAATAAATAATATTGTTTATCTGATTAGTGGTGAAATATGAATTATAACCTCTGCTTGGGGGCAAACTCATAAATAAGATCACACCTGGTCAGAGGTATTTAGTTCTAAATAACATTGATTCAAAATTGCAACATCCTGTTTAAATTAAATAACAAGGCCTTTCGAATATACATGTATGTACTAGATAAGTAATACACGAATTTAAGATAATAGGGCTTTCTTTTCGGTGCGTAGAAATACCGCAAAGGACTTCATAGTGCACTAAGGAGAAAGTTTTTGCACTAAGGACACTAAAACAATGCGCTAGGACCACAAAGAACATGGATATAAGAAGATATAAGTATATAACTCATAATTTTAAAGTTTGGTATTAATAGCTTTTGTAATTTTGAAGTTAAATGACTTTTCAATGATCTTTAATCAGCGCGTGCCATTCGACACGTGACCAACGGCTTATTGCAAGTTCCCAATCATCATGTCCAATCAACCTTATCGAATAAACAATTATCTTTTGATCGTTACTAATTGATTAGTTAATGGTAGTTTTTGAATAAACCTAACGGTGTCTCTGGCGTGGTATAATTTCAAATGATGAAAGAAAAATTAAAAATTGAATTTTGTGTTTACTTTGCCTTTGTTTTATTTTGTTTTAAAGGAAATTGTTAAATAAACCTCTTTTTTTTTTTCTTTTTTTTTAAAGAAGCCAATTTTGAGATACAAATTGAGAAAAAAATGCTTCTGAGATTTCATTTCTTATTTACAACACAAGAGTTAACATCTATTATTATACCTTGAAAGATATCTGAGAATAAAAAATGTGGCGTCCGTGGGGTTCTTCAAAACCCGATTACAAACGTGTAATAGAAAGACTTCAAGAGGTAAATACTATTTTATGAAATAACATACCGTTTTTTTTTTTATTTTTCAAAAAGAGAATAATCATAACTGTGTACTATGAAAAATACTTTTATTACTGATGTCAATGCCTTTTTTACAATTCATCTTTATTTTATCATTTGAAGATGAAGACCAGTTTCTTTTACAATGTTATAGACATTTGAGAAACCAATATATTCACAATGTTGTTGAAGTTCATTTTCAAGTTAACTTTTGGTTCAATATATAAAATTCGTTGTATAGTACAGCAAGATTATGAATTAATTGTTATTCTCCTCTATATGCGTATTTTGTATGATTATAAAATTTAATGATATAAATATAATACTAATGCATTTAAATACCAAAGGTAAAATATTTTGTATGATTAGAAAATTTAATGTTATAAATATAACACTAATGCATTTAAAAAATACTGTAAAAAAATATATGGCAATCATACCACATCTTTTTTATATTAATATTAGTTGAATCGCTATTGCACGTGTAAAATCAATGTATATTTCAAGAATACAAAAAAAACGTTAACTTCCAAAATGTATTTTAATAAAACAAAATTTACGGGAGCAATTCATTTTTAATCAGACGATTGTGACACCATTATTAACAATACTGTAAGTAAAAACTTTGCACGGATTGTGCACTTTGATAAGCTGATGGCGAACAAAATCTTTTCAAGAACATACACACGCTTTACATATTTATAAACTCAATTCGCCATACCCTGCCTTGAGCGGAGTTATGCTAGATCCACGGGAAGGGTGCTATCAAACCGACTCTTCAGGGTACAATTATACAAGTACTAAATGAAGGACGGGTTTGCTTGTATCGTTGCAAGTAGGCATGACATGACGGGGTTAACACCCGACGGTCAGGTGCTGACGGCTTTCCAATTGCACGGATCTTAACGCTCATACAGGAGTATTACAAGAATTGAGTATAAGGGACCCTTCTTGAAAAGATTTTGTTGTTTCAAGACAATTATCTTGAACTCGCCTTCAGCTTATTTATTTATTGATAAAAGTACTTGTCAATTCCATCAAAATTGCCTTAAAAAAAGTAATAAAAAAACTGTCATGTTTTCGATACATTTTGTTTTTCATTGTAAATTTATGGAAATATGGAGTTGACAAGAGTTGACAAGATAATTAGAATATTTCAAAATTTATATATGAAATTCATATCGCCGATAATCATATAACAGTAACTTATAACATTTAACCTAGGTCCTACATATGTAACAAACTTTGTGTACAAAAACAAGCAGGTTGTAAAAAAATCATCACGTGATCATCCTATATTTGTTGGTCCGGTATTTTTTCACTGGGACGCCTCATATTATACTTACCACTCATTTCTGTCACATGTGAAAGCACGTCTCGACGCCGATGTAAAATATATTGACATACGTATAGGCTCAGACGACGAGGGTGGTATCACTAAAGCCATTGATAAAGTTTTCAACACTTCAGAAAGACTCTTGTGTACAAAACACATGAAAGACAATGTTACCGACCATATGAAAAATAAATTGCCCTTAACAAAAGAAGAACGATCACATATTATGTCGGACTTGTTTGGTGATGATGGTATCGTGACATCAAATGACACTATTGATTTTAATTTGAAATCCGAAAACCTGTGCAATAAATACCCCATCATCACAGATTATTACACAAAGAGACTGAAAAACAGACTCTTTCACCACGTAAATAGACCGCTAAAAAACTCTTCAAATCCAGACCGATTGTGGACAAACAACAATTGTGAAAGCATGAACCACAGATTTAAAATTGCAACAGACTGGAAGCCGCAGATTCTGCCTGAATTACTGACCAAGATATTCGACATAACAAAACTTCATTTTATTGACATAAGGCGATCGATATATGGTCAAGGAAACTACGAACTATCCGAATTGTTTCAAAAAATTTACACTTCTCCTTATATATGGGGCACAAAAACTCCCGAAGAAAAAGATAAACTGTACAAAAAGGTACTAGCGCACAAGACCTTAACAGACAAAATGATTTTCTCATCAAATGGGAAACTCGTCATTCCCAATGTGAAGCGTCTAGCTCGTAAGCCAGGTCAACGACATAGACCAAAAAGTGCAGCTGCAAGAACAATGCCGCGGTTTGCCAAATGATTGTACTTGACTGTTACATAGTGTATCTATATATGTAAATATGTATATCAATATAAATTAATTTAAAAACTATGTTATAAACTGTTATATTTTTTAAATGTCATGAAGTGTTATGTTTTAAAAATGTCATAAACTGTTATATTTTAAAAATGTCATAAACTGTTATATTTTAAAAATGTAATAAACTGTTATATTTTGAATTATTTGTTTTCTTATGTGTTTGTTACCAAAAATATACATGTTTTAACTTTTTTTAAATATCCGTATATATAAATTTACTAGAGATCAACAAAAAATCAACTTTAAAAACAAGCAAAAAAAATTTAAAATGAAAAATCAATTAATAAAAGTAGAAAATACGCTATTACATAGAAGTGAAAAATAAAACAGACAGAAATACAAAATAAACACGACAGTAACAACAAACACAGAACACCAAATACCGTATACATGTTTAATCAGTTTATAAGTGGATTATAAACGGGTCAAGGTTGAGTGAACATGAATTTCTATCGATTACACTGATTGAGGCGCGTGTCGATAAAACATTAAATAACTTTCTAATTACAAAAGTTATGATTATGAAATTTGAAATTATGAAGTTTTTCAAAGTATATTTCTATATGCCATGTCCTTTGTGGCCGTTGTATCATTCCATCAGGTCCTTAGTGCACATTTTTGTTCTTAGTGCACCAAGGAGGTCCTTTGCGGTATTTCTACGGACCCCTTTCTTTTTACCTGTAAAACACACATGCACTGAGGTAATTAGAACATATTAAAGTACTTTATGTATGCCATGTTTATTTGACAAAAAAAATACTTAAATTAATTGAAAAAATATTATACTGTTACTTTGGAATACATTTCCTTTTTTAAAAAGGTTATCAAGGATTGCTATGGAAATTCTATTATCATGATTATATTAAATTCTTGGTTTAATAAAATAAAACATTTAAGCTCTCATTTTTTTTTTAAATTCATTAAGTTGTTTTATATACTATTTTATATATATCTTAATAAAAAAAACATTCACTGCATAATTACCTGAATTCAACTGACACCATAAATCTATACTAGGCTTAAGTCAATGGTGAAAATAGTCCAGTTACCATAAATTACTTCCGAAATATTCATAAAATTTTGAAAAGTATTGAAAATATTAGTCACAATTCATTTTTTTAGATTATTTGCAGCTTGTTTTATTCATATTTTAAAAGTTGATATATATTATTATGTAAGTGTTGATTAATATTATATTATGATTGATTATTGTGAAATTTTAATTTCAATACTGTATTGAATACATTTTTAATTTCAAGTTGTTGTTCAAATTTCATTTGAATTAAAAAAAATCCTAAAGTGATAAAATTCAGTTGATAGATACAAATAATAGGTCTAGGTTGGTTAAGACTTGGTCGAGTATGGTTCAGACTAGGTCGAGTACGGTTCAGACTCGAATAAAATGGTTAAGTACTGGTCAAGTACACATTCAGACTGTTAAGTATGGTTCAGACTACAGTCGAGTATTATCAAGTAAATCTCAGACGAATTCAGACTGGTCGAGTAAAAATCAGTACAGTCGAGTACAGATATAGGCCATTTCAGACTTTTAATGGTTTGTAGTGTAAAGTGTGATAATCCAAAGGATAATATTCGAAGTATTAAGGCATAGAGGTTTAAAAAGACTTTTTGCAAAATCTATTATGCTAAGATATAACAAATGTGATATGCTTTATAATATACCGGTAGGCGTAAGTAATTGTTTCTAAATTAACAAGTCCGACCAAGTTATAATTGCTATAAAGGTTAATTATGTTTTGCTAATATTATAATTCATGTAAAATAATTTTTTAACAATTCGGAGCGTATTGAATATTTGGACATTTGGTGTAAATTGCCGTTAACACTAATGTTACAACCTCCCTTACATTTGTTATTGAAAATTAAAAATCCCTAATTCGTTCATTGTCGGAAAATGCAACATTTATTTGCATAAGCTTAAATCTAAATGCGAGAGAAATGCAATGTTTGCCGAGCTTTCTCCCTTTCCATATTTTCCTATAATATACAGTACGAACTTATGTTTTAGCAGACAATTTATAGTTAACGCATGAAAACATGTATCTCTATTCTACTGACGTTACTTTTCATTAAAATCGACCGCATCACAAAGTAAAGTGCCACATAAACAATAATTCGAATGTATCCGTTCGCTTCAAATAGAAGCAGGATAAGTATGCGTATACTGTTTTGTATTTATATAGTAAAATGGTCGACTGTAGGACACAAGTCCTTTTTCCAGCACTCGAAAAAATAAACATTGTGATTCAGCCGACAAAAAACGGTTACATTCAATCAATTACTCGTAAGTCATGGACATATGGTGTAAAAATTGTTAATCAAATATTCCTAATCTATCTTCCGGTATGTTCATTTTTAGTTTGTATAAACAACTGTTAACGTCATTATCGTACTACGTGTTTACGTCTATATTTGCCCGGACCATCGCATTTTAGCGTAGGGAACCACGTACTTTAGCGTAGACCATCGCACTTTAGCGTTACCATCGTTCTTTAGCGTCCCCATCGCACTTTAGAGTCCTACATATATACCGGTAAAAAGTCAGTAATTCTTTTTAAATTATCTGATATTAAAATTAGAAATTAAGGTTCTAGCGCCCTTACTCAAATTCATAACTTTAAAGTTTTTTAAGTTTTAAGTTTAATTTCAACACTTTTTTTGTTGCATACATTGTTTTGTGATTGCTGATTTCTCTCTAAAGTGATTTGAGGTTTGCAACTGAAATGCTTCGATCATTACATTTTCAGAAAAAAGCATGCCAAAGAATGTAAACACAGTATTTTCATTTATGTTGAGTTCAGAATTTGAAAACATTATCAAACTTCAGTTTTTACCTCATATATAAGTCATTATCCTCGGCTTAGTATATATCTAGGATTTATATTGGTTAACGCACGTCGTTACAAAACCCATAGCCCCTGGGTGTTGCTAACTCATATCCCCGGACGTTGCTAACCATTATCCGGGGAACTTCACACACGTTTTCCTTAGTTCAATGATTGCTCCTTGTGAAATATTGAATTCTGTAGATTATTCATGATGTTTGTAATTAAATATTAAATTCATTAACGATTTTGTCCTATTATGCCGATCATTTACACTCATTTAATTAAATGCATCACTTGACTGCCACATTTTCAAGGAATGGGACTACTGACCTAGCTATGCAAATGACACACGTTGACGTCACACCATCTATGACGTTACTCTCACAACATTGAGCGCCAAATTTGACTCAATCTAGTTTCTCTGTCTCCGTATAAAAACGTCTTATATTTGACTACCTGTAGGGTTCTACCGAAGGTAGTACCCTACACCCCGTAAAAAATATGTAAAAATTTCCAAATTTCAATAATTCTTTAGATAATGAAAAAAAAACCGTTGTTTTCACGTTACAGTGTGTACCCGAATTTCCATAAAACTCGATTCGGACTAAGACCCAATCTCATTAAAATCCGATGTTCTGATACGCTACCCTGTTAGTGGAGGGTAGCGTATCAGAACATCGGATTTTAATGAGATTGTACTAAGACCGGGGATTAAATCGTTATCTACGTTTCCGTAGATATGGGTATTTTAAAACCCTTCAATACCCTGTACACCCTTCGGCTACGCTTCATGGTGTACTGGGGTACTTCAGGGTGTTACAATACCCATATCTACGGATATGAACGTACATAACTTATATTATGACACTTAACTCTGAACCAGTGATAACATACTTCTTGCTACGCTACGTTGCTTATTTAGCAAAGCAAATATGCAATACAGATATTGTTACGTTAAAAACAATAAAAAAAAAAATCTAAAATAAAGACTTACCTCTAGGAATCGATATTCCCTTTATCATGTGTATAGAAAGGAATAACATCGTGAAAATAACCGCTATCATCTTTAATGTTACAGCTTATTCTGAAATGATACGGTATCAATTATTTTCGAAATTATAAAACCAAAGCATCGAAGGTACTGAGATTCAGTTTTCAGCTAGTCAGATATTTTTTCCTGATTCAGATTTTAATATCTTATTTCATTATGCAAACATTTCAAGACAAACATCTTTAACCTGAACAGACATCGGAATTTGGGATATGTTATTTTGGAATAAGATTTAGAATTCTTCAATATTGAAGAACGCCTACATAGTGTAATGCAATACGAATATGTGTTCGTAATAGCAGATCAAAGAAGTCACAAATAGAGAATAAAAGTGTAAAAGAGGGACAAAAGACAACAGAAGGACATCCAAACCCTCATATCTTGACTTACATCTAGAAATTGACAATGAGGATCGGTAGAAAACAAAACTTTACGACAAAATAGATGATTTCAGCTTTCCAATTGTGAACTTTCCATTTTTAAGTAGCAACATTCCAGCAGCACCTGCATACGGGGTATTTATTCCCTAATTGATACGATATTCCCGTGCTTGCATTTCCTATCATGATTTTCTTGATAGAGGGTTGCTGCTCACAAGGAGTCATTAAACCAAGAGTTCCAAATGGAGAAGTTGAAATCATCCCTACGTAAATTTGTTGATTGACCGTTATGGAATAACCGTTTCACAAATGATATCGGATATATTTCTTACGTCGTAACAACAATCCCGTTTCCTTTCATGAAGGTGACCCACCGAATTAGACTATTTACCGGATTTGTTATAACATATGTCTACAAGGATGAAGATTGGTCTAACAAATATAAATGTGTGTGTGCTCATCTGACAAAGGATTTTGCATTTTTGCATCCTAGAAAAGGTCTTCAAAAGTAAAACGAGAGAATATCGGATACTGGGTGTTCAATAACTACTTATCCACGACAATGAGGTGAATAAAATCAACATTTTGCATTCGAATTCATGAACCACGAGTCCCTTCGTAAATTTTACTGACGTTATCACGAGTAGGTATGACCTTTTATTTACAAATCGAATTATCATATGTGCGTTTGAAACGATTGGAACATTATATGCAATAGATTCGGATTTTGCTGTACCCTCGCAGCTCTTTTTGGGTGCTTAGCATATCGATGAGATGCACGTAAATACAAAAATAATAGAAAAATGGGCCTCCCTAAGTAAGCCAACCATAAAATGTTCGTATGTCATTAACTGATGTGAAATGTACGACTCGCAGTAAATGATTAATTATAAACAGTCATTAAAAAAATGTTATTTTTTGTGTAAATAGAACTTACTATCCAGACAGTAAATTTGTAGAAGATTCAGTGAAAAAATTAGACAAGTGTTATTTGATGGCTAATAAGTAACGAGTTTCTAATTTCCTGTTCTTTTAATGTCATGCACGGTTATCCGATACTTTGGTAGGCCTGTTTCGATCGATTTCCTCAACAAAAGGAGACGTGTTAAACTAGCATGTTATCCATTGTCATCAAAATTATTAAATTCATAATATCATTATATTTATCTTGCAATAATAATATCTCACTAATAGTTATCAAAGGTACCAGGATTATAATTTAGTAAGCCTGACGCGCGTTTCGGCTACATTAGAGCATTTGATATAAATTCGAAGTTTCTGGAATAAAGTTAGGGTTATAGTGTTCTGTTTTTGTGCGTATGTGTATCTTGTGTGTGTGAGCGTTGTTAGCGTATGCATGTATTTTTATTTAGGTAATTAAATTATGAAACTATATTAAGGCACTTTGTCTGCTTCCTTTGACTTCTAACATAATGATAAATATTGAATATAATGAATACTTTTACAAGTAGTAGGATCAATGTTGTTGTAGGTTAGAAGAATCTCTTAAAAAAAATTAAAATTACTACAGGCGTCAAATGAAACGTATGTTTTTCACCGGAATAATTTATCTCAAATAATAAATAGGCTTTTTTTTAAACGACTAACTTTAAGCGGCTTTCAACGTTTGCTGCAAACGCATTATCTGCACTCCCACAGTAAGGCGCCTTATCAAATCAAACCAAGTAACTTGACGATGAAAGGGGTTTATAACAACCGTGGCTTTCCATGAAAATTGAACGATCAGTGAAATTTGAAACTTAAGAGGTAACTAAACAATATTTATACTATTAGGAAAAGCTCTATACAGTGGTATATGATAATTTGAAACGTAAGTAAATAAAATTATGAATTTGCATAAAAAAGGGATGAAAGATACCAAAAGGACAGTCAAACTCATAAATCGAAAATAAACTGACAATGCTTGGCTAAAAATGAAAAAAGACAAATAGACAAACGATAGAACATATGACACAACATAGAAAACTAAAGAATAAGCAACACGAACCCCACCAAAAACTAGGGGTGATCTCAGGTGCTCCGGTAGGGTAAGCAGATCCTGCTCCACATGTGACACCCGTCGTGTTGCTTATGTTATAACAAATTTAATAAATAGGCTATTATAGTAATTTTGAAAAACGATTTTATCCGAAAAAAAATTACATTAATGTAAACATTCATAAGATTGTCAATTCTATCCCAAATTTGTCAACTAAAACCGAAAAAGACGTAGAAATATCTGAATTTTTGGTATTTGAGCAAGTGTAAAATCATTTGTTCCCCGGTCTAATGCTATACCGACCAGAAACTATAAAAATGTATGACACTACAGAGACAAAGGTCAATAATTTCCGTCAGTTCTACAGGTTTAAAGAAAGTAAGACAACATTAAAACATGAGGGAAAATACAAAAACTATGACATCTTGTGTTTTAGAAATTGAAATTTCAGTTAAGTTAAGTTATTTAATATTAAGTTATTTAATATTATACAAATCAACCTAAGTTGCACGGGATTCGAACCGTTGCCCGGTTTGATTGCATTGATATCCGCATCGTAAGCGAGAGCCTTATCCCCACTGTTACCGGGGTTAACTCGTTGCTGCCCCACACGCCAATGGGCGTAATGGGCAGGTGGCATGACCAGGGTTAACATTATCAATTGGCAAATCAAGCCATTTAAAGTGTACTTTGAAAATGATTGAAATATATGAAATAATTCACTAAAAATCTTGATAAAACTAAAGGGGGGGTGGTCTCAACACTCGCAGGTGCGTGTAGCTCACAGCTTGATGATATGAGGGAGAGTAAATGTGTTTTATAAATCACAAGTCTACTACAAATAATAATGCACACTTTTTAGAATTTCGTCAATTTTTCGTTTTTGTACCTTTTCGCATGGACTGGCTCATATAGTATTTAAACATGTTTTGCCTCTCATATTATAAAACACAAGTGCCTGTTAATATTCGACTAAATATCCACATCCCGATATCGGAAGGTAAATAGGCTAGTTATACATACACAGATAAGTCAATTTAAATAAATCTATAGCAAAACAAAATTATGCAACCGGGGGTAGACAACCGTGAAATCAAAATAAAACTCTGGATGACATTTAAAAAAAGGATAGCTAAGTACATTGTGTTATGATATGAATTTTCCCCCGGAGACAACTGCATGTAGACAAGTATGTGTGAGGCGTCCAAATACAAAAAATCACTCCGGACCGAGCTCCGGACATACAATATGTATCAAACAGGTATTACTGTAATAACTGGCCAAACGGGTGTCTTTTACTTTGCTGCCACCACCTGTGTTTACAGGTACACAGGGAACCTCAATAGACTAGAATAAGCTAGTCTAAAACAGAGAATGGTTTAAACACGGGTGTTCTTTATATTACCAGACCAACAGGGTTAAAATACTTCTAACACATTAACTTCACTTTATATTTAACAAGAAACTCAAATTGCGAGAACAATATGGGTAAAGAATATTCAAATACGTAATAGTCTGTGTATCTAAACGCACTTTCTATCGTGTAGTTTATAGAACAGCATTACACTGTAAAATAGAGGCTGCACCTCTATAACCTGGAATCGCATATAAACTAACACTCAAGAAGTGGAAACTTCCAGGGCAGTATCATCAGATTATTCCACAAATGAATATTATCTATCTGACAATCGAATAGTCTCTTGTCTCGGTCTAACAAGAAGATCTATTCTCTCACGAGACAGTGTAATGACAACAATCAGAGACCAGTTGGACAACTATGGTGTATTATGTGTTTTCAGCAAGGAAAAGTAAGATAATTGAGAGCATAAAGATATTTTATCAATTAATTCACGAATTGTTCAGTAAACAATATTACACAGTTTTTATCTAAATTATTTGCTACAGTGTTCAACCAACTATTAAATATGCTATAACGTTAACATATATTATATCTATGCCATCTTCTAATAAATTATACTTTAAAATTAACAGGACTTTGTTATATTATCTAATAGACTTCAGCCTCCTGGAGTAAGCACAGGAAGCAAACTTCAATCACTGAGACTGAGAGTATTTAAACAGTAATTATTTTAGCTTCTTACAATTCTTAGCCTAACAAATATACAGAATTTACAAATATTCTCTCTGAATGCTGGAAAATCTCAGCAAACAGGATACTTAACCAAATGTCCTTAACAAAATGGGAGGGGAAAAGGGGAATGGGGAAGGCATGTAACTTTAATCCGTTTACCTCAAAGAAACAGGTTAGCAAATGAAAGCTAGCCTGAATAAATAGACCAGCTATGTATATGTACATGTACAATTATATTAAATTCATTTTTGATTCTGATCTAAGTACTAGAATACTAGACTTATAGTGAACAGAAAACGTCCAAAAAGTTCTAAACTGCAGTAAAACTGCTTAGCCCCACAGGACGCAATGACGACTGGACACAATTACGAACGATTTCCAATGTTTGCCCTCTGAGATCATATTTATTTATATTTAACAAGAAATGTTTTTATAAATAAAAATCCTATTAAAATTACCTTGTTTTCATGATAATACAATTTATGTGCAAAATCTGACAACATCTTTGTAGGTCTGACTAAGGAGGAAGAGCCCCTGACAAACAGGTGCAAGCTTTTTATACCCCGATGAAGCTATCGGGGTAACGAACGGTTCTTAACGGGGAAACGAACGGGGAACTGTGAACGGGCCTGACAAGAACGAAAATAATCCCCGATAACTAGAACTAAGTACATAAAAACGTAAACAACATGTTTACGAAACACAAAAATCATCTTAATACAATTTACAATCCTTATAAATAATGTTTTAATACAATATTCTTGTAATAATCGATCTACAACCGCTATAGTATTCATACACTGTTTTACGCTTGTGGTACATAAAGTTCACCTGAGGTTTCACACAGTTCACCTCATTTGCATAATCAATACACACAAATCATTGTGCCGGTAATGGCGACTGAAGTGAAAGTGAAAGTTAACTACATAAGTTATCTCAATTATACAACAATAAAAATGGTTTTACACTTGGAAAACGGATTACATAGAACACTGAAAGCATAATGAATTGAAATAAAAAGGTGAGAACCGGTGTCAAACTTTAAAATAGCCCAAAATCGAATCATAGCCGATAACAGGTGCTTGAATGAAAATATACATGTTTTCCAAGGAATTTCGCTTGGCCAAGTCATTACATTACAACATGTTGGTAAAAGGCGAATAAAATTTAATGAAATTCAAACTTAATATCCTTTAAACCAGACTAATTTATGTCTACTTTACAAAGTTATTTTTTGAAAAGAAAAATGCCATATTTCAAATTAATATCTTCATTCTTCAATATAAAACTTTACCGTACCTCTTTATGATAATTGGACCTTCGTGAATCTGTTAACTGGTTAATAACGACTGCTTATTCATTATTTATAGAAGCAGACTGAACTTCCTACACAAAATTGACACCAGGGGTCCTTCACTTTAAATGCTAGAATAGTGCTTTCTGATTGGAGAGTATTTTTAACTTCATATTATCAACCGTTGATATATTTAAAGAACATAAGGTATTTCCTAGTCAAGATCTGGCCTCAGTGACTCATTTAAATTTTTGTTTTTTATTTATTTTGTTGTCACTGAGTCCAGCTCAAGTACGAAAAATGTATCACAAATGGTAAAACTTGATAAAATAAACAAGTTGCATACCTGAAATGCTTGTATACTATATGGAAACTCATCTTAAGGTAGATGGGGTGTCTAAATTATACAAATACAAATATTTTATTGGCACAAACACAATTACAATAATTGGCAAAGGCCCATATTACAGTGCATTACAACAATGAATACAGCATACAGTTATTAGTATTTAAATATGTTATAATTAAGAAGCTAAAATCTCGTTTCTATACATCAGACATTTATATATATAAGAACTAGTCACTTTCAGGACTTTTAAAGAATTACTATTAATACATCTATTAATATTTAGCTGATTTTCACTACAACATGTAGGAAGTATATTTAATATCTTATTTTTAAAGTTAAATCTATAGTTTGAAAAAATTTCACATTTCAGTAAAAAGTGATTTTCATCTTCTACCTCACCTGATTTACATACATTACAAACTCGTTCGTCAGTGGCTAAACCTAAATATCGCCCCTTTTCAATAGCAAGATTGTGTGCACTCAATCTAACTTTACACAGAGATGACCTTTCTAATCTATTACTTAGAACATCAACATAAGAACTACGCTGCTTTGAATTATGAAATTGTTGATAAAATTTTAGTTTTGATGAATCATGAATTTTTGATGATTGATCCTGTGTGCACTGATCAATCACTCGTTGTTTAATACTTGGTAGATATTGTTTAATAGAAAAGTTTCCCCCAGCTAGGTTTAAAAATCCTAGATTGTTAAAAATAGAATAAAGTTTCTTTGTCCAGGGGTTATTTTTTTCAGTTGCCAGAAAAACTTTGGATATAAGTGTGTTTTCAGACCTTAAAATATGATCATAAAACTTAATACAAGAAAATGATATTTTTGAGCATAACGGTAGCCTGCAAAGTTCAGCTCTACAAGCAGCATTAATTGCTTTACAATGAACACCTAGAATTTCTTTTATGAATTTCATATGGAATTTTTCCAAAATGGAATTGTCTCCCGAATTATCAAAAACACCCCAAATCTCACTACAATACAGCAATATGGGGCTTACTAATGAATCAAATAATTTTTCTAAAAGTTTACAAGGATTATCCAATCCAATTGTTTTCTTAATCTTAAAACATGCTTTCCTAGCTTTTTCCATTAGTAAGGATACAGCCAAGTTAAAGTTGCCATTACACTTTAACATTATTCCCAAGTAGCAATATTTGGAGACAGTTTGTATGACATTATCATTATAGAAAAACTCATTTAGATATGTTTTACCATTAGAGTTAAATACTAAAACCTTTGATTTTGGAACATTAACCTGTAGCTTCCAATTCGAGCAATATGTACTAAGAGTATTGAGACTGGCTTGCAAACCAGTTTTGCTTTCTGATAGTAATACAATATCATCAGCATATAATAAACAATTTACAGACAAATCACCAACTCTAACTGGTTCACAGCTACCATTGAATAAATCTTTTACAACATCATCAATAAAAATGTTAAAAAGTGTGGGGCTTAAAACATCCCCTTGTTTAACACCTCGCTCTGAAGTGAATGCAGTACTAAGACCATTTGAAAATTTAATTCTAGTGGTAGTATTTTCATACATTGCAGAAAAAATATTAAAAAGCTTTTTAGGTAAACCTGATTTCAAAAGTTTATAAAATAAGCCTACTCTCCATATGGTATCAAAGGCTTTACGTAGGTCTATGAAAGCAGCAAATACTTTCTTCTTTTTACTTTTATAGTGATCAATAATGCTTTTTAAAGAAAATATGTGATCAGCAGTTCTACAATTTTGTTTAAATCCTATTTGATATTGACTGATAAGAGATATGTTATTAACAAATTTCAGTAATCTTGAATGAATGACTCTATTAAAAAGTTTTCCCAAGTTAGAAGTGATAGAAATGCCCCTATAATTGCTAGGGTCCATTTTGCTTCCAGATTTGTGTAAAAGGACTAGGAAACTATCATTCCATTTAGATGGGAATTGGCCAATATTTAGAATAAAATTAAACAGCTTTGTGAGAGGATTTAATATAGCCTGACCTCCATATTTAAGCATTTCATTTGATACCAAATCCATTGCAGTACTTTTCCCATTTTTAAGAGCTTTGATAGACTTAATTATTTCATCTGTAGTGATATCTACGTCTAAAATGTTATTAGATGGATCATTATCTATATTATCTTTTAATTGCTGGAAATGTTCCATTATGGTTTTATGGAAACTACTACAGTTATCATCACTTTTGTTTAACTTTTTAAAGAATTGAACAAAATTGTCATGAGGTATGTCCTGAAAGGAGTCAGCATTGTCATGCATTTTATCCAACTTATTTAACATTGCCCAAAATGATTTTGGATTCTTTTCAATATTATCATTTATATCCTTACAAATTTTTTGTTTATACATTTTTTGTTCATGTTTACAAAGTCTTCTGAATTTTTATCTATATGTATAATATAATTTCCTATATTGTCCATTGAGTGGATTTTTATTAACTAGTTTCTCATAGCTTTTAACTGTATTTCTTAAGTCAGTACAGGAATGTGAAAACCATGGTTTCCTGTTTGATTTTTTCATTTTTTGTAAGGGCTTTTTATTAATGAATTTAGCTGATTGTTTAGCACAGTCTAGTAAAATTGAATTAAATGACTCAGTAATCGAGTCACTGTCATTAAAGCTTTTGGCTATAAAATTTGCCAATTTATTTTTAAACATTTGACTCTGTATATTTTCTGTGTATGAAGCAATTGCTTCATCAGTCCAAAGAAATTTACCCGGCAAAGAGTCTAGTTGGTGTGAATCACACGGCACTGATAAAAAATTAGCAAACATTGCACAACTAATTGGGCGATGGTTAGAAAGGGAAGTAAAATCATGAACTACAAAGTATCCTATTGAATCAATCAATTCTTCTGAGATAAGTGTGTAATCTACAACACTACTACCATTGTATGTTATACAAGTTGGTTGACCATTTAAATCGCCAATTGTTCGGCCATTTAAAATTCTGATTTTGGCTTCTTTGCACATATTTAATAATAATTTGCCACTATTGTTAGTGTGTTTGTGGTCAAGATTATTCCTTGACAATATCCTATCAGGATGATATTCTGAATCATCTAAGTTTACAAGTTCAGTTACATTATCAAATTCAATAAAATCAAGTTGGGTGTTTGTATATGCATTAAAATCACCTTGTATTATGATGTCACCCATACTACTATATTTTTCTACATCACTGAGCAGAATAGAGTAAATTGATTCTATATCATTATTTTTATTATTATAATCCATAGAATCTTTTAATAATTTGCCAAAATGTAGTTCATATCCTGCTTGTTTAAAAACATTAATAAAAAGAATGGGTCACCAGACTTATTTTCACGCTACAGGTTGTTCAAAATTGTCAAGATTTTGTATAGATTATGCATGGAAAACCCATTTTTCCGCCATAAAACGCAAACCACACCATAGAATTTTGAGATAAAATATGAGAAGATAGCTTCAATATTATGCTTTCAGATAAGAAAAAGAAAAAATGGGGTCACCGGACTCGTTTTCTTGCTACATGTAAAAATGGGTAAATTCCTAACACATTCTATTGTAAAAGTAATACTATCTGGATTATCTGCCCTTGCATTTGAGTTGCCTCCCCTTATTTGACAAAGTTGGAAAAAAATTAATCAAACAAAAGAATTCTTATTTTTGTAAAATACAATCATAAATATGATCAAACATGGCATTTTCTATATTACAATGAAAATTCTTACACATGAATTACCTACTACTATAAAAATTTGCACATTTCATCAAAGATCTAGACCTTGCTTTTTAGTATTTCAAAATCCAAGATGGAGGAAGACACCCTATCTACCTTAAGGTGGTATGGGAGTCTAAAATAATAATGATAGAATTTGTTCATACTTTGCCAAAACGTTGTATCTATTGATACATGTTGAAAAATATAATAAAAATGATAGGTCACCGCGCATTTTCTCAAGCTACAGGACGGGACAAAATGACACATTTTGTATGGATAATACAGGAAAAAACACCATTTTGTGTTTAGAAACTAAACAAAATGATAGAATTGTTAAATACTTCAGGAAAAGATAGCTTTCAGACACTGCTTTGAGAATATCATAAGAAAAGATAGGGTCACCGTACGTTTTTTCCGGCTAAAATACAAAATAGGAAAATTCCATACAGAATCCTTCAGAAAATGCACTTTTTTAGAGTTACCTCCCCTTAAAATGCCAATTTAAAAAAAATTAAAAACAACCAAAAATAATTATCATTTGCAAAAATATCAATATTTAGAAAATATATTCTTATAAATTGGTACTTTTAAATGAAAATGTACATTAAAAATCTGCATTCCTGCATCAAATTTTGCTAACTTGATGGAAAATCTGGACCTTTGATTCTCTGTTTTTTACAATCCAAGATGGAGGAAGACACCCATACCACCTTAAAAGAAGAAAATCCCTTGCAGTCGGAGCTGTGGACATCTTGTTTACATCAGTAACGCTATATAACGGAACGTGACGTTTCTACGCTATATCGTTAGACGAAACGAATTCAATGTATCGATAAAGATTTTCAACGTTTAAACTCGTAACACGATACCGAATGGCATTATCTCCCGATTTCTAAACTTTTTGGCACACTTGTATTTTGAATCGAGTTACATCAGTATTAGTCATTGTATGCATAAAAACTTGGGTCACCATTTTTGGTCTTGTAATTTTATAGGAAAACTTCAATTTTTGCGACAATTTTCACATGTTGCTTTTTATCCATCAACAGAATTTAAAAGGTTGGTTAATCCGGATCCAGTTCCAAATATCCACCATTCATCATAATATTAAGGCTAAAGCTGTAGCAAGGTCTGCCAGTCGAGCTCTAAGTTTATTAATGGCAGTGTCTGCGCGTACCCGCATGCAGGTACGAATAGCAAAATTGCCGTTCGTAGGCTATGCGTACCCACATCCGGTTTTATAGTAAATTGCCATCGGATCGGGAATTAAACGTAAAATATATACAGAAATTATCGCAATTAGTGAATAAAATTGATCAACTACTTAGAAGTTTTGTAAACATTTATATATATGTAAGTGAACAGTTTTTCTCGGTTAATTAATATTCTTAAAATGGGAAAAGAGTGATATACATGTGGGGCAGACATTTCAAAGTTATCATGAATTGGAACAATTTGTTCAAAAGTATCAGTCGATTAATTTTATACAATTGTATATAAAAACAAACTTGGAGTCAATTGCAGCAAATAAAGAGGAAATCAAGTTTTACAGAATATTTTTTTCCTGTATTCACGGAGGCAAAACAAGTTCGACTGACTGGAAAAATTAAGGCCTAATACATTATTTCTGAAAAAAAAACAAAGGCCGATGCTAATAATCTTCTATGAAAGCTTCGTTAATAAATAACAAAATGTTTGACGAAAATGTAATTTAAACCTTCAGCGCATCAACAAATATTTTGCCTCTGAGGCGTGGAAGCAACTTAAAATTCGGCTATTATATATTATAGGACTATAGTTTACAGGGACTGTATATTTCATTTTCAATCAGTGTGCATTTAATTTGCAAGGTTTATTATATATTATTAACTTATAAATACAATTCGAAAATATTATTTGTCATACCCTTCACTCGTTCAACTCGAAATCCCCATGTATATATTTCACGTTTAATTCCCGATTTGATTGCATTTTATTATAAAACCGGATGTGGGTATGCGTAGCCTACGAATGTCAATTTGACTATTCGTACCCACATGCGGGTACGCGCAGACACTGCCTTTATTAATTGGTAAATGTAAAGCACATCGTGGTTTCTAGCACAGTACCTTTAAAACATTATTTGATACTCTGGTCTGGTCAGTAATAAGCTACGGTGCATCCATTTGGTGCACTCGTTCTTGTATCAACGCTGTCCAGAACAGAGCTATCAGGTTTTTTTTTATGGTTGTTGGCAAGTAAACGCCAAATGATGAAATTAACGGGGACATGGGCTGAAGACCTCCTAGTGTAAAACAAGGGACATGTGTATTTAGGCATTGGGCAAGATGTAGTGCCATGACCAATGACAGAATAAATTATAAAGTTTTCAAATGGTCACATAAAAATGCTGTAAATAATAAGAAAAACGGGTGTAATAGAGTCATGAAAAAAACTTAAAGATTGTAACTTTTATTTGTATACTAGTATTGATAGTGTGCTGCATAAAGAAAATTGTTCTACAAATTGAAAATGTTTTATTTAATAAATATATTGCAGAATGGCAAACGAAAATTTTGTCACAGAGTAATGGTAACAAGCTTCGTACTTATAAGCGATATAAATCACAATATTGTACAGAGATATATTTAAAACAAAATATATCTATTAAATTTAGAAGTGCTTATGCAAAATTTAGATGTGGCGTTGCGCCACTTAAAATAGAAACAGGACGATATGAGAAAAAGCCAATAAATGAAAGATGTTGTTTTATGTGTAAAAACGAAATTGAAGATGAGAAACATGTAGTTCCTTTATGTCCTTTAAATGCAGACCTTGAAAATATATTGTATAATGAAGCAGTAAAACATAACGATCAATTTTATAACTTGTCTATTGACGAAAAATTTATATTTTTACTCAGTAACGAAGGACTATTAAGGTAGATGGGGTGTCTAAATTATAATCCATAGAATTTTTTAATAATTTGCCAAAATGTAGTTTATATTATGCTTTGAAAAAAAAGAAGTAAAAAGAATGGGTCACCTATATATACCCAGTGCAAATTGGACTGCCGAACGGTTAAAACAATATGATGGTGCTATTTTATAAGGAATGTGGTGACAATTCATGTATCAGTGTCAGAATATGCAGTTTAGTGAAATGGTAAACTGGTGTTATCAAATGTACCAATGTTAGCAAGCTATCATGTACGTCAGTTGGTCTTTGGTGGAAAATTGTTTCATTGTCAACTATACCACATCTCCTGATTTCATTATGGTTTGATTTTTCTCCAGAAGTTCAATTAGAAGTTTAACGACTTAAACAAATATGTACTAGGAAACTGAAAAATGTCTATGGTTTTGATGTCGTTAATTGGTTAGCCTTTGCTATCTTATTGTATATCCCATATCTCCATTTATTCACACAAAGAAACACCAACACTAAAACAAAATCCAGAAACCATATCGGTTCTATATCGGATTTCTTCTGTACAGAACACATTGAACAATGAATTTCAGAGACTGTTTTTACTTGGAATACAGGTAAAGTTATTCGAACAATAACCATTTTTTTTTCTCATTTCATGCTAACAAACTAATTTTTGTATGAGCTTTCAACGTCTGCTTGTGATTTGCTTTTTCCTAATTCAATCCTTATTCTTTCAGTCCAATACATTTTGTTATTCTATCTATATTTTTCTATCGGTGTTTTTTGTGATCATATTCAAACGGATGGGATTAACGAAATTGCATTAATAGGGTTACAATTCCCGGATTGTCATACATCAACCTGAGTTTCTATAAATTAAATTAAATTCCTACTTCCAAAACAAAATTTCATAGGGATACGGCGTGCATTATAAAAGTTTTTGCAAGAATATAAATGAGAAGTTATTGCAAGAAGAAAAATAAAGTGTTAAAACTCAGTCCGTAATGCATAAGAAGATAACCAAATCTTGCAGATGCTTAGGTATCAATAGAATATTTAAAATTGATATTTTTGAAGGTCAACAATGAGCAGAATATTCCGGGAAAAACGATAAAGCAATCAATGTCAAATAACTGTTACGTTTTGCAACAAATCTGTCGGCACTCTGCATCTAGGGAAATTAACGGTTAAAAATGTCACATAGTTACCAAAACAAAAAGAATTTTTATTTTCTAATGATTTCATAATTAAAGAACTTGCTGAATTAACTCGGATGTATGAACGTTTTCTGCGGGTAAAAAAAACATTCACACCTAGAAAAACTTTGGCCATATCTTCTAGGACTAAAAAAATAGAATCTAATATAACTCGAACGATTATTTCGTTTCTTCGTAAATTTTCAGTCAATGACGGGACAATATGAAATCTCTTCATCAACTCATCAGTACACTTTTATTTTTAACAATTTTTCAATCCGAATGTTAACGGAGAAGGTCTGGCCCGGAATTACAATGTTCAATTGAATACACACCAATAAAAGACTTTAAGTGAAAAACAATTTCAGACTTATCATTCGCTGCTTAAGAAAAAAAAAAAAAAAAGACTGGCCGCGTTGAAGTATTAACAAGAACTTTAAAAAGAAATGAGAGAAAATGAAAATCGTCAGTATTAAAGTTGTTCTTCATTTTGTCATAAGTAACAATTAATTCACATTCAAAAAGGTTGATATCTTATATGTTATCGCAAGGAAATGGACAGGGCCGCCTGTTGGCCGTACGGCAACCCCAAATTAAATATTCGGGATTTTTCAGGGAATTTCGGGATAAAAAAATTGTTAGAAAAATAAAAGTGTGATGATAAATTAATGAAGAAATTTATTATAATAATTGTCCTGTCATTTACTGAAAGGAACCATGATATGTGGAAAAGTTAAAACTGATTAATTTGGTTTGAACTTTCTGTCACTTGCCGGGAACTGAAGAAAAAAACACAATCAGTAAACTTCATATGAACAACAGAAGGTACACATATATAAGACTGATTTAAAGTGTCATAATTTACCAGCAGCATTCAGTGCCCTAAGGTCCGCGTTTAAATAGTTTGAGGTGCAAAATAGTTGATTTAACGAGTTTAAACGTTGAAAATCTGTATTGATACATTGAATTCGTTTCGTCTAACGTTATAGCGTAGAAACGTCACGTTCCGTAATATAGCGTTACTGATGTAAACAAGATGTCCACAGCTCCGACTGCAAAGGCATTTCCTTCTGTTAAGATGAGTTTCCATATAGTATACAAGCATTTCAGGTATGCAACTTGTTTATTTTATCAAGTTTTACAATTTGTGATACATTTTTCGTACTTGAGCGCTCTGGCATTGTCTCTATCGTTCCCGGGTAATCTACCCGGGAGCTTGCACCATTGAAGGTAATGGAGGGCGAGCTGGACTCGGTGACAACAACAAAAAATGAGTCACTGAGGCCAGGGCTGGACTAGGTATTTCCCAAAAAAAATAACTTATCAAAGAGAGGTAACTCTTGCTTATTTTTTACTACTTACTGTCAATCATTAATCAAAATACACTATAGTCTGTTTTAAAAATTAATTTCTGAAAATAAAAAAAAAAGAAAACAGTTTGTAACTTCATAACAATAGAAAAGAGGATAAACAAATGACCAAAACAAATTATTGATTTTTTGTTAAGATTGATTGTTGAAATTATTTAACTTGATTCTTAAAATAATTCAATATGATTCTTAAAATAATTCAATTTGATTCTTAAAATTATTTAATTTTGTTATACTTACATTATCTTAAGGGTGCCTTCATTGATATCCTGTTTTAGTTCTTTGTATGTCAAATCGTATCTTACTAATTTTGTAGTCTCTTTCTGACCCTCAGATTCATTCCAATATATAACCTGTAAATAATGTATATACATTTTATTTAAGCTGTCTTTAAAAGTTTGATTTATTTTCAGTCTAAAGATACTGTTATTAGTATGCAAACATTTTTTTATTCATGCTGTAAAAACAATATATAAAGCAAAAAAAATATATTGTCGCACAAGAAGAAAAGTAACACTAATAAGCAAAGCAACATATGGTATCTTAAAGCAACAAAAAGAAACATAAAGTTAATTAGTCAAAGTATAAGCTATGAAAGCATTATTAAACAAGGGAAATAGAAGTTTGTTTCATTTAACTGAAGTAGCCAATGCCTACACCACACACTAAAATAGTCTGTATTTGTGGCAACTATGTATTCATCTGACATTAATTGTTGAGGGATGCAGGTTATGATGTTGTGTGATCTATAACACCTTGCATGTGAAACAAAGGTTATTGTATGTTATCAAAAAGCATGCATGAAGTAAAATTTGAGTTACTAGTATTTAATTCCATTTTAAAACATCAGGGGGGAACCATTTTGTTGATGTAAAAAGGATAACAGGAATGAGATATTAACCACTCACCAAAACTTAATAATATCAATTTCCCAGTTTTTATTTTAAAGAGATGTGACAGTGAACCTTCATGCACACCCAAAATTTCATGAAATCTTGTTTACCCTAAAAGTTTTTCGCCTTGCCAGATAATGAACTATTTTCCCATTGTTAGATCAACTAATGTTATGTGTTGCGCCCACTGACTGCCTCAGAGGGGTCCTGCTCTGGTCATGCGTCAGTGATTCTGTATATAATTAATAAATGTTTTACTCTGGTTGTCATCTGTTACATGTATCTAGTTAGTAATATTATGCCTAAGCCTATGGAAGATTGAACATTTAGTTTTACATAAATCATTAAACAATTAGGACAATTGATCATGGCTTTGAATTGTACTCATGATACTCATTGATATTGATCCTTGATTGCTGCATAGATATATCTTTAGGCAATTGGTTAATCATATTTGATAATCTGTAAGGTAAAAGAAAGGATTGTAATCAGAGACCTCATTATGAGTTAAGGGTGACAGCTAGGTTTTGAATGACTACCCCCCCCCCCAAAAAAAAAAAAAAACACACCCCCCTTTTTCCCTCCTTTTTGTCAATATCAAAGTTTTTATATACAATTTTGAAAACAGGATTTCATCATTGAATGATATTCTCCATAAAAGCCTTATGGGCAAGCTTTATCATTTCTTTGGAAAAAAATAAAAAAAAATAATGACTATAGATTCAGGGGACAAAAATTTCATACTCAAAATGAATTTTTTTTCCCCACATACTAACACACCATTTTTTGGTCAAAATTATTACTTCAAAGCATGACTGGTCCCTATATATTCGAAAAATAAAGGTACTTTAAGGTATAATCAATTCTTTATTACATTTTTTGAACTTAAAAAAAAAAATCCTACCTTCCGCAAAAACTCTCCATGAGAAATCGCTTTTTCTCAAATAACATGCTTCAAAATTAATTTTACCTGTATTTATTTTAATATTGTTTTATATTATCGTCATGCAATATCCTTTCAAGTCAAAATAAGTTGTTCATAAATGATAATAGGTATAACCAACCGTCGTGATTCCCGTGCGTAATAAGAGTGATGACCTAAGCAATTTTAAAGTCATTTTTTTCCTGGAGTTATCTACCCTACCTTATGCTCTTTACGAAAGGAGGTCGTTTTCTGAAGTAGCTATTTATATTGTGGTTACAATGTACCAAATAAACATGGGCGCAGCCATTTTATGAAGGGAACATGACATAGAGATAAAAATAGATGGCTCTCTGTGATTGGTTGTTATATCTTTTATATATTTTTCTTCTGGAAAGCATTATGAATGAAGTTTCATGCAAGCACAAATTTGTCCTTAAATGTATAGTATGAAGGGCCGGAAATATTTTTTTATGTTGCTCAAAATTAGGGAAATTTTTCTGCGAAATCGTCAGGTATCGTGAAAAACCCCAAAATTCACCAAGAAAAGCCATGGGACCATATATATTTGAGTGCGGTAAAATCGCAAATAGATATCGAGCTTCAATTAGACAACAGCAGTTTTTCCATAATTAGTTTATTAAAAGCGCCTTTTAAGGAGATAATTGCTAAAAATAGCATTGCCGGCAATGGGGCCACCATTTAGTACTTTATATCCTATAATGGTCTCAAAATATGTCAAAAATTGTATTTAAAGAAAGATTTAGACATCAAAAACGCTTTACTAGGGTTGTGATATGTGTGAATAATTCCGTTTTCATGCTATAGTCTGTTTCTTATTTGCATTCAAAATACGGATAAGTACAGGATTACATCGCCTTGATGTGTCTTTTCTGTTTTTATCCAAAATTTGTCTTACAGGCTTGATAGCCATGTACAGGCCTAACTTTTGGCGATACTTGTTAGATCTTGTCACATCACATGACACAGAAATCTTCGGATTTAACCCTCCCCCTTATTTGGTAAAAACGGTTCCAAGGGTATATGCATCCGCTAAACGATTTCGCATCATTCAAAACATTTACCAGACTACTTGTATAGCTAATATAGACCACCAGAAGCTGTTTTTTAAGAAAAGAAGCTAAAGTGTGCACATGTATCCGATTTATAAAGCTATAGTCCGTTTCAAAATAGTGAATATATTTCATATTGAACTGGTCCGAATTTTTAATTTGGTTTTCGGCACAGCGTCACTCAAATTAAATTTTCTGTTGATCAATATCAGAAGCACATGATTACTTCGAAAAGGCAATACTAACAAAGAGACAAAATATTACACCTGCAACAAACAGTACCGTAATGTCTATAAAAATCAGTGTAATTTTTTACCAATTTTTAAACAGGGGTAGGCTCCAGAAATTAATTCCTGTGTATTATACAGTTTTCAATGAGATATTTTGCATAGTAGAATGAAGTCAAGCAATGTTCAAGTAACTAATGCGGCAAAAAAAATCAAATTTCAAAAATTGTTTATTACCGTTATAATGGTCTCAAAATATGTCAAAAATTGTATTTAAAGAAAGATTTAGACATCAAAAACGCTTTACTAGGGTTGTGATATGTGTGAATAATTCCGTTTTCATGCTATAGTCTGTTTCTTATTTGCATTCAAAATACGGATAAGTACAGGATTACATCGCCTTGATGTGTCTTTTCTGTTTTTATCCAAAATTTGTCTTACAGGCTTGATAGCCATGTACAGGCCTAACTTTTGGCGATACTTGTTAGATCTTGTCACATCACATGACACAGAAATCTTCGGATTTAACCCTCCCCCTTATTTGGTAAAAACGGTTCCAAGGGTATATGCATCCGCTAAACGATTTCGCATCATTCAAAACATTTACCAGACTACTTGTATAGCTAATATAGACCACCAGAAGCTGTTTTTTAAGAAAAGAAGCTAAAGTGTGCACATGTATCCGATTTATAAAGCTATAGTCCGTTTCAAAATAGTGAATATATTTCATATTGAACTGGTCCGAATTTTTAATTTGGTTTTCGGCACAGCGTCACTCAAATTAAATTTTCTGTTGATCAATATCAGAAGCACATGATTACTTCGAAAAGGCAATACTAACAAAGAGACAAAATATTACACCTGCAACAAACAGTACCGTAATGTCTATAAAAATCAGTGTAATTTTTTACCAATTTTTAAACAGGGGTAGGCTCCAGAAATTAATTCCTGTGTATTATACAGTTTTCAATGAGATATTTTGCATAGTAGAATGAAGTCAAGCAATGTTCAAGTAACTAATGCGGCAAAAAAAATCAAATTTCAAAAATTGTTTATTACCGTTATAATGGTCTCAAAATATGTCAAAAATTGTATTTAAAGAAAGATTTAGACATCAAAAACGCTTTACTAGGGTTGTGATATGTGTGAATAATTCCGTTTTCATGCTATAGTCTGTTTCTTATTTGCATTCAAAATACGGATAAGTACAGGATTACATCGCCTTGATGTGTCTTTTCTGTTTTTATCCAAAATTTGTCTTACAGGCTTGATAGCCATGTACAGGCCTAACTTTTGGCGATACTTGTTAGATCTTGTCACATCACATGACACAGAAATCTTCGGATTTAACCCTCCCCCTTATTTGGTAAAAACGGTTCCAAGGGTATATGCATCCGCTAAACGATTTCGCATCATTCAAAACATTTACCAGACTACTTGTATAGCTAATATAGACCACCAGAAGCTGTTTTTTAAGAAAAGAAGCTAAAGTGTGCACATGTATCCGATTTATAAAGCTATAGTCCGTTTCAAAATAGTGAATATATTTCATATTGAACTGGTCCGAATTTTTAATTTGGTTTTCGGCACAGCGTCACTCAAATTAAATTTTCTGTTGATCAATATCAGAAGCACATGATTACTTCGAAAAGGCAATACTAACAAAGAGACAAAATATTACACCTGCAACAAACAGTACCGTAATGTCTATAAAAATCAGTGTAATTTTTTACCAATTTTTAAACAGGGGTAGGCTCCAGAAATTAATTCCTGTGTATTATACAGTTTTCAATGAGATATTTTGCATAGTAGAATGAAGTCAAGCAATGTTCAAGTAACTAATGCGGCAAAAAAAATCAAATTTCAAAAATTGTTTATTACCGTTATAATGGTCTCAAAATATGTCAAAAATTGTATTTAAAGAAAGATTTAGACATCAAAAACGCTTTACTAGGGTTGTGATATGTGTGAATAATTCCGTTTTCATGCTATAGTCTGTTTCTTATTTGCATTCAAAATACGGATAAGTACAGGATTACATCGCCTTGATGTGTCTTTTCTGTTTTTATCCAAAATTTGTCTTACAGGCTTGATAGCCATGTACAGGCCTAACTTTTGGCGATACTTGTTAGATCTTGTCACATCACATGACACAGAAATCTTCGGATTTAACCCTCCCCCTTATTTGGTAAAAACGGTTCCAAGGGTATATGCATCCGCTAAACGATTTCGCATCATTCAAAACATTTACCAGACTACTTGTATAGCTAATATAGACCACCAGAAGCTGTTTTTTAAGAAAAGAAGCTAAAGTGTGCACATGTATCCGATTTATAAAGCTATAGTCCGTTTCAAAATAGTGAATATATTTCATATTGAACTGGTCCGAATTTTTAATTTGGTTTTCGGCACAGCGTCACTCAAATTAAATTTTCTGTTGATCAATATCAGAAGCACATGATTACTTCGAAAAGGCAATACTAACAAAGAGACAAAATATTACACCTGCAACAAACAGTACCGTAATGTCTATAAAAATCAGTGTAATTTTTTACCAATTTTTAAACAGGGGTAGGCTCCAGAAATTAATTCCTGTGTATTATACAGTTTTCAATGAGATATTTTGCATAGTAGAATGAAGTCAAGCAATGTTCAAGTAACTAATGCGGCAAAAAAAATCAAATTTCAAAAATTGTTTATTACCGTTATAATGGTCTCAAAATATGTCAAAAATTGTATTTAAAGAAAGATTTAGACATCAAAAACGCTTTACTAGGGTTGTGATATGTGTGAATAATTCCGTTTTCATGCTATAGTCTGTTTCTTATTTGCATTCAAAATACGGATAAGTACAGGATTACATCGCCTTGATGTGTCTTTTCTGTTTTTATCCAAAATTTGTCTTACAGGCTTGATAGCCATGTACAGGCCTAACTTTTGGCGATACTTGTTAGATCTTGTCACATCACATGACACAGAAATCTTCGGATTTAACCCTCCCCCTTATTTGGTAAAAACGGTTCCAAGGGTATATGCATCCGCTAAACGATTTCGCATCATTCAAAACATTTACCAGACTACTTGTATAGCTAATATAGACCACCAGAAGCTGTTTTTTAAGAAAAGAAGCTAAAGTGTGCACATGTATCCGATTTATAAAGCTATAGTCCGTTTCAAAATAGTGAATATATTTCATATTGAACTGGTCCGAATTTTTAATTTGGTTTTCGGCACAGCGTCACTCAAATTAAATTTTCTGTTGATCAATATCAGAAGCACATGATTACTTCGAAAAGGCAATACTAACAAAGAGACAAAATATTACACCTGCAACAAACAGTACCGTAATGTCTATAAAAATCAGTGTAATTTTTTACCAATTTTTAAACAGGGGTAGGCTCCAGAAATTAATTCCTGTGTATTATACAGTTTTCAATGAGATATTTTGCATAGTAGAATGAAGTCAAGCAATGTTCAAGTAACTAATGCGGCAAAAAAAATCAAATTTCAAAAATTGTTTATTACCGTTATAATGGTCTCAAAATATGTCAAAAATTGTATTTAAAGAAAGATTTAGACATCAAAAACGCTTTACTAGGGTTGTGATATGTGTGAATAATTCCGTTTTCATGCTATAGTCTGTTTCTTATTTGCATTCAAAATACGGATAAGTACAGGATTACATCGCCTTGATGTGTCTTTTCTGTTTTTATCCAAAATTTGTCTTACAGGCTTGATAGCCATGTACAGGCCTAACTTTTGGCGATACTTGTTAGATCTTGTCACATCACATGACACAGAAATCTTCGGATTTAACCCTCCCCCTTATTTGGTAAAAACGGTTCCAAGGGTATATGCATCCGCTAAACGATTTCGCATCATTCAAAACATTTACCAGACTACTTGTATAGCTAATATAGACCACCAGAAGCTGTTTTTTAAGAAAAGAAGCTAAAGTGTGCACATGTATCCGATTTATAAAGCTATAGTCCGTTTCAAAATAGTGAATATATTTCATATTGAACTGGTCCGAATTTTTAATTTGGTTTTCGGCACAGCGTCACTCAAATTAAATTTTCTGTTGATCAATATCAGAAGCACATGATTACTTCGAAAAGGCAATACTAACAAAGAGACAAAATATTACACCTGCAACAAACAGTACCGTAATGTCTATAAAAATCAGTGTAATTTTTTACCAATTTTTAAACAGGGGTAGGCTCCAGAAATTAATTCCTGTGTATTATACAGTTTTCAATGAGATATTTTGCATAGTAGAATGAAGTCAAGCAATGTTCAAGTAACTAATGCGGCAAAAAAAATCAAATTTCAAAAATTGTTTATTACCGTTATAATGGTCTCAAAATATGTCAAAAATTGTATTTAAAGAAAGATTTAGACATCAAAAACGCTTTACTAGGGTTGTGATATGTGTGAATAATTCCGTTTTCATGCTATAGTCTGTTTCTTATTTGCATTCAAAATACGGATAAGTACAGGATTACATCGCCTTGATGTGTCTTTTCTGTTTTTATCCAAAATTTGTCTTACAGGCTTGATAGCCATGTACAGGCCTAACTTTTGGCGATACTTGTTAGATCTTGTCACATCACATGACACAGAAATCTTCGGATTTAACCCTCCCCCTTATTTGGTAAAAACGGTTCCAAGGGTATATGCATCCGCTAAACGATTTCGCATCATTCAAAACATTTACCAGACTACTTGTATAGCTAATATAGACCACCAGAAGCTGTTTTTTAAGAAAAGAAGCTAAAGTGTGCACATGTATCCGATTTATAAAGCTATAGTCCGTTTCAAAATAGTGAATATATTTCATATTGAACTGGTCCGAATTTTTAATTTGGTTTTCGGCACAGCGTCACTCAAATTAAATTTTCTGTTGATCAATATCAGAAGCACATGATTACTTCGAAAAGGCAATACTAACAAAGAGACAAAATATTACACCTGCAACAAACAGTACCGTAATGTCTATAAAAATCAGTGTAATTTTTTACCAATTTTTAAACAGGGGTAGGCTCCAGAAATTAATTCCTGTGTATTATACAGTTTTCAATGAGATATTTTGCATAGTAGAATGAAGTCAAGCAATGTTCAAGTAACTAATGCGGCAAAAAAAAATCAAATTTCAAAAATTGTTTATTACCGTTATAATGGTCTCAAAATATGTCAAAAATTGTATTTAAAGAAAGATTTAGACATCAAAAACGCTTTACTAGGGTTGTGATATGTGTGAATAATTCCGTTTTCATGCTATAGTCTGTTTCTTATTTGCATTCAAAATACGGATAAGTACAGGATTACATCGCCTTGATGTGTCTTTTCTGTTTTTATCCAAAATTTGTCTTACAGGCTTGATAGCCATGTACAGGCCTAACTTTTGGCGATACTTGTTAGATCTTGTCACATCACATGACACAGAAATCTTCGGATTTAACCCTCCCCCTTATTTGGTAAAAACGGTTCCAAGGGTATATGCATCCGCTAAACGATTTCGCATCATTCAAAACATTTACCAGACTACTTGTATAGCTAATATAGACCACCAGAAGCTGTTTTTTAAGAAAAGAAGCTAAAGTGTGCACATGTATCCGATTTATAAAGCTATAGTCCGTTTCAAAATAGTGAATATATTTCATATTGAACTGGTCCGAATTTTTAATTTGGTTTTCGGCACAGCGTCACTCAAATTAAATTTTCTGTTGATCAATATCAGAAGCACATGATTACTTCGAAAAGGCAATACTAACAAAGAGACAAAATATTACACCTGCAACAAACAGTACCGTAATGTCTATAAAAATCAGTGTAATTTTTTACCAATTTTTAAACAGGGGTAGGCTCCAGAAATTAATTCCTGTGTATTATACAGTTTTCAATGAGATATTTTGCATAGTAGAATGAAGTCAAGCAATGTTCAAGTAACTAATGCGGCAAAAAAAATCAAATTTCAAAAATTGTTTATTACCGTTATAATGGTCTCAAAATATGTCAAAAATTGTATTTAAAGAAAGATTTAGACATCAAAAACGCTTTACTAGGGTTGTGATATGTGTGAATAATTCCGTTTTCATGCTATAGTCTGTTTCTTATTTGCATTCAAAATACGGATAAGTACAGGATTACATCGCCTTGATGTGTCTTTTCTGTTTTTATCCAAAATTTGTCTTACAGGCTTGATAGCCATGTACAGGCCTAACTTTTGGCGATACTTGTTAGATCTTGTCACATCACATGACACAGAAATCTTCGGATTTAACCCTCCCCCTTATTTGGTAAAAACGGTTCCAAGGGTATATGCATCCGCTAAACGATTTCGCATCATTCAAAACATTTACCAGACTACTTGTATAGCTAATATAGACCACCAGAAGCTGTTTTTTAAGAAAAGAAGCTAAAGTGTGCACATGTATCCGATTTATAAAGCTATAGTCCGTTTCAAAATAGTGAATATATTTCATATTGAACTGGTCCGAATTTTTAATTTGGTTTTCGGCACAGCGTCACTCAAATTAAATTTTCTGTTGATCAATATCAGAAGCACATGATTACTTCGAAAAGGCAATACTAACAAAGAGACAAAATATTACACCTGCAACAAACAGTACCGTAATGTCTATAAAAATCAGTGTAATTTTTTACCAATTTTTAAACAGGGGTAGGCTCCAGAAATTAATTCCTGTGTATTATACAGTTTTCAATGAGATATTTTGCATAGTAGAATGAAGTCAAGCAATGTTCAAGTAACTAATGCGGCAAAAAAAATCAAATTTCAAAAATTGTTTATTACCGTTATAATGGTCTCAAAATATGTCAAAAATTGTATTTAAAGAAAGATTTAGACATCAAAAACGCTTTACTAGGGTTGTGATATGTGTGAATAATTCCGTTTTCATGCTATAGTCTGTTTCTTATTTGCATTCAAAATATGGATAAGTACAGGATTACATCGCTATGATGTGTCTTTTCTGTTTTTATCCAAAATTTGTCTTACAGGCTTGATAGCCATGTACAGGCCTAACTTTTGGCGATACTTGTTAGATCTTGTCACATCACATGACACAGAAATCTTCGGATTTAACCCTCCCCCTTATTTGGTAAAAACGGTTCCAAGGGTATATGCATCCGCTAAACGATTTCGCATCATTCAAAACATTTACCAGACTACTTGTATAGCTAATATAGACCACCAGAAGCTGTTTTTTAAGAAAAGAAGCTAAAGTGTGCACATGTATCCGATTTATAAAGCTATAGTCCGTTTCAAAATAGTGAATATATTTCATATTGAACTGGTCCGAATTTTTAATTTGGTTTTCGGCACAGCGTCACTCAAATTAAATTTTCTGTTGATCAATATCAGAAGCACATGATTACTTCGAAAAGGCAATACTAACAAAGAGACAAAATATTACACCTGCAACAAACAGTACCGTAATGTCTATAAAAATCAGTGTAATTTTTTACCAATTTTTAAACAGGGGTAGGCTCCAGAAATTAATTCCTGTGTATTATACAGTTTTCAATGAGATATTTTGCATAGTAGAATGAAGTCAAGCAATGTTCAAGTAACTAATGCGGCAAAAAAAATCAAATTTCAAAAATTGTTTATTACCGTTATAATGGTCTCAAAATATGTCAAAAATTGTATTTAAAGAAAGATTTAGACATCAAAAACGCTTTACTAGGGTTGTGATATGTGTGAATAATTCCGTTTTCATGCTATAGTCTGTTTCTTATTTGCATTCAAAATATGGATAAGTACAGGATTACATCGCTATGATGTGTCTTTTCTGTTTTTATCCAAAATTTGTCTTACAGGCTTGATAGCCATGTACAGGCCTAACTTTTGGCGATACTTGTTAGATCTTGTCACATCACATGACACAGAAATCTTCGGATTTAACCCTCCCCCTTATTTGGTAAAAACGGTTCCAAGGGTATATGCATCCGCTAAACGATTTCGCATCATTCAAAACATTTACCAGACTACTTGTATAGCTAATATAGACCACCAGAAGCTGTTTTTTAAGAAAAGAAGCTAAAGTGTGCACATGTATCCGATTTATAAAGCTATAGTCCGTTTCAAAATAGTGAATATATTTCATATTGAACTGGTCCGAATTTTTAATTTGGTTTTCGGCACAGCGTCACTCAAATTAAATTTTCTGTTGATCAATATCAGAAGCACATGATTACTTCGAAAAGGCAATACTAACAAAGAGACAAAATATTACACCTGCAACAAACAGTACCGTAATGTCTATAAAAATCAGTGTAATTTTTTACCAATTTTTAAACAGGGGTAGGCTCCAGAAATTAATTCCTGTGTATTATACAGTTTTCAATGAGATATTTTGCATAGTAGAATGAAGTCAAGCAATGTTCAAGTAACTAATGCGGCAAAAAAAATCAAATTTCAAAAATTGTTTATTACCGTTATAATGGTCTCAAAATATGTCAAAAATTGTATTTAAAGAAAGATTTAGACATCAAAAACGCTTTACTAGGGTTGTGATATGTGTGAATAATTCCGTTTTCATGCTATAGTCTGTTTCTTATTTGCATTCAAAATACGGATAAGTACAGGATTACATCGCCTTGATGTGTCTTTTCTGTTTTTATCCAAAATTTGTCTTACAGGCTTGATAGCCATGTACAGGCCTAACTTTTGGCGATACTTGTTAGATCTTGTCACATCACATGACACAGAAATCTTCGGATTTAACCCTCCCCCTTATTTGGTAAAAACGGTTCCAAGGGTATATGCATCCGCTAAACGATTTCGCATCATTCAAAACATTTACCAGACTACTTGTATAGCTAATATAGACCACCAGAAGCTGTTTTTTAAGAAAAGAAGCTAAAGTGTGCACATGTATCCGATTTATAAAGCTATAGTCCGTTTCAAAATAGTGAATATATTTCATATTGAACTGGTCCGAATTTTTAATTTGGTTTTCGGCACAGCGTCACTCAAATTAAATTTTCTGTTGATCAATATCAGAAGCACATGATTACTTCGAAAAGGCAATACTAACAAAGAGACAAAATATTACACCTGCAACAAACAGTACCGTAATGTCTATAAAAATCAGTGTAATTTTTTACCAATTTTTAAACAGGGGTAGGCTCCAGAAATTAATTCCTGTGTATTATACAGTTTTCAATGAGATATTTTGCATAGTAGAATGAAGTCAAGCAATGTTCAAGTAACTAATGCGGCAAAAAAAATCAAATTTCAAAAATTGTTTATTACCGTTATAATGGTCTCAAAATATGTCAAAAATTGTATTTAAAGAAAGATTTAGACATCAAAAACGCTTTACTAGGGTTGTGATATGTGTGAATAATTCCGTTTTCATGCTATAGTCTGTTTCTTATTTGCATTCAAAATACGGATAAGTACAGGATTACATCGCCTTGATGTGTCTTTTCTGTTTTTATCCAAAATTTGTCTTACAGGCTTGATAGCCATGTACAGGCCTAACTTTTGGCGATACTTGTTAGATCTTGTCACATCACATGACACAGAAATCTTCGGATTTAACCCTCCCCCTTATTTGGTAAAAACGGTTCCAAGGGTATATGCATCCGCTAAACGATTTCGCATCATTCAAAACATTTACCAGACTACTTGTATAGCTAATATAGACCACCAGAAGCTGTTTTTTAAGAAAAGAAGCTAAAGTGTGCACATGTATCCGATTTATAAAGCTATAGTCCGTTTCAAAATAGTGAATATATTTCATATTGAACTGGTCCGAATTTTTAATTTGGTTTTCGGCACAGCGTCACTCAAATTAAATTTTCTGTTGATCAATATCAGAAGCACATGATTACTTCGAAAAGGCAATACTAACAAAGAGACAAAATATTACACCTGCAACAAACAGTACCGTAATGTCTATAAAAATCAGTGTAATTTTTTACCAATTTTTAAACAGGGGTAGGCTCCAGAAATTAATTCCTGTGTATTATACAGTTTTCAATGAGATATTTTGCATAGTAGAATGAAGTCAAGCAATGTTCAAGTAACTAATGCGGCAAAAAAAATCAAATTTCAAAAATTGTTTATTACCGTTATAATGGTCTCAAAATATGTCAAAAATTGTATTTAAAGAAAGATTTAGACATCAAAAACGCTTTACTAGGGTTGTGATATGTGTGAATAATTCCGTTTTCATGCTATAGTCTGTTTCTTATTTGCATTCAAAATACGGATAAGTACAGGATTACATCGCCTTGATGTGTCTTTTCTGTTTTTATCCAAAATTTGTCTTACAGGCTTGATAGCCATGTACAGGCCTAACTTTTGGCGATACTTGTTAGATCTTGTCACATCACATGACACAGAAATCTTCGGATTTAACCCTCCCCCTTATTTGGTAAAAACGGTTCCAAGGGTATATGCATCCGCTAAACGATTTCGCATCATTCAAAACATTTACCAGACTACTTGTATAGCTAATATAGACCACCAGAAGCTGTTTTTTAAGAAAAGAAGCTAAAGTGTGCACATGTATCCGATTTATAAAGCTATAGTCCGTTTCAAAATAGTGAATATATTTCATATTGAACTGGTCCGAATTTTTAATTTGGTTTTCGGCACAGCGTCACTCAAATTAAATTTTCTGTTGATCAATATCAGAAGCACATGATTACTTCGAAAAGGCAATACTAACAAAGAGACAAAATATTACACCTGCAACAAACAGTACCGTAATGTCTATAAAAATCAGTGTAATTTTTTACCAATTTTTAAACAGGGGTAGGCTCCAGAAATTAATTCCTGTGTATTATACAGTTTTCAATGAGATATTTTGCATAGTAGAATGAAGTCAAGCAATGTTCAAGTAACTAATGCGGCAAAAAAAATCAAATTTCAAAAATTGTTTATTACCGTTATAATGGTCTCAAAATATGTCAAAAATTGTATTTAAAGAAAGATTTAGACATCAAAAACGCTTTACTAGGGTTGTGACATGTGTGAATAATTCCGTTTTCATGCTATAGTCTGTTTCTTATTTGCATTCAAAATACGGATAAGTACAGGATTACATCGCCTTGATGTGTCTTTTCTGTTTTTATCCAAAATTTGTCTTACAGGCTTGATAGCCATGTACAGGCCTAACTTTTGGCGATACTTGTTAGATCTTGTCACATCACATGACACAGAAATCTTCGGATTTAACCCTCCCCCTTTTTTGGTAAAAACGGTTCCAAGGGTATATGCATCCGCTAAACGATTTCGCATCATTCAAAACATTTACCAGACTACTTGTATAGCTAATATAGACCACCAGAAGCTGTTTTTTAAGAAAAGAAGCTAAAGTGTGCACATGTATCCGATTTATAAAGCTATAGTCCGTTTCAAAATAGTGAATATATTTCATATTGAACTGGTCCGAATTTTTAATTTGGTTTTCGGCACAGCGTCACTCAAATTAAATTTTCTGTTGATCAATATCAGAAGCACATGATTACTTCGAAAAGGCAATACTAACAAAGAGACAAAATATTACACCTGCAACAAACAGTACCGTAATGTCTATAAAAATCAGTGTAATTTTTTACCAATTTTTAAACAGGGGTAGGCTCCAGAAATTAATTCCTGTGTATTATACAGTTTTCAATGAGATATTTTGCATAGTAGAATGAAGTCAAGCAATGTTCAAGTAACTAATGCGGCAAAAAAAATCAAATTTCAAAAATTGTTTATTACCGTTATAATGGTCTCAAAATATGTCAAAAATTGTATTTAAAGAAAGATTTAGACATCAAAAACGCTTTACTAGGGTTGTGATATGTGTGAATAATTCCGTTTTCATGCTATAGTCTGTTTCTTATTTGCATTCAAAATACGGATAAGTACAGGATTACATCGCCTTGATGTGTCTTTTCTGTTTTTATCCAAAATTTGTCTTACAGGCTTGATAGCCATGTACAGGCCTAACTTTTGGCGATACTTGTTAGATCTTGTCACATCACATGACACAGAAATCTTCGGATTTAACCCTCCCCCTTATTTGGTAAAAACGGTTCCAAGGGTATATGCATCCGCTAAACGATTTCGCATCATTCAAAACATTTACCAGACTACTTGTATAGCTAATATAGACCACCAGAAGCTGTTTTTTAAGAAAAGAAGCTAAAGTGTGCACATGTATCCGATTTATAAAGCTATAGTCCGTTTCAAAATAGTGAATATATTTCATATTGAACTGGTCCGAATTTTTAATTTGGTTTTCGGCACAGCGTCACTCAAATTAAATTTTCTGTTGATCAATATCAGAAGCACATGATTACTTCGAAAAGGCAATACTAACAAAGAGACAAAATATTACACCTGCAACAAACAGTACCGTAATGTCTATAAAAATCAGTGTAATTTTTTACCAATTTTTAAACAGGGGTAGGCTCCAGAAATTAATTCCTGTGTATTATACAGTTTTCAATGAGATATTTTGCATAGTAGAATGAAGTCAAGCAATGTTCAAGTAACTAATGCGGCAAAAAAAATCAAATTTCAAAAATTGTTTATTACCGTTATAATGGTCTCAAAATATGTCAAAAATTGTATTTAAAGAAAGATTTAGACATCAAAAACGCTTTACTAGGGTTGTGATATGTGTGAATAATTCCGTTTTCATGCTATAGTCTGTTTCTTATTTGCATTCAAAATACGGATAAGTACAGGATTACATCGCCTTGATGTGTCTTTTCTGTTTTTATCCAAAATTTGTCTTACAGGCTTGATAGCCATGTACAGGCCTAACTTTTGGCGATACTTGTTAGATCTTGTCACATCACATGACACAGAAATCTTCGGATTTAACCCTCCCCCTTATTTGGTAAAAACGGTTCCAAGGGTATATGCATCCGCTAAACGATTTCGCATCATTCAAAACATTTACCAGACTACTTGTATAGCTAATATAGACCACCAGAAGCTGTTTTTTAAGAAAAGAAGCTAAAGTGTGCACATGTATCCGATTTATAAAGCTATAGTCCGTTTCAAAATAGTGAATATATTTCATATTGAACTGGTCCGAATTTTTAATTTGGTTTTCGGCACAGCGTCACTCAAATTAAATTTTCTGTTGATCAATATCAGAAGCACATGATTACTTCGAAAAGGCAATACTAACAAAGAGACAAAATATTACACCTGCAACAAACAGTACCGTAATGTCTATAAAAATCAGTGTAATTTTTTACCAATTTTTAAACAGGGGTAGGCTCCAGAAATTAATTCCTGTGTATTATACAGTTTTCAATGAGATATTTTGCATAGTAGAATGAAGTCAAGCAATGTTCAAGTAACTAATGCGGCAAAAAAAATCAAATTTCAAAAATTGTTTATTACCGTTATAATGGTCTCAAAATATGTCAAAAATTGTATTTAAAGAAAGATTTAGACATCAAAAACGCTTTACTAGGGTTGTGACATGTGTGAATAATTCCGTTTTCATGCTATAGTCTGTTTCTTATTTGCATTCAAAATACGGATAAGTACAGGATTACATCGCCTTGATGTGTCTTTTCTGTTTTTATCCAAAATTTGTCTTACAGGCTTGATAGCCATGTACAGGCCTAACTTTTGGCGATACTTGTTAGATCTTGTCACATCACATGACACAGAAATCTTCGGATTTAACCCTCCCCCTTATTTGGTAAAAACGGTTCCAAGGGTATATGCATCCGCTAAACGATTTCGCATCATTCAAAACATTTACCAGACTACTTGTATAGCTAATATAGACCACCAGAAGCTGTTTTTTAAGAAAAGAAGCTAAAGTGTGCACATGTATCCGATTTATAAAGCTATAGTCCGTTTCAAAATAGTGAATATATTTCATATTGAACTGGTCCGAATTTTTAATTTGGTTTTCGGCACAGCGTCACTCAAATTAAATTTTCTGTTGATCAATATCAGAAGCACATGATTACTTCGAAAAGGCAATACTAACAAAGAGACAAAATATTACACCTGCAACAAACAGTACCGTAATGTCTATAAAAATCAGTGTAATTTTTTACCAATTTTTAAACAGGGGTAGGCTCCAGAAATTAATTCCTGTGTATTATACAGTTTTCAATGAGATATTTTGCATAGTAGAATGAAGTCAAGCAATGTTCAAGTAACTAATGCGGCAAAAAAAATCAAATTTCAAAAATTGTTTATTACCGTTATAATGGTCTCAAAATATGTCAAAAATTGTATTTAAAGAAAGATTTAGACATCAAAAACGCTTTACTAGGGTTGTGACATGTGTGAATAATTCCGTTTTCATGCTATAGTCTGTTTCTTATTTGCATTCAAAATACGGATAAGTACAGGATTACATCGCCTTGATGTGTCTTTTCTGTTTTTATCCAAAATTTGTCTTACAGGCTTGATAGCCATGTACAGGCCTAACTTTTGGCGATACTTGTTAGATCTTGTCACATCACATGACACAGAAATCTTCGGATTTAACCCTCCCCCTTTTTTGGTAAAAACGGTTCCAAGGGTATATGCATCCGCTAAACGATTTCGCATCATTCAAAACATTTACCAGACTACTTGTATAGCTAATATAGACCACCAGAAGCTGTTTTTTAAGAAAAGAAGCTAAAGTGTGCACATGTATCCGATTTATAAAGCTATAGTCCGTTTCAAAATAGTGAATATATTTCATATTGAACTGGTCCGAATTTTTAATTTGGTTTTCGGCACAGCGTCACTCAAATTAAATTTTCTGTTGATCAATATCAGAAGCACATGATTACTTCGAAAAGGCAATACTAACAAAGAGACAAAATATTACACCTGCAACAAACAGTACCGTAATGTCTATAAAAATCAGTGTAATTTTTTACCAATTTTTAAACAGGGGTAGGCTCCAGAAATTAATTCCTGTGTATTATACAGTTTTCAATGAGATATTTTGCATAGTAGAATGAAGTCAAGCAATGTTCAAGTAACTAATGCGGCAAAAAAAATCAAATTTCAAAAATTGTTTATTACCGTTATAATGGTCTCAAAATATGTCAAAAATTGTATTTAAAGAAAGATTTAGACATCAAAAACGCTTTACTAGGGTTGTGATATGTGTGAATAATTCCGTTTTCATGCTATAGTCTGTTTCTTATTTGCATTCAAAATACGGATAAGTACAGGATTACATCGCCTTGATGTGTCTTTTCTGTTTTTATCCAAAATTTGTCTTACAGGCTTGATAGCCATGTACAGGCCTAACTTTTGGCGATACTTGTTAGATCTTGTCACATCACATGACACAGAAATCTTCGGATTTAACCCTCCCCCTTATTTGGTAAAAACGGTTCCAAGGGTATATGCATCCGCTAAACGATTTCGCATCATTCAAAACATTTACCAGACTACTTGTATAGCTAATATAGACCACCAGAAGCTGTTTTTAAGAAAAGAAGCTAAAGTGTGCACATGTATCCGATTTATAAAGCTATAGTCCGTTTCAAAATAGTGAATATATTTCATATTGAACTGGTCCGAATTTTTAATTTGGTTTTCGGCACAGCGTCACTCAAATTAAATTTTCTGTTGATCAATATCAGAAGCACATGATTACTTCGAAAAGGCAATACTAACAAAGAGACAAAATATTACACCTGCAACAAACAGTACCGTAATGTCTATAAAAATCAGTGTAATTTTTTACCAATTTTTAAACAGGGGTAGGCTCCAGAAATTAATTCCTGTGTATTATACAGTTTTCAATGAGATATTTTGCATAGTAGAATGAAGTCAAGCAATGTTCAAGTAACTAATGCGGCAAAAAAAATCAAATTTCAAAAATTGTTTATTACCGTTATAATGGTCTCAAAATATGTCAAAAATTGTATTTAAAGAAAGATTTAGACATCAAAAACGCTTTACTAGGGTTGTGATATGTGTGAATAATTCCGTTTTCATGCTATAGTCTGTTTCTTATTTGCATTCAAAATACGGATAAGTACAGGATTACATCGCCTTGATGTGTCTTTTCTGTTTTTATCCAAAATTTGTCTTACAGGCTTGATAGCCATGTACAGGCCTAACTTTTGGCGATACTTGTTAGATCTTGTCACATCACATGACACAGAAATCTTCGGATTTAACCCTCCCCCTTTTTTGGTAAAAACGGTTCCAAGGGTATATGCATCCGCTAAACGATTTCGCATCATTCAAAACATTTACCAGACTACTTGTATAGCTAATATAGACCACCAGAAGCTGTTTTTTAAGAAAAGAAGCTAAAGTGTGCACATGTATCCGATTTATAAAGCTATAGTCCGTTTCAAAATAGTGAATATATTTCATATTGAACTGGTCCGAATTTTTAATTTGGTTTTCGGCACAGCGTCACTCAAATTAAATTTTCTGTTGATCAATATCAGAAGCACATGATTACTTCGAAAAGGCAATACTAACAAAGAGACAAAATATTACACCTGCAACAAACAGTACCGTAATGTCTATAAAAATCAGTGTAATTGTTTACCAATTTTTAAACAGGGGTAGGCTCCAGAAATTAATTCCTGTGTATTATACAGTTTTCAATGAGATATTTTGCATAGTAGAATGAAGTCAAGCAAAGTTCAAGTAACTAATGCGGCAAAAAAAATCAAATTTCAAAAATTGTTTATTACCGTTATAATGGTCTCAAAATATGTCAAAAATTGTATTTAAAGAAAGATTTAGACATCAAAAACGCTTTACTAGGGTTGTGATATGTGTGAATAATTCCGTTTTCATGCTATAGTCTGTTTCTTATTTGCATTCAAAATACGGATAAGTACAGGATTACATCGCCTTGATGTGTCTTTTCTGTTTTTATCCAAAATTTGTCTTACAGGCTTGATAGCCATGTACAGGCCTAACTTTTGGCGATACTTGTTAGATCTTGTCACATCACATGACACAGAAATCTTCGGATTTAACCCTCCCCCTTATTTGGTAAAAACGGTTCCAAGGGTATATGCATCCGCTAAACGATTTCGCATCATTCAAAACATTTACCAGACTACTTGTATAGCTAATATAGACCACCAGAAGCTGTTTTTTAAGAAAAGAAGCTAAAGTGTGCACATGTATCCGATTTATAAAGCTATAGTCCGTTTCAAAATAGTGAATATATTTCATATTGAACTGGTCCGAATTTTTAATTTGGTTTTCGGCACAGCGTCACTCAAATTAAATTTTCTGTTGATCAATATCAGAAACACATGATTACTTCGAAAAGGCAATACTAACAAAGAGACAAAATATTACACCTGCAACAAACAGTACCGTAATGTCTATAAAAATCAGTGTAATTTTTTACCAATTTTTAAACAGGGGTAGGCTCCAGAAATTAATTCCTGTGTATTATACAGTTTTCAATGAGATATTTTGCATAGTAGAATGAAGTCAAGCAATGTTCAAGTAACTAATGCGGCAAAAAAAATCAAATTTCAAAAATTGTTTATTACCGTTATAATGGTCTCAAAATATGTCAAAAATTGTATTTAAAGAAAGATTTAGACATCAAAAACGCTTTACTAGGGTTGTGATATGTGTGAATAATTCCGTTTTCATGCTATAGTCTGTTTCTTATTTGCATTCAAAATACGGATAAGTACAGGATTACATCGCCTTGATGTGTCTTTTCTGTTTTTATCCAAAATTTGTCTTACAGGCTTGATAGCCATGTACAGGCCTAACTTTTGGCGATACTTGTTAGATCTTGTCACATCACATGACACAGAAATCTTCGGATTTAACCCTCCCCCTTATTAGGTAAAAACGGTTCCAAGGGTATATGCATCCGCTAAACGATTTCGCATCATTCAAAACATTTACCAGACTACTTGTATAGCTAATATAGACCACCAGAAGCTGTTTTTTAAGAAAAGAAGCTAAAGTGTGCACATGTATCCGATTTATAAAGCTATAGTCCGTTTCAAAATAGTGAATATATTTCATATTGAACTGGTCCGAATTTTTAATTTGGTTTTCGGCACAGCGTCACTCAAATTAAATTTTCTGTTGATCAATATCAGAAGCACATGATTACTTCGAAAAGGCAATACTAACAAAGAGACAAAATATTACACCTGCAACAAACAGTACCGTAATGTCTATAAAAATCAGTGTAATTTTTTACCAATTTTTAAACAGGGGTAGGCTCCAGAAATTAATTCCTGTGTATTATACAGTTTTCAATGAGATATTTTGCATAGTAGAATGAAGTCAAGCAATGTTCAAGTAACTAATGCGGCAAAAAAAATCAAATTTCAAAAATTGTTTATTACCGTTATAATGGTCTCAAAATATGTCAAAAATTGTATTTAAAGAAAGATTTAGACATCAAAAACGCTTTACTAGGGTTGTGATATGTGTGAATAATTCCGTTTTCATGCTATAGTCTGTTTCTTATTTGCATTCAAAATACGGATAAGTACAGGATTACATCGCCTTGATGTGTCTTTTCTGTTTTTATCCAAAATTTGTCTTACAGGCTTGATAGCCATGTACAGGCCTAACTTTTGGCGATACTTGTTAGATCTTGTCACATCACATGACACAGAAATCTTCGGATTTAACCCTCCCCCTTATTTGGTAAAAACGGTTCCAAGGGTATATGCATCCGCTAAACGATTTCGCATCATTCAAAACATTTACCAGACTACTTGTATAGCTAATATAGACCACCAGAAGCTGTTTTTTAAGAAAAGAAGCTAAAGTGTGCACATGTATCCGATTTATAAAGCTATAGTCCGTTTCAAAATAGTGAATATATTTCATATTGAACTGGTCCGAATTTTTAATTTGGTTTTCGGCACAGCGTCACTCAAATTAAATTTTCTGTTGATCAATATCAGAAGCACATGATTACTTCGAAAAGGCAATACTAACAAAGAGACAAAATATTACACCTGCAACAAACAGTACCGTAATGTCTATAAAAATCAGTGTAATTTTTTACCAATTTTTAAACAGGGGTAGGCTCCAGAAATTAATTCCTGTGTATTATACAGTTTTCAATGAGATATTTTGCATAGTAGAATGAAGTCAAGCAATGTTCAAGTAACTAATGCGGCAAAAAAAATCAAATTTCAAAAATTGTTTATTACCGTTATAATGGTCTCAAAATATGTCAAAAATTGTATTTAAAGAAAGATTTAGACATCAAAAACGCTTTACTAGGGTTGTGATATGTGTGAATAATTCCGTTTTCATGCTATAGTCTGTTTCTTATTTGCATTCAAAATACGGATAAGTACAGGATTACATCGCCTTGATGTGTCTTTTCTGTTTTTATCCAAAATTTGTCTTACAGGCTTGATAGCCATGTACAGGCCTAACTTTTGGCGATACTTGTTAGATCTTGTCACATCACATGACACAGAAATCTTCGGATTTAACCCTCCCCCTTATTTGGTAAAAACGGCTCCAAGGGTATATGCATCCGCTAAACGATTTCGCATCATTCAAAACATTTACCAGACTACTTGTATAGCTAATATAGACCACCAGAAGCTGTTTTTTAAGAAAAGAAGCTAAAGTGTGCACATGTATCCGATTTATAAAGCTATAGTCCGTTTCAAAATAGTGAATATATTTCATATTGAACTGGTCCGAATTTTTAATTTGGTTTTCGGCACAGCGTCACTCAAATTAAATTTTCTGTTGATCAATATCAGAAGCACATGATTACTTCGAAAAGGCAATACTAACAAAGAGACAAAATATTACACCTGCAACAAACAGTACCGTAATGTCTATAAAAATCAGTGTAATTTTTTACCAATTTTTAAACAGGGGTAGGCTCCAGAAATTAATTCCTGTGTATTATACAGTTTTCAATGAGATATTTTGCATAGTAGAATGAAGTCAAGCAATGTTCAAGTAACTAATGCGGCAAAAAAAATCAAATTTCAAAAATTGTTTATTACCGTTATAATGGTCTCAAAATATGTCAAAAATTGTATTTAAAGAAAGATTTAGACATCAAAAACGCTTTACTAGGGTTGTGATATGTGTGAATAATTCCGTTTTCATGCTATAGTCTGTTTCTTATTTGCATTCAAAATACGGATAAGTACAGGATTACATCGCCTTGATGTGTCTTTTCTGTTTTTATCCAAAATTTGTCTTACAGGCTTGATAGCCATGTACAGGCCTAACTTTTGGCGATACTTGTTAGATCTTGTCACATCACATGACACAGAAATCTTCGGATTTAACCCTCCCCCTTATTTGGTAAAAACGGTTCCAAGGGTATATGCATCCGCTAAACGATTTCGCATCATTCAAAACATTTACCAGACTACTTGTATAGCTAATATAGACCACCAGAAGCTGTTTTTTAAGAAAAGAAGCTAAAGTGTGCACATGTATCCGATTTATAAAGCTATAGTCCGTTTCAAAATAGTGAATATATTTCATATTGAACTGGTCCGAATTTTTAATTTGGTTTTCGGCACAGCGTCACTCAAATTAAATTTTCTGTTGATCAATATCAGAAGCACATGATTACTTCGAAAAGGCAATACTAACAAAGAGACAAAATATTACACCTGCAACAAACAGTACCGTAATGTCTATAAAAATCAGTGTAATTTTTTACCAATTTTTAAACAGGGGTAGGCTCCAGAAATTAATTCCTGTGTATTATACAGTTTTCAATGAGATATTTTGCATAGTAGAATGAAGTCAAGCAATGTTCAAGTAACTAATGCGGCAAAAAAAATCAAATTTCAAAAATTGTTTATTACCGTTATAATGGTCTCAAAATATGTCAAAAATTGTATTTAAAGAAAGATTTAGACATCAAAAACGCTTTACTAGGGTTGTGATATGTGTGAATAATTCCGTTTTCATGCTATAGTCTGTTTCTTATTTGCATTCAAAATACGGATAAGTACAGGATTACATCGCCTTGATGTGTCTTTTCTGTTTTTATCCAAAATTTGTCTTACAGGCTTGATAGCCATGTACAGGCCTAACTTTTGGCGATACTTGTTAGATCTTGTCACATCACATGACACAGAAATCTTCGGATTTAACCCTCCCCCTTATTTGGTAAAAACGGTTCCAAGGGTATATGCATCCGCTAAACGATTTCGCATCATTCAAAACATTTACCAGACTACTTGTATAGCTAATATAGACCACCAGAAGCTGTTTTTTAAGAAAAGAAGCTAAAGTGTGCACATGTATCCGATTTATAAAGCTATAGTCCGTTTCAAAATAGTGAATATATTTCATATTGAACTGGTCCGAATTTTTAATTTGGTTTTCGGCACAGCGTCACTCAAATTAAATTTTCTGTTGATCAATATCAGAAGCACATGATTACTTCGAAAAGGCAATACTAACAAAGAGACAAAATATTACACCTGCAACAAACAGTACCGTAATGTCTATAAAAATCAGTGTAATTTTTTACCAATTTTTAAACAGGGGTAGGCTCCAGAAATTAATTCCTGTGTATTATACAGTTTTCAATGAGATATTTTGCATAGTAGAATGAAGTCAAGCAATGTTCAAGTAACTAATGCGGCAAAAAAAATCAAATTTCAAAAATTGTTTATTACCGTTATAATGGTCTCAAAATATGTCAAAAATTGTATTTAAAGAAAGATTTAGACATCAAAAACGCTTTACTAGGGTTGTGATATGTGTGAATAATTCCGTTTTCATGCTATAGTCTGTTTCTTATTTGCATTCAAAATACGGATAAGTACAGGATTACATCGCCTTGATGTGTCTTTTCTGTTTTTATCCAAAATTTGTGATAGCCATGTACAGGCCTAACTTTTGGCGATACTTGTTAGATCTTGTCACATCACATGACACAGAAATCTTCGGATTTAACCCTCCCCCTTATTTGGTAAAAACGGCTCCAAGGGTATATGCATCCGCTAAACGATTTCGCATCATTCAAAACATTTACCAGACTACTTGTATAGCTAATATAGACCACCAGAAGCTGTTTTTTAAGAAAAGAAGCTAAAGTGTGCACATGTATCCGATTTATAAAGCTATAGTCCGTTTCAAAATAGTGAATATATTTCATATTGAACTGGTCCGAATTTTTAATTTGGTTTTCGGCACAGCGTCACTCAAATTAAATTTTCTGTTGATCAATATCAGAAGCACATGATTACTTCGAAAAGGCAATACTAACAAAGAGACAAAATATTACACCTGCAACAAACAGTACCGTAATGTCTATAAAAATCAGTGTAATTTTTTACCAATTTTTAAACAGGGGTAGGCTCCAGAAATTAATTCCTGTGTATTATACAGTTTTCAATGAGATATTTTGCATAGTAGAATGAAGTCAAGCAATGTTCAAGTAACTAATGCGGCAAAAAAAATCAAATTTCAAAAATTGTTTATTACCGTTATAATGGTCTCAAAATATGTCAAAAATTGTATTTAAAGAAAGATTTAGACATCAAAAACGCTTTACTAGGGTTGTGATATGTGTGAATAATTCCGTTTTCATGCTATAGTCTGTTTCTTATTTGCATTTAAAATACGGATAAGTACAGGATTACATCGCCTTGATGTGTCTTTTCTGTTTTTATCCAAAATTTGTCTTACAGGCTTGATAGCCATGTACAGGCCTAACTTTTGGCGATACTTGTTAGATCTTGTCACATCACATGACACAGAAATCTTCGGATTTAACCCTCCCCCTTATTTGGTAAAAACGGCTCCAAGGGTATATGCATCCGCTAAACGATTTCGCATCATTCAAAACATTTACCAGACTACTTGTATAGCTAATATAGACCACCAGAAGCTGTTTTTTAAGAAAAGAAGCTAAAGTGTGCACATGTATCCGATTTATAAAGCTATAGTCCGTTTCAAAATAGTGAATATATTTCATATTGAACTGGTCCGAATTTTTAATTTGGTTTTCGGCACAGCGTCACTCAAATTAAATTTTCTGTTGATCAATATCAGAAGCACATGATTACTTCGAAAAGGCAATACTAACAAAGAGACAAAATATTACACCTGCAACAAACAGTACCGTAATGTCTATAAAAATCAGTGTAATTTTTTACCAATTTTTAAACAGGGGTAGGCTCCAGAAATTAATTCCTGTGTATTATACAGTTTTCAATGAGATATTTTGCATAGTAGAATGAAGTCAAGCAATGTTCAAGTAACTAATGCGGCAAAAAAAATCAAATTTCAAAAATTGTTTATTACCGTTATAATGGTCTCAAAATATGTCAAAAATTGTATTTAAAGAAAGATTTAGACATCAAAAACGCTTTACTAGGGTTGTGATATGTGTGAATAATTCCGTTTTCATGCTATAGTCTGTTTCTTATTTGCATTCAAAATACGGATAAGTACAGGATTACATCGCCTTGATGTGTCTTTTCTGTTTTTATCCAAAATTTGTCTTACAGGCTTGATAGCCATGTACAGGCCTAACTTTTGGCGATACTTGTTAGATCTTGTCACATCACATGACACAGAAATCTTCGGATTTAACCCTCCCCCTTATTTGGTAAAAACGGCTCCAAGGGTATATGCATCCGCTAAACGATTTCGCATCATTCAAAACATTTACCAGACTACTTGTATAGCTAATATAGACCACCAGAAGCTGTTTTTTAAGAAAAGAAGCTAAAGTGTGCACATGTATCCGATTTATAAAGCTATAGTCCGTTTCAAAATAGTGAATATATTTCATATTGAACTGGTCCGAATTTTTAATTTGGTTTTCGGCACAGCGTCACTCAAATTAAATTTTCTGTTGATCAATATCAGAAGCACATGATTACTTCGAAAAGGCAATACTAACAAAGAGACAAAATATTACACCTGCAACAAACAGTACCGTAATGTCTATAAAAATCAGTGTAATTTTTTACCAATTTTTAAACAGGGGTAGGCTCCAGAAATTAATTCCTGTGTATTATACAGTTTTCAATGAGATATTTTGCATAGTAGAATGAAGTCAAGCAATGTTCAAGTAACTAATGCGGCAAAAAAAATCAAATTTCAAAAATTGTTTATTACCGTTATAATGGTCTCAAAATATGTCAAAAATTGTATTTAAAGAAAGATTTAGACATCAAAAACGCTTTACTAGGGTTGTGATATGTGTGAATAATTCCGTTTTCATGCTATAGTCTGTTTCTTATTTGCATTCAAAATACGGATAAGTACAGGATTACATCGCCTTGATGTGTCTTTTCTGTTTTTATCCAAAATTTGTCTTACAGGCTTGATAGCCATGTACAGGCCTAACTTTTGGCGATACTTGTTAGATCTTGTCACATCACATGACACAGAAATCTTCGGATTTAACCCTCCCCCTTATTTGGTAAAAACGGCTCCAAGGGTATATGCATCCGCTAAACGATTTCGCATCATTCAAAACATTTACCAGACTACTTGTATAGCTAATATAGACCACCAGAAGCTGTTTTTTAAGAAAAGAAGCTAAAGTGTGCACATGTATCCGATTTATAAAGCTATAGTCCGTTTCAAAATAGTGAATATATTTCATATTGAACTGGTCCGAATTTTTAATTTGGTTTTCGGCACAGCGTCACTCAAATTAAATTTTCTGTTGATCAATATCAGAAGCACATGATTACTTCGAAAAGGCAATACTAACAAAGAGACAAAATATTACACCTGCAACAAACAGTACCGTAATGTCTATAAAAATCAGTGTAATTTTTTACCAATTTTTAAACAGGGGTAGGCTCCAGAAATTAATTCCTGTGTATTATACAGTTTTCAATGAGATATTTTGCATAGTAGAATGAAGTCAAGCAATGTTCAAGTAACTAATGCGGCAAAAAAAATCAAATTTCAAAAATTGTTTATTACCGTTATAATGGTCTCAAAATATGTCAAAAATTGTATTTAAAGAAAGATTTAGACATCAAAAACGCTTTACTAGGGTTGTGATATGTGTGAATAATTCCGTTTTCATGCTATAGTCTGTTTCTTATTTGCATTCAAAATACGGATAAGTACAGGATTACATCGCCTTGATGTGTCTTTTCTGTTTTTATCCAAAATTTGTCTTACAGGCTTGATAGCCATGTACAGGCCTAACTTTTGGCGATACTTGTTAGATCTTGTCACATCACATGACACAGAAATCTTCGGATTTAACCCTCCCCCTTATTTGGTAAAAACGGCTCCAAGGGTATATGCATCCGCTAAACGATTTCGCATCATTCAAAACATTTACCAGACTACTTGTATAGCTAATATAGACCACCAGAAGCTGTTTTTTTAAGAAAAGAAGCTAAAGTGTGCACATGTATCCGATTTATAAAGCTATAGTCCGTTTCAAAATAGTGAATATATTTCATATTGAACTGGTCCGAATTTTTAATTTGGTTTTCGGCACAGCGTCACTCAAATTAAATTTTCTGTTGATCAATATCAGAAGCACATGATTACTTCGAAAAGGCAATACTAACAAAGAGACAAAATATTACACCTGCAACAAACAGTACCGTAATGTCTATAAAAATCAGTGTAATTTTTTACCAATTTTTAAACAGGGGTAGGCTCCAGAAATTAATTCCTGTGTATTATACAGTTTTCAATGAGATATTTTGCATAGTAGAATGAAGTCAAGCAATGTTCAAGTAACTAATGCGGCAAAAAAAATCAAATTTCAAAAATTGTTTATTACCGTTATAATGGTCTCAAAATATGTCAAAAATTGTATTTAAAGAAAGATTTAGACATCAAAAACGCTTTACTAGGGTTGTGATATGTGTGAATAATTCCGTTTTCATGCTATAGTCTGTTTCTTATTTGCATTCAAAATACGGATAAGTACAGGATTACATCGCCTTGATGTGTCTTTTCTGTTTTTATCCAAAATTTGTCTTACAGGCTTGATAGCCATGTACAGGCCTAACTTTTGGCGATACTTGTTAGATCTTGTCACATCACATGACACAGAAATCTTCGGATTTAACCCTCCCCCTTATTTGGTAAAAACGGCTCCAAGGGTATATGCATCCGCTAAACGATTTCGCATCATTCAAAACATTTACCAGACTACTTGTATAGCTAATATAGACCACCAGAAGCTGTTTTTTAAGAAAAGAAGCTAAAGTGTGCACATGTTTCCGATTTATAAAGCTATAGTCCGTTTCAAAATAGTGAATATATTTCATATTGAACTGGTCCGAAGTTTTAATTTGGTTTTCGGCACAGCGTCACTCAAATTAAATTTTCTGTTGATCAATATCAGAAGCACATGATTACTTCGAAAAGGCAATACTAACAAAGAGACAAAATATTACACCTGCAACAAACAGTACCGTAATGTCTATAAAAATCAGTGTAATTTTTTACCAATTTTTAAACAGGGGTAGGCTCCAGAAATTAATTCCTGTGTATTATACAGTTTTCAATGAGATATTTTGCATAGTAGAATGAAGTCAAGCAATGTTCAAGTAACTAATGCGGCAAAAAAAATCAAATTTCAAAAATTGTTTATTACCGTTATAATGGTCTCAAAATATGTCAAAAATTGTATTTAAAGAAAGATTTAGACATCAAAAACGCTTTACTAGGGTTGTGATATGTGTGAATAATTCCGTTTTCATGCTATAGTCTGTTTCTTATTTGCATTCAAAATACGGATAAGTACAGGATTACATCGCCTTGATGTGTCTTTTCTGTTTTTATCCAAAATTTGTCTTACAGGCTTGATAGCCATGTACAGGCCTAACTTTTGGCGATACTTGTTAGATCTTGTCACATCACATGACACAGAAATCTTCGGATTTAACCCTCCCCCTTATTTGGTAAAAACGGCTCCAAGGGTATATGCATCCGCTAAACGATTTCGCATCATTCAAAACATTTACCAGACTACTTGTATAGCTAATATAGACCACCAGAAGCTGTTTTTTTAAGAAAAGAAGCTAAAGTGTGCACATGTATCCGATTTATAAAGCTATAGTCCGTTTCAAAATAGTGAATATATTTCATATTGAACTGGTCCGAATTTTTAATTTGGTTTTCGGCACAGCGTCACTCAAATTAAATTTTCTGTTGATCAATATCAGAAGCACATGATTACTTCGAAAAGGCAATACTAACAAAGAGACAAAATATTACACCTGCAACAAACAGTACCGTAATGTCTATAAAAATCAGTGTAATTTTTTACCAATTTTTAAACAGGGGTAGGCTCCAGAAATTAATTCCTGTGTATTATACAGTTTTCAATGAGATATTTTGCATAGTAGAATGAAGTCAAGCAATGTTCAAGTAACTAATGCGGCAAAAAAAATCAAATTTCAAAAATTGTTTATTACCGTTATATGGTCTCAAAATATGTCAAAAATTGTATTTAAAGAAAGATTTAGACATCAAAAACGCTTTACTAGGGTTGTGATATGTGTGAATAATTCCGTTTTCATGCTATAGTCTGTTTCTTATTTGCATTCAAAATACGGATAAGTACAGGATTACATCGCCTTGATGTGTCTTTTCTGTTTTTATCCAAAATTTGTCTTACAGGCTTGATAGCCATGTACAGGCCTAACTTTTGGCGATACTTGTTAGATCTTGTCACATCACATGACACAGAAATCTTCGGATTTAACCCTCCCCCTTATTTGGTAAAAACGGCTCCAAGGGTATATGCATCCGCTAAACGATTTCGCATCATTCAAAACATTTACCAGACTACTTGTATAGCTAATATAGACCACCAGAAGCTGTTTTTTAAGAAAAGAAGCTAAAGTGTGCACATGTATCCGATTTATAAAGCTATAGTCCGTTTCAAAATAGTGAATATATTTCATATTGAACTGGTCCGAATTTTTAATTTGGTTTTCGGCACAGCGTCACTCAAATTAAATTTTCTGTTGATCAATATCAGAAGCACATGATTACTTCGAAAAGGCAATACTAACAAAGAGACAAAATATTACACCTGCAACAAACAGTACCGTAATGTCTATAAAAATCAGTGTAATTTTTTACCAATTTTTAAACAGGGGTAGGCTCCAGAAATTAATTCCTGTGTATTATACAGTTTTCAATGAGATATTTTGCATAGTAGAATGAAGTCAAGCAATGTTCAAGTAACTAATGCGGCAAAAAAAATCAAATTTCAAAAATTGTTTATTACCGTTATAATGGTCTCAAAATATGTCAAAAATTGTATTTAAAGAAAGATTTAGACATCAAAAACGCTTTACTAGGGTTGTGATATGTGTGAATAATTCCGTTTTCATGCTATAGTCTGTTTCTTATTTGCATTCAAAATACGGATAAGTACAGGATTACATCGCCTTGATGTGTCTTTTCTGTTTTTATCCAAAATTTGTCTTACAGGCTTGATAGCCATGTACAGGCCTAACTTTTGGCGATACTTGTTAGATCTTGTCACATCACATGACACAGAAATCTTCGGATTTAACCCTCCCCCTTATTTGGTAAAAACGGCTCCAAGGGTATATGCATCCGCTAAACGATTTCGCATCATTCAAAACATTTACCAGACTACTTGTATAGCTAATATAGACCACCAGAAGCTGTTTTTTAAGAAAAGAAGCTAAAGTGTGCACATGTATCCGATTTATAAAGCTATAGTCCGTTTCAAAATAGTGAATATATTTCATATTGAACTGGTCCGAATTTTTAATTTGGTTTTCGGCACAGCGTCACTCAAATTAAATTTTCTGTTGATCAATATCAGAAGCACATGATTACTTCGAAAAGGCAATACTAACAAAGAGACAAAATATTACACCTGCAACAAACAGTACCGTAATGTCTATAAAAATCAGTGTAATTTTTTACCAATTTTTAAACAGGGGTAGGCTCCAGAAATTAATTCCTGTGTATTATACAGTTTTCAATGAGATATTTTGCATAGTAGAATGAAGTCAAGCAATGTTCAAGTAACTAATGCGGCAAAAAAAATCAAATTTCAAAAATTGTTTATTACCGTTATAATGGTCTCAAAATATGTCAAAAATTGTATTTAAAGAAAGATTTAGACATCAAAAACGCTTTACTAGGGTTGTGATATGTGTGAATAATTCCGTTTTCATGCTATAGTCTGTTTCTTATTTGCATTCAAAATACGGATAAGTACAGGATTACATCGCCTTGATGTGTCTTTTCTGTTTTTATCCAAAATTTGTCTTACAGGCTTGATAGCCATGTACAGGCCTAACTTTTGGCGATACTTGTTAGATCTTGTCACATCACATGACACAGAAATCTTCGGATTTAACCCTCCCCCTTATTTGGTAAAAACGGCTCCAAGGGTATATGCATCCGCTAAACGATTTCGCATCATTCAAAACATTTACCAGACTACTTGTATAGCTAATATAGACCACCAGAAGCTGTTTTTTTAAGAAAAGAAGCTAAAGTGTGCACATGTATCCGATTTATAAAGCTATAGTCCGTTTCAAAATAGTGAATATATTTCATATTGAACTGGTCCGAATTTTTAATTTGGTTTTCGGCACAGCGTCACTCAAATTAAATTTTCTGTTGATCAATATCAGAAGCACATGATTACTTCGAAAAGGCAATACTAACAAAGAGACAAAATATTACACCTGCAACAAACAGTACCGTAATGTCTATAAAAATCAGTGTAATTTTTTACCAATTTTTAAACAGGGGTAGGCTCCAGAAATTAATTCCTGTGTATTATACAGTTTTCAATGAGATATTTTGCATAGTAGAATGAAGTCAAGCAATGTTCAAGTAACTAATGCGGCAAAAAAAATCAAATTTCAAAAATTGTTTATTACCGTTATAATGGTCTCAAAATATGTCAAAAATTGTATTTAAAGAAAGATTTAGACATCAAAAACGCTTTACTAGGGTTGTGATATGTGTGAATAATTCCGTTTTCATGCTATAGTCTGTTTCTTATTTGCATTCAAAATACGGATAAGTACAGGATTACATCGCCTTGATGTGTCTTTTCTGTTTTTATCCAAAATTTGTCTTACAGGCTTGATAGCCATGTACAGGCCTAACTTTTGGCGATACTTGTTAGATCTTGTCACATCACATGACACAGAAATCTTCGGATTTAACCCTCCCCCTTATTTGGTAAAAACGGCTCCAAGGGTATATGCATCCGCTAAACGATTTCGCATCATTCAAAACATTTACCAGACTACTTGTATAGCTAATATAGACCACCAGAAGCTGTTTTTTAAGAAAAGAAGCTAAAGTGTGCACATGTATCCGATTTATAAAGCTATAGTCCGTTTCAAAATAGTGAATATATTTCATATTGAACTGGTCCGAATTTTTAATTTGGTTTTCGGCACAGCGTCACTCAAATTAAATTTTCTGTTGATCAATATCAGAAGCACATGATTACTTCGAAAAGGCAATACTAACAAAGAGACAAAATATTACACCTGCAACAAACAGTACCGTAATGTCTATAAAAATCAGTGTAATTTTTTACCAATTTTTAAACAGGGGTAGGCTCCAGAAATTAATTCCTGTGTATTATACAGTTTTCAATGAGATATTTTGCATAGTAGAATGAAGTCAAGCAATGTTCAAGTAACTAATGCGGCAAAAAAAATCAAATTTCAAAAATTGTTTATTACCGTTATAATGGTCTCAAAATATGTCAAAAATTGTATTTAAAGAAAGATTTAGACATCAAAAACGCTTTACTAGGGTTGTGATATGTGTGAATAATTCCGTTTTCATGCTATAGTCTGTTTCTTATTTGCATTCAAAATACGGATAAGTACAGGATTACATCGCCTTGATGTGTCTTTTCTGTTTTTATCCAAAATTTGTCTTACAGGCTTGATAGCCATGTACAGGCCTAACTTTTGGCGATACTTGTTAGATCTTGTCACATCACATGACACAGAAATCTTCGGATTTAACCCTCCCCCTTATTTGGTAAAAACGGCTCCAAGGGTATATGCATCCGCTAAACGATTTCGCATCATTCAAAACATTTACCAGACTACTTGTATAGCTAATATAGACCACCAGAAGCTGTTTTTTTAAGAAAAGAAGCTAAAGTGTGCACATGTATCCGATTTATAAAGCTATAGTCCGTTTCAAAATAGTGAATATATTTCATATTGAACTGGTCCGAATTTTTAATTTGGTTTTCGGCACAGCGTCACTCAAATTAAATTTTCTGTTGATCAATATCAGAAGCACATGATTACTTCGAAAAGGCAATACTAACAAAGAGACAAAATATTACACCTGCAACAAACAGTACCGTAATGTCTATAAAAATCAGTGTAATTTTTTACCAATTTTTAAACAGGGGTAGGCTCCAGAAATTAATTCCTGTGTATTATACAGTTTTCAATGAGATATTTTGCATAGTAGAATGAAGTCAAGCAATGTTCAAGTAACTAATGCGGCAAAAAAAATCAAATTTCAAAAATTGTTTATTACCGTTATAATGGTCTCAAAATATGTCAAAAATTGTATTTAAAGAAAGATTTAGACATCAAAAACGCTTTACTAGGGTTGTGATATGTGTGAATAATTCCGTTTTCATGCTATAGTCTGTTTCTTATTTGCATTCAAAATACGGATAAGTACAGGATTACATCGCCTTGATGTGTCTTTTCTGTTTTTATCCAAAATTTGTCTTACAGGCTTGATAGCCATGTACAGGCCTAACTTTTGGCGATACTTGTTAGATCTTGTCACATCACATGACACAGAAATCTTCGGATTTAACCCTCCCCCTTATTTGGTAAAAACGGCTCCAAGGGTATATGCATCCGCTAAACGATTTCGCATCATTCAAAACATTTACCAGACTACTTGTATAGCTAATATAGACCACCAGAAGCTGTTTTTTAAGAAAAGAAGCTAAAGTGTGCACATGTATCCGATTTATAAAGCTATAGTCCGTTTCAAAATAGTGAATATATTTCATATTGAACTGGTCCGAATTTTTAATTTGGTTTTCGGCACAGCGTCACTCAAATTAAATTTTCTGTTGATCAATATCAGAAGCACATGATTACTTCGAAAAGGCAATACTAACAAAGAGACAAAATATTACACCTGCAACAAACAGTACCGTAATGTCTATAAAAATCAGTGTAATTTTTTACCAATTTTTAAACAGGGGTAGGCTCCAGAAATTAATTCCTGTGTATTATACAGTTTTCAATGAGATATTTTGCATAGTAGAATGAAGTCAAGCAATGTTCAAGTAACTAATGCGGCAAAAAAAATCAAATTTCAAAAATTGTTTATTACCGTTATAATGGTCTCAAAATATGTCAAAAATTGTATTTAAAGAAAGATTTAGACATCAAAAACGCTTTACTAGGGTTGTGATATGTGTGAATAATTCCGTTTTCATGCTATAGTCTGTTTCTTATTTGCATTCAAAATACGGATAAGTACAGGATTACATCGCCTTGATGTGTCTTTTCTGTTTTTATCCAAAATTTGTCTTACAGGCTTGATAGCCATGTACAGGCCTAACTTTTGGCGATACTTGTTAGATCTTGTCACATCACATGACACAGAAATCTTCGGATTTAACCCTCCCCCTTATTTGGTAAAAACGGCTCCAAGGGTATATGCATCCGCTAAACGATTTCGCATCATTCAAAACATTTACCAGACTACTTGTATAGCTAATATAGACCACCAGAAGCTGTTTTTTAAGAAAAGAAGCTAAAGTGTGCACATGTATCCGATTTATAAAGCTATAGTCCGTTTCAAAATAGTGAATATATTTCATATTGAACTGGTCCGAATTTTTAATTTGGTTTTCGGCACAGCGTCACTCAAATTAAATTTTCTGTTGATCAATATCAGAAGCACATGATTACTTCGAAAAGGCAATACTAACAAAGAGACAAAATATTACACCTGCAACAAACAGTACCGTAATGTCTATAAAAATCAGTGTAATTTTTTACCAATTTTTAAACAGGGGTAGGCTTCAGAAATTAATTCCTGTGTATTATACAGTTTTCAATGAGATATTTTGCATAGTAGAATGAAGTCAAGCAATGTTCAAGTAACTAATGCGGCAAAAAAATCAAATTTCAAAAATTGTTTATTACCGTTATAATGGTCTCAAAATATGTCAAAAATTGTATTTAAAGAAAGATTTAGACATCAAAAACGCTTTACTAGGGTTGTGATATGTGTGAATAATTCCGTTTTCATGCTATAGTCTGTTTCTTATTTGCATTCAAAATACGGATAAGTACAGGATTACATCGCCTTGATGTGTCTTTTCTGTTTTTATCCAAAATTTGTCTTACAGGCTTGATAGCCATGTACAGGCCTAACTTTTGGCGATACTTGTTAGATCTTGTCACATCACATGACACAGAAATCTTCGGATTTAACCCTCCCCCTTATTTGGTAAAAACGGCTCCAAGGGTATATGCATCCGCTAAACGATTTCGCATCATTCAAAACATTTACCAGACTACTTGTATAGCTAATATAGACCACCAGAAGCTGTTTTTTAAGAAAAGAAGCTAAAGTGTGCACATGTATCCGATTTATAAAGCTATAGTCCGTTTCAAAATAGTGAATATATTTCATATTGAACTGGTCCGAATTTTTAATTTGGTTTTCGGCACAGCGTCACTCAAATTAAATTTTCTGTTGATCAATATCAGAAGCACATGATTACTTCGAAAAGGCAATACTAACAAAGAGACAAAATATTACACCTGCAACAAACAGTACCGTAATGTCTATAAAAATCAGTGTAATTTTTTACCAATTTTTAAACAGGGGTAGGCACCAGAAATTAATTCCTGTGTATTATACAGTTTTCAATGAGATATTTTGCATAGTAGAATGAAGTCAAGCAATGTTCAAGTAACTAATGCGGCAAAAAAAATCAAATTTCAAAAATTGTTTATTACCGTTATAATGGTCTCAAAATATGTCAAAAATTGTATTTAAAGAAAGATTTAGACATCAAAAACGCTTTACTAGGGTTGTGATATGTGTGAATAATTCCGTTTTCATGCTATAGTCTGTTTCTTATTTGCATTCAAAATACGGATAAGTACAGGATTACATCGCCTTGATGTGTCTTTTCTGTTTTTATCCAAAATTTGTCTTACAGGCTTGATAGCCATGTACAGGCCTAACTTTTGGCGATACTTGTTAGATCTTGTCACATCACATGACACAGAAATCTTCGGATTTAACCCTCCCCCTTTTTTGGTAAAAATGGCTCCAAGGGTATATGCATCCGCTAAACGATTTCGCATCATTCAAAACATTTACCAGACTACTTGTATAGCTAATATAGACCACCAGAAGCTGTTTTTTAAGAAAAGAAGCTAAAGTGTGCACATGTATCCGATTTATAAAGCTATAGTCCGTTTCAAAATAGTGAATATATTTCATATTGAACTGGTCCGAATTTTTAATTTGGTTTTCGGCACAGCGTCACTCAAATTAAATTTTCTGTTGATCAATATCAGAAGCACATGATTACTTCGAAAAGGCAATACTAACAAAGAGACAAAATATTACACCTGCAACAAACAGTACCGTAATGTCTATAAAAATCAGTGTAATTTTTTACCAATTTTTAAACAGGGGTAGGCTCCAGAAATTAATTCCTGTGTATTATACAGTTTTCAATGAGATATTTTGCATAGTACGTAGAATGAAGTCAAGCAATGTTCAAGTAACTAATGCGGCAAAAAAAATCAAATTTCAAAAATTGTTTATTACCGTTATAATGGTCTCAAAATATGTCAAAAATTGTATTTAAAGAAAGATTTAGACATCAAAAACGCTTTACTAGGGTTGTGATATGTGTGAATAATTCCGTTTTCATGCTATAGTCTGTTTCTTATTTGCATTCAAAATACGGATAAGTACAGGATTACATCGCCTTGATGTGTCTTTTCTGTTTTTATCCAAAATTTGTCTTACAGGCTTGATAGCCATGTACAGGCCTAACTTTTGGCGATACTTGTTAGATCTTGTCACATCACATGACACAGAAATCTTCGGATTTAACCCTCCCCCTTATTTGGTAAAAACGGCTCCAAGGGTATATGCATCCGCTAAACGATTTCGCATCATTCAAAACATTTACCAGACTACTTGTATAGCTAATATAGACCACCAGAAGCTGTTTTTTAAGAAAAGAAGCTAAAGTGTGCACATGTATCCGATTTATAAAGCTATAGTCCGTTTCAAAATAGTGAATATATTTCATATTGAACTGGTCCGAATTTTTAATTTGGTTTTCGGCACAGCGTCACTCAAATTAAATTTTCTGTTGATCAATATCAGAAGCACATGATTACTTCGAAAAGGCAATACTAACAAAGAGACAAAATATTACACCTGCAACAAACAGTACCGTAATGTCTATAAAAATCAGTGTAATTTTTTACCAATTTTTAAACAGGGGTAGGCTCCAGAAATTAATTCCTGTGTATTATACAGTTTTCAATGAGATATTTTGCATAGTAGAATGAAGTCAAGCAATGTTCAAGTAACTAATGCGGCAAAAAAAATCAAATTTCAAAAATTGTTTATTACCGTTATAATGGTCTCAAAATATGTCAAAAATTGTATTTAAAGAAAGATTTAGACATCAAAAACGCTTTACTGGGGTTGTGATATGTGTGAATAATTCCGTTTTCATGCTATAGTCTGTTTCTTATTTGCATTCAAAATACGGATAAGTACAGGATTACATCGCCTTGATGTGTCTTTTCTGTTTTTATCCAAAATTTGTCTTACAGGCTTGATAGCCATGTACAGGCCTAACTTTTGGCGATACTTGTTAGATCTTGTCACATCACATGACACAGAAATCTTCGGATTTAACCCTCCCCCTTATTTGGTAAAAACGGCTCCAAGGGTATATGCATCCGCTAAACGATTTCGCATCATTCAAAACATTTACCAGACTACTTGTATAGCTAATATAGACCACCAGAAGCTGTTTTTTAAGAAAAGAAGCTAAAGTGTGCACATGTATCCGATTTATAAAGCTATAGTCCGTTTCAAAATAGTGAATATATTTCATATTGAACTGGTCCGAATTTTTAATTTGGTTTTCGGCACAGCGTCACTCAAATTAAATTTTCTGTTGATCAATATCAGAAGCACATGATTACTTCGAAAAGGCAATACTAACAAAGAGACAAAATATTACACCTGCAACAAACAGTACCGTAATGTCTATAAAAATCAGTGTAATTTTTTACCAATTTTTAAACAGGGGTAGGCTCCAGAAATTAATTCCTGTGTATTATACAGTTTTCAATGAGATATTTTGCATAGTAGAATGAAGTCAAGCAATGTTCAAGTAACTAATGCGGCCAAAAAAATCAAATTTCAAAAATTGTTTATTACCGTTATATAGTCTCAAAATATGTCAAAAATTGTATTTAAAGAAAGATTTAGACATCAAAAACGCTTTACTGGGGTTGTGATATGTGTGAATAATTCCGTTTTCATGCTATAGTCTGTTTCTTATTTGCATTCAAAATACGGATAAGTACAGGATTACATCGCCTTGATGTGTCTTTTCTGTTTTTATCCAAAATTTGTCTTACAGGCTTGATAGCCATGTACAGGCCTAACTTTTGGCGATACTTGTTAGATCTTGTCACATCACATGACACAGAAATCTTCGGATTTAACCCTCCCCCTTATTTGGTAAAAACGGCTCCAAGGGTATATGCATCCGCTAAACGATTTCGCATCATTCAAAACATTTACCAGACTACTTGTATAGCTAATATAGACCACCAGAAGCTGTTTTTTAAGAAAAGAAGCTAAAGTGTGCACATGTATCCGATTTATAAAGCTATAGTCCGTTTCAAAATAGTGAATATATTTCATATTGAACTGGTCCGAATTTTTAATTTGGTTTTCGGCACAGCGTCACTCAAATTAAATTTTCTGTTGATCAATATCAGAAGCACATGATTACTTCGAAAAGGCAATACTAACAAAGAGACAAAATATTACACCTGCAACAAACAGTACCGTAATGTCTATAAAAATCAGTGTAATTTTTTACCAATTTTTAAACAGGGGTAGGCTCCAGAAATTAATTCAAGTGTATTATACAGTTTTCAATGAGATATTTTGCATAGTAGAATGAAGTCAAGCAATGTTCAAGTAACTAATGCGGCAAAAAAAATCAAATTTCAAAAATTGTTTATTACCGTTATAATGGTCTCAAAATAGGTCAAAAATTGTATTTAAAGAAAGATTTAGACATCAAAAACGCTTTACTGGGGTTGTGATATGTGTGAATAATTCCGTTTTCATGCTATAGTCTGTTTCTTATTTGCATTCAAAATACGGATAAGTACAGGATTACATCGCCTTGATGTGTCTTTTCTGTTTTTATCCAAAATTTGTCTTACAGGCTTGATAGCCATGTACAGGCCTAACTTTTGGCGATACTTGTTAGATCTTGTCACATCACATGACACAGAAATCTTCGGATTTAACCCTCCCCCTTATTTGGTAAAAACGGCTCCAAGGGTATATGCATCCGCTAAACGATTTCGCATCATTCAAAACATTTACCAGACTACTTGTATAGCTAATATAGACCACCAGAAGCTGTTTTTTAAGAAAAGAAGCTAAAGTGTGCACATGTATCCGATTTATAAAGCTATAGTCCGTTTCAAAATAGTGAATATATTTCATATTGAACTGGTCCGAATTTTTAATTTGGTTTTCGGCACAGCGTCACTCAAATTAAATTTTCTGTTGATCAATATCAGAAGCACATGATTACTTCGAAAAGGCAATACTAACAAAGAGACAAAATATTACACCTGCAACAAACAGTACCGTAATGTCTATAAAAATCAGTGTAATTTTTTACCAATTTTTAAACAGGGGTAGGCTCCAGAAATTAATTCCTGTGTATTATACAGTTTTCAATGAGATATTTTGCATAGTAGAATGAAGTCAAGCAATGTTCAAGTAACTAATGCGGCAAAAAAAATCAAATTTCAAAAATTGTTTATTACCGTTATAATGGTCTCAAAATATGTCAAAAATTGTATTTAAAGAAAGATTTAGACATCAAAAACGCTTTACTGGGGTTGTGATATGTGTGAATAATTCCGTTTTCATGCTATAGTCTGTTTCTTATTTGCATTCAAAATACGGATAAGTACAGGATTACATCGCCTTGATGTGTCTTTTCTGTTTTTATCCAAAATTTGTCTTACAGGCTTGATAGCCATGTACAGGCCTAACTTTTGGCGATACTTGTTAGATCTTGTCACATCACATGACACAGAAATCTTCGGATTTAACCCTCCCCCTTATTTGGTAAAAACGGCTCCAACGGTATATGCATCCGCTAAACGATTTCGCATCATTCAAAACATTTACCAGACTACTTGTATAGCTAATATAGACCACCAGAAGCTGTTTTTTAAGAAAAGAAGCTAAAGTGTGCACATGTATCCGATTTATAAAGCTATAGTCCGTTTCAAAATAGTGAATATATTTCATATTGAACTGGTCCGAATTTTTAATTTGGTTTTCGGCACAGCGTCACTCAAATTAAATTTTCTGTTGATCAATATCAGAAGCACATGATTACTTCGAAAAGGCAATACTAACAAAGAGACAAAATATTACACCTGCAACAAACAGTACCGTAATGTCTATAAAAATCAGTGTAATTTTTTACCAATTTTTAAACAGGGGTAGGCTCCAGAAATTAATTCCTGTGTATTATACAGTTTTCAATGAGATATTTTGCATAGTAGAATGAAGTCAAGCAATGTTCAAGTAACTAATGCGGCAAAAAAAATCAAATTTCAAAAATTGTTTATTACCGTTATAATGGTCTCAAAATATGTCAAAAATTGTATTTAAAGAAAGATTTAGACATCAAAAACGCTTTACTGGGGTTGTGATATGTGTGAATAATTCCGTTTTCATGCTATAGTCTGTTTCTTATTTGCATTCAAAATACGGATAAGTACAGGATTACATCGCCTTGATGTGTCTTTTCTGTTTTTATCCAAAATTTGTCTTACAGGCTTGATAGCCATGTACAGGCCTAACTTTTGGCGATACTTGTTAGATCTTGTCACATCACATGACACAGAAATCTTCGGATTTAACCCTCCCCCTTATTTGGTAAAAACGGCTCCAAGGGTATATGCATCCGCTAAACGATTTCGCATCATTCAAAACATTTACCAGACTACTTGTATAGCTAATATAGACCACCAGAAGCTGTTTTTTAAGAAAAGAAGCTAAAGTGTGCACATGTATCCGATTTATAAAGCTATAGTCCGTTTCAAAATAGTGAATATATTTCATATTGAACTGGTCCGAATTTTTAATTTGGTTTTCGGCACAGCGTCACTCAAATTAAATTTTCTGTTGATCAATATCAGAAGCACATGATTACTTCGAAAAGGCAATACTAACAAAGAGACAAAATATTACACCTGCAACAAACAGTACCGTAATGTCTATAAAAATCAGTGTAATTTTTTACCAATTTTTAAACAGGGGTAGGCTCCAGAAATTAATTCCTGTGTATTATACAGTTTTCAATGAGATATTTTGCATAGTAGAATGAAGTCAAGCAATGTTCAAGTAACTAATGCGGCAAAAAAAATCAAATTTCAAAAATTGTTTATTACCGTTATAATGGTCTCAAAATATGTCAAAAATTGTATTTAAAGAAAGATTTAGACATCAAAAACGCTTTACTAGGGTTGTGATATGTGTGAATAATTCCGTTTTCATGCTATAGTCTGTTTCTTATTTGCATTCAAAATACGGATAAGTACAGGATTACATCGCCTTGATGTGTCTTTTCTGTTTTTATCCAAAATTTGTCTTACAGGCTTGATAGCCATGTACAGGCCTAACTTTTGGCGATACTTGTTAGATCTTGTCACATCACATGACACAGAAATCTTCGGATTTCACCCTCCCCCTTATTTGGTAAAAACGGCTCCAAGGGTATATGCATCCGCTAAACGATTTCGCATCATTCAAAACATTTACCAGACTACTTGTATAGCTAATATAGACCACCAGAAGCTGTTTTTTAAGAAAAGAAGCTAAAGTGTGCACATGTATCCGATTTATAAAGCTATAGTCCGTTTCAAAATAGTGAATATATTTCATATTGAACTGGTGCGAATTTTTAATTTGGTTTTCGGCACAGCGTCACTCAAATTAAATTTTCTGTTGATCAATATCAGAAGCACATGATTACTTCGAAAAGGCAATACTAACAAAGAGACAAAATATTACACCTGCAACAAACAGTACCGTAATGTCTATAAAAATCAGTGTAATTTTTTACCAATTTTTAAACAGGGGTAGGCTCCAGAAATTAATTCCTGTGTATTATACAGTTTTCAATGAGATATTTTGCATAGTAGAATGAAGTCAAGCAATGTTCAAGTAACTAATGCGGCAAAAAAAATCAAATTTCAAAAATTGTTTATTACCGTTATAATGGTCTCAAAATATGTCAAAAATTGTATTTAAAGAAAGATTTAGACATCAAAAACGCTTTACTGGGGTTGTGATATGTGTGAATAATTCCGTTTTCATGCTATAGTCTGTTTCTTATTTGCATTCAAAATACGGATAAGTACAGGATTACATCGCCTTGATGTGTCTTTTCTGTTTTTATCCAAAATTTGTCTTACAGGCTTGATAGCCATGTACAGGCCTAACTTTTGGCGATACTTGTTAGATCTTGTCACATCACATGACACAGAAATCTTCGGATTTAACCCTCCCCCTTATTTGGTAAAAACGGCTCCAAGGGTATATGCATCCGCTAAACGATTTCGCATCATTCAAAACATTTACCAGACTACTTGTATAGCTAATATAGACCACCAGAAGCTGTTTTTTAAGAAAAGAAGCTAAAGTGTGCACATGTATCCGATTTATAAAGCTATAGTCCGTTTCAAAATAGTGAATATATTTCATATTGAACTGGTCCGAATTTTTAATTTGGTTTTCGGCACAGCGTCACTCAAATTAAATTTTCTGTTGATCAATATCAGAAGCACATGATTACTTCGAAAAGGCAATACTAACAAAGAGACAAAATATTACACCTGCAACAAACAGTACCGTAATGTCTATAAAAATCAGTGTAATTTTTTACCAATTTTTAAACAGGGGTAGGCACCAGAAATTAATTCCTGTGTATTATACAGTTTTCAATGAGATATTTTGCATAGTAGAATGAAGTCAAGCAATGTTCAAGTAACTAATGCGGCAAAAAAAATCAAATTTCAAAAATTGTTTATTACCGTTATAATGGTCTCAAAATATGTCAAAAATTGTATTTAAAGAAAGATTTAGACATCAAAAACGCTTTACTAGGGTTGTGATATGTGTGAATAATTCCGTTTCATGCTATAGTCTGTTTCTTATTTGCATTCAAAATACGGATAAGTACAGGATTACATCGCCTTGATGTGTCTTTTCTGTTTTTATCCAAAATTTGTCTTACAGGCTTGATAGCCATGTACAGGCCTAACTTTTGGCGATACTTGTTAGATCTTGTCACATCACATGACACAGAAATCTTCGGATTTAACCCTCCCCCTTTTTTGGTAAAAATGGCTCCAAGGGTATATGCATCCGCTAAACGATTTCGCATCATTCAAAACATTTACCAGACTACTTGTATAGCTAATATAGACCACCAGAAGCTGTTTTTTAAGAAAAGAAGCTAAAGTGTGCACATGTATCCGATTTATAAAGCTATAGTCCGTTTCAAAATAGTGAATATATTTCATATTGAACTGGTCCGAATTTTTAATTTGGTTTTCGGCACAGCGTCACTCAAATTAAATTTTCTGTTGATCAATATCAGAAGCACATGATTACTTCGAAAAGGCAATACTAACAAAGAGACAAAATATTACACCTGCAACAAACAGTACCGTAATGTCTATAAAAATCAGTGTAATTTTTTACCAATTTTTAAACAGGGGTAGGCTCCAGAAATTAATTCCTGTGTATTATACAGTTTTCAATGAGATATTTTGCATAGTACGTAGAATGAAGTCAAGCAATGTTCAAGTAACTAATGCGGCAAAAAAAATCAAATTTCAAAAATTGTTTATTACCGTTATAATGGTCTCAAAATATGTCAAAAATTGTATTTAAAGAAAGATTTAGACATCAAAAACGCTTTACTAGGGTTGTGATATGTGTGAATAATTCCGTTTTCATGCTATAGTCTGTTTCTTATTTGCATTCAAAATACGGATAAGTACAGGATTACATCGCCTTGATGTGTCTTTTCTGTTTTTATCCAAAATTTGTCTTACAGGCTTGATAGCCATGTACAGGCCTAACTTTTGGCGATACTTGTTAGATCTTGTCACATCACATGACACAGAAATCTTCGGATTTAACCCTCCCCCTTATTTGGTAAAAACGGCTCCAAGGGTATATGCATCCGCTAAACGATTTCGCATCATTCAAAACATTTACCAGACTACTTGTATAGCTAATATAGACCACCAGAAGCTGTTTTTTAAGAAAAGAAGCTAAAGTGTGCACATGTATCCGATTTATAAAGCTATAGTCCGTTTCAAAATAGTGAATATATTTCATATTGAACTGGTCCGAATTTTTAATTTGGTTTTCGGCACAGCGTCACTCAAATTAAATTTTCTGTTGATCAATATCAGAAGCACATGATTACTTCGAAAAGGCAATACTAACAAAGAGACAAAATATTACACCTGCAACAAACAGTACCGTAATGTCTATAAAAATCAGTGTAATTTTTTACCAATTTTTAAACAGGGGTAGGCTCCAGAAATTAATTCCTGTGTATTATACAGTTTTCAATGAGATATTTTGCATAGTAGAATGAAGTCAAGCAATGTTCAAGTAACTAATGCGGCAAAAAAAATCAAATTTCAAAAATTGTTTATTACCGTTATAATGGTCTCAAAATATGTCAAAAATTGTATTTAAAGAAAGATTTAGACATCAAAAACGCTTTACTAGGGTTGTGATATGTGTGAATAATTCCGTTTTCATGCTATAGTCTGTTTCTTATTTGCATTCAAAATACGGATAAGTACAGGATTACATCGCCTTGATGTGTCTTTTCTGTTTTTATCCAAAATTTGTCTTACAGGCTTGATAGCCATGTACAGGCCTAACTTTTGGCGATACTTGTTAGATCTTGTCACATCACATGACACAGAAATCTTCGGATTTAACCCTCCCCCTTATTTGGTAAAAACGGCTCCAAGGGTATATGCATCCGCTAAACGATTTCGCATCATTCAAAACATTTACCAGACTACTTGTATAGCTAATATAGACCACCAGAAGCTGTTTTTTAAGAAAAGAAGCTAAAGTGTGCACATGTATCCGATTTATAAAGCTATAGTCCGTTTCAAAATAGTGAATATATTTCATATTGAACTGGTCCGAATTTTTAATTTGGTTTTCGGCACAGCGTCACTCAAATTAAATTTTCTGTTGATCAATATCAGAAGCACATGATTACTTCGAAAAGGCAATACTAACAAAGAGACAAAATATTACACCTGCAACAAACAGTACCGTAATGTCTATAAAAATCAGTGTAATTTTTTACCAATTTTTAAACAGGGGTAGGCACCAGAAATTAATTCCTGTGTATTATACAGTTTTCAATGAGATATTTTGCATAGTAGAATGAAGTCAAGCAATGTTCAAGTAACTAATGCGGCAAAAAAAATCAAATTTCAAAAATTGTTTATTACCGTTATAATGGTCTCAAAATATGTCAAAAATTGTATTTAAAGAAAGATTTAGACATCAAAAACGCTTTACTAGGGTTGTGATATGTGTGAATAATTCCGTTTCATGCTATAGTCTGTTTCTTATTTGCATTCAAAATACGGATAAGTACAGGATTACATCGCCTTGATGTGTCTTTTCTGTTTTTATCCAAAATTTGTCTTACAGGCTTGATAGCCATGTACAGGCCTAACTTTTGGCGATACTTGTTAGATCTTGTCACATCACATGACACAGAAATCTTCGGATTTAACCCTCCCCCTTTTTTGGTAAAAATGGCTCCAAGGGTATATGCATCCGCTAAACGATTTCGCATCATTCAAAACATTTACCAGACTACTTGTATAGCTAATATAGACCACCAGAAGCTGTTTTTTAAGAAAAGAAGCTAAAGTGTGCACATGTATCCGATTTATAAAGCTATAGTCCGTTTCAAAATAGTGAATATATTTCATATTGAACTGGTCCGAATTTTTAATTTGGTTTTCGGCACAGCGTCACTCAAATTAAATTTTCTGTTGATCAATATCAGAAGCACATGATTACTTCGAAAAGGCAATACTAACAAAGAGACAAAATATTACACCTGCAACAAACAGTACCGTAATGTCTATAAAAATCAGTGTAATTTTTTACCAATTTTTAAACAGGGGTAGGCTCCAGAAATTAATTCCTGTGTATTATACAGTTTTCAATGAGATATTTTGCATAGTACGTAGAATGAAGTCAAGCAATGTTCAAGTAACTAATGCGGCAAAAAAAATCAAATTTCAAAAATTGTTTATTACCGTTATAATGGTCTCAAAATATGTCAAAAATTGTATTTAAAGAAAGATTTAGACATCAAAAACGCTTTACTAGGGTTGTGATATGTGTGAATAATTCCGTTTTCATGCTATAGTCTGTTTCTTATTTGCATTCAAAATACGGATAAGTACAGGATTACATCGCCTTGATGTGTCTTTTCTGTTTTTATCCAAAATTTGTCTTACAGGCTTGATAGCCATGTACAGGCCTAACTTTTGGCGATACTTGTTAGATCTTGTCACATCACATGACACAGAAATCTTCGGATTTAACCCTCCCCCTTATTTGGTAAAAACGGCTCCAAGGGTATATGCATCCGCTAAACGATTTCGCATCATTCAAAACATTTACCAGACTACTTGTATAGCTAATATAGACCACCAGAAGCTGTTTTTTAAGAAAAGAAGCTAAAGTGTGCACATGTATCCGATTTATAAAGCTATAGTCCGTTTCAAAATAGTGAATATATTTCATATTGAACTGGTCCGAATTTTTAATTTGGTTTTCGGCACAGCGTCACTCAAATTAAATTTTCTGTTGATCAATATCAGAAGCACATGATTACTTCGAAAAGGCAATACTAACAAAGAGACAAAATATTACACCTGCAACAAACAGTACCGTAATGTCTATAAAAATCAGTGTAATTTTTTACCAATTTTTAAACAGGGGTAGGCTCCAGAAATTAATTCCTGTGTATTATACAGTTTTCAATGAGATATTTTGCATAGTAGAATGAAGTCAAGCAATGTTCAAGTAACTAATGCGGCAAAAAAAATCAAATTTCAAAAATTGTTTATTACCGTTATAATGGTCTCAAAATATGTCAAAAATTGTATTTAAAGAAAGATTAGATAAATCCTACTTTGTAAAGAATCACTCTGATTCAAACAAAAAATTCTCTGAAACCGATATTATCAAGATGCTTGATTTCTTGATTGACAACATATTTGTTACGTTCGGAGGACGTGTTTTTCAACAGACTGTCGGCATACCAATGGGAACAAACTGTGCCCCTCTACTTGCTGACTTGTTTCTTTATTATTATGAGGCTGACTTCATGCAGGAACTTCTTAGGAAGAAAGATAAGAAGTTAGCAATATCCTTTAACTCTACTTTCCGCTATATAGATGACGTTCTTTCACTAAACAATTCAAAATTTGGTGACTATGTGGAACGCATCTATCCCATCGAATTGGAGATAAAGGATACTACAGATACAGTTAAGTCAGCTTCATATCTTGACTTACATCTAGAAATTGACAATGAGGGTCGGTTGAAGACAAAACTTTACGACAAAAGAGATGATTTCAGCTTCCCAATTGTGAACTTTCCATTTCTAAGTAGCAACATTCCAGCAGCACCTGCATACGGGGTATATATCTCTCAATTGATACGATATTCCCGTGCTTGCATTTCCTATCATGATTTTCTTGATAGAGGGTTACTGCTCACAAGGAAGCTATTAAATCAAGAGTTCCAAATGGTGAAGTTGAAATCATCCCTTCGTAAATTTTACGGACGCCATCACGAGTTGGTTGACCGTTATGGAATAACCATTTCACAAATGATATCGGATATGTTCCTCACGTCGTAACTACAATCCCCTTCCCTTTCATGAATTTGACCTACCGAATTAGACTATTTACCGGATTTGTAATCACATAAGCAACACGACGGGTGCCGCATGTGGAGCAGGATCTGCTTACCCTTCCGGAGCACCTGAGATCACCCCTAGTTTTTGGTGGGGTTCGTGTTGTTTATTCTTTAGTTTTCTATGTTGTGTCATGTGTACTATTGTTTTTCTGTTTGTCTTTTTCATTTTTAGCCATGGCGTTGTCAGTTTGTTTTAGATTTATGAGTTTGACTGTCCCTTTGGTATCTTTCGTCCCTCTTTTAGACATCAAAAACGCTTTACTGGGGTTGTGATATGTGTGAATAATTCCGTTTTCATGCTATAGTCTGTTTCTTATTTGCATTCAAAATACGGATAAGTACAGGATTACATCGCCTTGATGTGTCTTTTCTGTTTTTATCCAAAATTTGTCTTACAGGCTTGATAGCCATGTACAGGCCTAACTTTTGGCGATACTTGTTAGATCTTGTCACATCACATGACACAGAAATCTTCGGATTTAACCCTCCCCCTTATTTGGTAAAAACGGCTCCAAGGGTATATGCATCCGCTAAACGATTTCGCATCATTCAAAACATTTACCAGACTACTTGTATAGCTAATATAGACCACCAGAAGCTGTTTTTTAAGAAAAGAAGCTAAAGTGTGCACATGTATCCGATTTATAAAGCTATAGTCCGTTTCAAAATAGTGAATATATTTCATATTGAACTGGTCCGAATTTTTAATTTGGTTTTCGGCACAGCGTCACTCAAATTAAATTTTCTGTTGATCAATATCAGAAGCACATGATTACTTCGAAAAGGCAATACTAACAAAGAGACAAAATATTACACCTGCAACAAACAGTACCGTAATGTCTATAAAAATCAGTGTAATTTTTTACCAATTTTTAAACAAGGGTAGGCTCCAGAAATTAATTCCTGTGTATTATACAGTTTTCAATGAGATATTTTGCATAGTAGAATGAAGTCAAGCAATGTTCAAGTAACTAATGCGGCAAAAAAAATCAAATTTCAAAAATTGTTTATTACCGTTATAATGGTCTCAAAATAGGTCAAAAATTGTATTTAAAGAAAGATTTAGACATCAAAAACGCTTTACTTGGGTTGTGATATGTGTGAATAATTCCGTTTTCATGCTATAGTCTGTTTCTTATTTGCATTCAAAATACGGATAAGTACAGGATTACATCGCCTTGATGTGTCTTTTCTGTTTTTATCCAAAATTTGTCTTACAGGCTTGATAGCCATGTACAGGCCTAACTTTTGGCGATACTTGTTAGATCTTGTCACATCACATGACACAGAAATCTTCGGATTTAACCCTCCCCCTTATTTGGTAAAAACGGCTCCAAGGGTATATGCATCCGCTAAACGATTTCGCATCATTCAAAACATTTACCAGACTACTTGTATAGCTAATATAGACCACCAGAAGCTGTTTTTTAAGAAAAGAAGCTAAAGTGTGCACATGTATCCGATTTATAAAGCTATAGTCCGTTTCAAAATAGTGAATATATTTCATATTGAACTGGTCCGAATTTTTAATTTGGTTTTCGGCACAGCGTCACTCAAATTAAATTTTCTGTTGATCAATATCAGAAGCACATGATTACTTCGAAAAGGCAATACTAACAAAGAGACAAAATATTACACCTGCAACAAACAGTACCGTAATGTCTATAAAAATCAGTGTAATTTTTTACCAATTTTTAAACAGGGGTAGGCTCCAGAAATTAATTCCTGTGTATTATACAGTTTTCAATGAGATATTTTGCATAGTAGAATGAAGTCAAGCAATGTTCAAGTAACTAATGCGGCAAAAAAAATCAAATTTCAAAAATTGTTTATTACCGTTATAATGGTCTCAAAATATGTCAAAAATTGTATTTAAAGAAAGATTAGATAAATCCTACTTTGTAAAGAATCACTCTGATTCAAACAAAAAATTCTCTGAAACCGATATTATCAAGATGCTTGATTTCTTGATTGACAACATATTTGTTACGTTCGGAGGACGTGTTTTTCAACAGACTGTCGGCATACCAATGGGAACAAACTGTGCCCCTCTACTTGCTGACTTGTTTCTTTATTATTATGAGGCTGACTTCATGCAGGAACTTCTTAGGAAGAAAGATAAGAAGTTAGCAATATCCTTTAACTCTACTTTCCGCTATATAGATGACGTTCTTTCACTAAACAATTCAAAATTTGGTGACTATGTGGAACGCATCTATCCCATCGAATTGGAGATAAAGGATACTACAGATACAGTTAAGTCAGCTTCATATCTTGACTTACATCTAGAAATTGACAATGAGGGTCGGTTGAAGACAAAACTTTACGACAAAAGAGATGATTTCAGCTTCCCAATTGTGAACTTTCCATTTCTAAGTAGCAACATTCCAGCAGCACCTGCATACGGGGTATATATCTCTCAATTGATACGATATTCCCGTGCTTGCATTTCCTATCATGATTTTCTTGATAGAGGGTTACTGCTCACAAGGAAGCTATTAAATCAAGAGTTCCAAATGGTGAAGTTGAAATCATCCCTTCGTAAATTTTACGGACGCCATCACGAGTTGGTTGACCGTTATGGAATAACCATTTCACAAATGATATCGGATATGTTCCTCACGTCGTAACTACAATCCCCTTCCCTTTCATGAATTTGACCTACCGAATTAGACTATTTACCGGATTTGTAATCACATAAGCAACACGACGGGTGCCGCATGTGGAGCAGGATCTGCTTACCCTTCCGGAGCACCTGAGATCACCCCTAGTTTTTGGTGGGGTTCGTGTTGTTTATTCTTTAGTTTTCTATGTTGTGTCATGTGTACTATTGTTTTTCTGTTTGTCTTTTTCATTTTTAGCCATGGCGTTGTCAGTTTGTTTTAGATTTATGAGTTTGACTGTCCCTTTGGTATCTTTCGTCCCTCTTTTAGACATCAAAAACGCTTTACTGGGGTTGTGATATGTGTGAATAATTCCGTTTTCATGCTATAGTCTGTTTCTTATTTGCATTCAAAATACGGATAAGTACAGGATTACATCGCCTTGATGTGTCTTTTCTGTTTTTATCCAAAATTTGTCTTACAGGCTTGATAGCCATGTACAGGCCTAACTTTTGGCGATACTTGTTAGATCTTGTCACATCACATGACACAGAAATCTTCGGATTTAACCCTCCCCCTTATTTGGTAAAAACGGCTCCAAGGGTATATGCATCCGCTAAACGATTTCGCATCATTCAAAACATTTACCAGACTACTTGTATAGCTAATATAGACCACCAGAAGCTGTTTTTTAAGAAAAGAAGCTAAAGTGTGCACATGTATCCGATTTATAAAGCTATAGTCCGTTTCAAAATAGTGAATATATTTCATATTGAACTGGTCCGAATTTTTAATTTGGTTTTCGGCACAGCGTCACTCAAATTAAATTTTCTGTTGATCAATATCAGAAGCACATGATTACTTCGAAAAGGCAATACTAACAAAGAGACAAAATATTACACCTGCAACAAACAGTACCGTAATGTCTATAAAAATCAGTGTAATTTTTTACCAATTTTTAAACAGGGGTAGGCTCCAGAAATTAATTCCTGTGTATTATACAGTTTTCAATGAGATATTTTGCATAGTAGAATGAAGTCAAGCAATGTTCAAGTAACTAATGCGGCAAAAAAAATCAAATTTCAAAAATTGTTTATTACCGTTATAATGGTCTCAAAATATGTCAAAAATTGTATTTAAAGAAAGATTTAGACATCAAAAACGCTTTACTAGGGTTGTGATATGTGTGAATAATTCCGTTTCATGCTATAGTCTGTTTCTTATTTGCATTCAAAATACGGATAAGTACAGGATTACATCGCCTTGATGTGTCTTTTCTGTTTTTATCCAAAATTTGTCTTACAGGCTTGATAGCCATGTACAGGCCTAACTTTTGGCGATACTTGTTAGATCTTGTCACATCACATGACACAGAAATCTTCGGATTTAACCCTCCCCCTTTTTTGGTAAAAACGGCTCCAAGGGTATATGCATCCGCTAAACGATTTCGCATCATTCAAAACATTTACCAGACTACTTGTATAGCTAATATAGACCACCAGAAGCTGTTTTTTTAAGAAAAGAAGCTAAAGTGTGCACATGTATCCGATTTATAAAGCTATAGTCCGTTTCAAAATAGTGAATATATTTCATATTGAACTGGTCCGAATTTTTAATTTGGTTTTCGGCACAGCGTCACTCAAATTAAATTTTCTGTTGATCAATATCAGAAGCACATGATTACTTCGAAAAGGCAATACTAACAAAGAGACAAAATATTACACCTGCAACAAACAGTACCGTAATGTCTATAAAAATCAGTGTAATTTTTTACCAATTTTTAAACAGGGGTAGGCTCCAGAAATTAATTCCTGTGTATTATACAGTTTTCAATGAGATATTTTGCATAGTAGAATGAAGTCAAGCAATGTTCAAGTAACTAATGCGGCAAAAAAAATCAAATTTCAAAAATTGTTTATTACCGTTATAATGGTCTCAAAATATGTCAAAAATTGTATTTAAAGAAAGATTTAGACATCAAAAACGCTTTACTGGGGTTGTGATATGTGTGAATAATTCCGTTTTCATGCTATAGTCTGTTTCTTATTTGCATTCAAAATACGGATAAGTACAGGATTACATCGCCTTGATGTGTCTTTTCTGTTTTTATCCAAAATTTGTCTTACAGGCTTGATAGCCATGTACAGGCCTAACTTTTGGCGATACTTGTTAGATCTTGTCACATCACATGACACAGAAATCTTCGGATTTAACCCTCCCCCTTATTTGGTAAAAACGGCTCCAAGGGTATATGCATCCGCTAAACGATTTCGCATCATTCAAAACATTTACCAGACTACTTGTATAGCTAATATAGACCACCAGAAGCTGTTTTTTAAGAAAAGAACCTAAAGTGTGCACATGTATCCGATTTATAAAGCTATAGTCCGTTTCAAAATAGTGAATATATTTCATATTGAACTGGTCCGAATTTTTAATTTGGTTTTCGGCACAGCGTCACTCAAATTAAATTTTCTGTTGATCAATATCAGAAGCACATGATTACTTCGAAAAGGCAATACTAACAAAGAGACAAAATATTACACCTGCAACAAACAGTACCGTAATGTCTATAAAAATCAGTGTAATTTTTTACCAATTTTTAAACAGGGGTAGGCTCCAGAAATTAATTCCTGTGTATTATACAGTTTTCAATGAGATATTTTGCATAGTAGAATGAAGTCAAGCAATGTTCAAGTAACTAATGCGGCAAAAAAAATCAAATTTCAAAAATTGTTTATTACCGTTATAATGGTCTCAAAATATGTCAAAAATTGTATTTAAAGAAAGATTTAGACATCAAAAACGCTTTACTGGGGTTGTGATATGTGTGAATAATTCCGTTTTCATGCTATAGTCTGTTTCTTATTTGCATTCAAAATACGGATAAGTACAGGATTACATCGCCTTGATGTGTCTTTTCTGTTTTTATCCAAAATTTGTCTTACAGGCTTGATAGCCATGTACAGGCCTAACTTTTGGCGATACTTGTTAGATCTTGTCACATCACATGACACAGAAATCTTCGGATTTCACCCTCCCCCTTATTTGGTAAAAACGGCTCCAAGGGTATATGCATCCGCTAAACGATTTCGCATCATTCAAAACATTTACCAGACTACTTGTATAGCTAATATAGACCACCAGAAGCTGTTTTTCAAGAAAAGAAGCTAAAGTGTGCACATGTATCCGATTTATAAAGCTATAGTCCGTTTCAAAATAGTGAATATATTTCATATTGAACTGGTCCGAATTTTTAATTTGGTTTTCGGCACAGCGTCACTCAAATTAAATTTTCTGTTGATCAATATCAGAAGCACATACTAACAAAGAGACAAAATATTACACCTGCAACAAACAGTACCGTAATGTCTATAAAAATCAGTGTAATTTTTTACCAATTTTTAAACAGGGGTAGGCTCCAGAAATTAATTCCTGTGTATTATACAGTTTTCAATGAGATATTTTGCATAGTACGTAGAATGAAGTCAAGCAATGTTCAAGTAACTAATGCGGCAAAAAAAATCAAATTTCAAAAATTGTTTATTACCGTTATAATGGTCTCAAAATATGTCAAAAATTGTATTTAAAGAAAGATTTAGACATCAAAAACGCTTTACTAGGGTTGTGATATGTGTGAATAATTCCGTTTTCATGCTATAGTCTGTTTCTTATTTGCATTCAAAATACGGATAAGTACAGGATTACATCGCCTTGATGTGTCTTTTCTGTTTTTATCCAAAATTTGTCTTACAGGCTTGATAGCCATGTACAGGCCTAACTTTTGGCGATACTTGTTAGATCTTGTCACATCACATGTAATAGTGACATTTTTAGTGGTCTTGTGATGTTTGTGAATATAATTTTATATATGTGTTTTATTTTATGAAATAAAAGTTACTAAAAAAATCTAAATAATTTATTGTGAAACCATTGCTATAAAAATAATAAAAGTCAGAAAATAAATAATAAAAAGATAGCAGTTAAATCTTTTAATAAATTGTTTTAATCATTTAATTAAAGTGTTAGCATTTATTGTATAGAAACTGGTCTCTTTATATAATGTGAATTACCTTTACATTATTATGCAAATGAGTTTAGTCCGGGTAGATTTCCCGCTAGTCATGCACGCTTGGTTATTGTTTTCGTTTTACGGGTAGATAGTTATCTAGCTAGTTCGCTGCTGAAAGTTGACGGGGTTGGATGTTCTTTTGTATTGAAGATTTGTCCAAAGGCATGTGGTTGTTATAGTTGAAAATATCAGTGAATGCACATCCTTGACGCACAAGTATGAGTGGTCAGTGAGCCTAAAATCCATAATTTTGGGCGTTTATTTCATTATATTGAATACGTCTGGTGCCAATAATAAAATTATCAACTTTTACTGGATTGGTTTTGTTAGCCACATGACACCCCGTTACACACATGACACAGAAATCTTCGGATTTAACCCTCCCCCTTATTTGGTAAAAACGGCTCCAAGGGTATATGCATCCGCTAAACGATTTCGCATCATTCAAAACATTTACCAGACTACTTGTATAGCTAATATAGACCACCAGAAGCTGTTTTTTAAGAAAAGAAGCTAAAGTGTGCACATGTATCCGATTTATAAAGCTATAGTCCGTTTCAAAATAGTGAATATATTTCATATTGAACTGGTCCGAATTTTTAATTTGGTTTTCGGCACAGCGTCACTCAAATTAAATTTTCTGTTGATCAATATCAGAAGCACATGATTACTTCGAAAAGGCAATACTAACAAAGAGACAAAATATTACACCTGCAACAAACAGTACCGTAATGTCTATAAAAATCAGTGTAATTTTTTACCAATTTTTAAACAGGGGTAGGCTCCAGAAATTAATTCCTGTGTATTATACAGTTTTCAATGAGATATTTTGCATAGTAGAATGAAGTCAAGCAATGTTCAAGTAACTAATGCGGCAAAAAAAATCAAATTTCAAAAATTGTTTATTACCGTTATAATGGTCTCAAAATATGTCAAAAATTGTATTTAAAGAAAGATTTAGACATCAAAAACGCTTTACTGGGGTTGTGATATGTGTGAATAATTCCGTTTTCATGCTATAGTCTGTTTCTTATTTGCATTCAAAATACGGATAAGTACAGGATTACATCGCCTTGATGTGTCTTTTCTGTTTTTATCCAAAATTTGTCTTACAGGCTTGATAGCCATGTACAAGCCTAACTTTTGGCGATACTTGTTAGATCTTGTCACATCACATGACACAGAAATCTTCGGATTTAACCCTCCCCCTTATTTGGTAAAAACGGCTCCAAGGGTATATGCATCCGCTAAACGATTTCGCATCATTCAAAACATTTACCAGACTACTTGTATAGCTAATATAGACCACCAGAAGCTGTTTTTTAAGAAAAGAAGCTAAAGTGTGCACATGTATCCGATTTATAAAGCTATAGTCCGTTTCAAAATAGTGAATATATTTCATATTGAACTGGTCCGAATTTTTAATTTGGTTTTCGGCACAGCGTCACTCAAATTAAATTTTCTGTTGATCAATATCAGAAGCACATGATTACTTCGAAAAGGCAATACTAACAAAGAGACAAAATATTACACCTGCAACAAACAGTACCGTAATGTCTATAAAAATCAGTGTAATTTTTTACCAATTTTTAAACAGGGGTAGGCTCCAGAAATTAATTCCTGTGTATTATACAGTTTTCAATGAGATATTTTGCATAGTAGAATGAAGTCAAGCAATGTTCAAGTAACTAATGCGGCAAAAAAAATCAAATTTCAAAAATTGTTTATTACCGTTATAATGGTCTCAAAATATGTCAAAAATTGTATTTAAAGAAAGATTTAGACATCAAAAACGCTTTACTAGGGTTGTGATATGTGTGAATAATTCCGTTTTCATGCTATAGTCTGTTTCTTATTTGCATTCAAAATACGGATAAGTACAGGATTACATCGCCTTGATGTGTCTTTTCTGTTTTTATCCAAAATTTGTCTTACAGGCTTGATAGCCATGTACAAGCCTAACTTTTGGCGATACTTGTTAGATCTTGTCACATCACATGACACAGAAATCTTCGGATTTAACCCTCCCCCTTATTTGGTAAAAACGGCTCCAAGGGTATATGCATCCGCTAAACGATTTCGCATCATTCAAAACATTTACCAGACTACTTGTATAGCTAATATAGACCACCAGAAGCTGTTTTTTAAGAAAAGAAGCTAAAGTGTGCACATGTATCCGATTTATAAAGCTATAGTCCGTTTCAAAATAGTGAATATATTTCATATTGAACTGGTCCGAATTTTTAATTTGGTTTTCGGCACAGCGTCACTCAAATTAAATTTTCTGTTGATCAATATCAGAAGCACATGATTACTTCGAAAAGGCAATACTAACAAAGAGACAAAATATTACACCTGCAACAAACAGTACCGTAATGTCTATAAAAATCAGTGTAATTTTTTACCAATTTTTAAACAGGGGTAGGCTCCAGAAATTAATTCCTGTGTATTATACAGTTTTCAATGAGATATTTTGCATAGTAAAATGAAGTCAAGCAATGTTCAAGTAACTAATGCGGCAAAAAAAATCAAATTTCAAAAATTGTTTATTACCGTTATAATGGTCTCAAAATATGTCAAAAATTGTATTTAAAGAAAGATTTAGACATCAAAAACGCTTTACTAGGGTTGTGATATGTGTGAATAATTCCGTTTCATGCTATAGTCTGTTTCTTATTTGCATTCAAAATACGGATAAGTACAGGATTACATCGCCTTGATGTGTCTTTTCTGTTTTTATCCAAAATTTGTCTTACAGGCTTGATAGCCATGTACAGGCCTAACTTTTGGCGATACTTGTTAGATCTTGTCACATCACATGACACAGAAATCTTCGGATTTAACCCTCCCCCTTTTTTTGTAAAAACGGCTCCAAGGGTATATGCATCCGCTAAACGATTTCGCATCATTCAAAACATTTACCAGACTACTTGTATAGCTAATATAGACCACCAGAAGCTGTTTTTTAAGAAAAGAAGCTAAAGTGTGCACATGTATCCGATTTATAAAGCTATAGTCCGTTTCAAAATAGTGAATATATTTCATATTGAACTGGTCCGAATTTTTAATTTGGTTTTCGGCACAGCGTCACTCAAATTAAATTTTCTGTTGATCAATATCAGAAGCACATGATTACTTCGAAAAGGCAATACTAACAAAGAGACAAAATATTACACCTGCAACAAACAGTACCGTAATGTCTATAAAAATCAGTGTAATTTTTTACCAATTTTTAAACAGGGGTAGGCTCCAGAAATTAATTCCTGTGTATTATACAGTTTTCAATGAGATATTTTGCATAGTAGAATGAAGTCAAGCAATGTTCAAGTAACTAATGCGGCAAAAAAAATCAAATTTCAAAAATTGTTTATTACCGTTATAATGGTCTCAAAATATGTCAAAAATTGTATTTAAAGAAAGATTTAGACATCAAAAACGCTTTACTAGGGTTGTGATATGTGTGAATAATTCCGTTTTCATGCTATAGTCTGTTTCTTATTTGCATTCAAAATACGGATAAGTACAGGATTACATCGCCTTGATGTGTCTTTTCTGTTTTTATCCAAAATTTGTCTTACAGGCTTGATAGCCATGTACAGGCCTAACTTTTGGCGATACTTGTTAGATCTTGTCACATCACATGACACAGAAATCTTCGGATTTAACCCTCCCCCTTTTTTTGTAAAAACGGCTCCAAGGGTATATGCATCCGCTAAACGATTTCGCATCATTCAAAACATTTACCAGACTACTTGTATAGCTAATATAGACCACCAGAAGCTGTTTTTTAAGAAAAGAAGCTAAAGTGTGCACATGTATCCGATTTATAAAGCTATAGTCCGTTTCAAAATAGTGAATATATTTCATATTGAACTGGTCCGAATTTTTAATTTGGTTTTCGGCACAGCGTCACTCAAATTAAATTTTCTGTTGATCAATATCAGAAGCACATGATTACTTCGAAAAGGCAATACTAACAAAGAGACAAAATATTACACCTGCAACAAACAGTACCGTAATGTCTATAAAAATCAGTGTAATTTTTTACCAATTTTTAAACAGGGGTAGGCTCCAGAAATTAATTCCTGTGTATTATACAGTTTTCAATGAGATATTTTGCATAGTAGAATGAAGTCAAGCAATGTTCAAGTAACTAATGCGGCAAAAAAAATCAAATTTCAAAAATTGTTTATTACCGTTATAATGGTCTCAAAATATGTCAAAAATTGTATTTAAAGAAAGATTTAGACATCAAAAACGCTTTACTAGGGTTGTGATATGTGTGAATAATTCCGTTTTCATGCTATAGTCTGTTTCTTATTTGCATTCAAAATACGGATAAGTACAGGATTACATCGCCTTGATGTGTCTTTTCTGTTTTTATCCAAAATTTGTCTTACAGGCTTGATAGCCATGTACAGGCCTAACTTTTGGCGATACTTGTTAGATCTTGTCACATCACATGACACAGAAATCTTCGGATTTAACCCTCCCCCTTTTTTGGTAAAAACGGCTCCAAGGGTATATGCATCCGCTAAACGATTTCGCATCATTCAAAACATTTACCAGACTACTTGTATAGCTAATATAGACCACCAGAAGCTGTTTTTTAAGAAAAGAAGCTAAAGTGTGCACATGTATCCGATTTATAAAGCTATAGTCCGTTTCAAAATAGTGAATATATTTCATATTGAACTGGTCCGAATTTTTAATTTGGTTTTCGGCACAGCGTCACTCAAATTAAATTTTCTGTTGATCAATATCAGAAGCACATGATTACTTCGAAAAGGCAATACTAACAAAGAGACAAAATATTACACCTGCAACAAACAGTACCGTAATGTCTATAAAAATCAGTGTAATTTTTTACCAATTTTTAAACAGGGGTAGGCTCCAGAAATTAATTCCTGTGTATTATACAGTTTTCAATGAGATATTTTGCATAGTAGAATGAAGTCAAGCAATGTTCAAGTAACTAATGCGGCAAAAAAAATCAAATTTCAAAAATTGTTTATTACCGTTATAATGGTCTTAAAATATGTCAAAAATTGTATTTAAAGAAAGATTTAGACATCAAAAACGCTTTACTAGGGTTGTGATATGTGTGAATAATTCCGTTTTCATGCTATAGTGTGTTTCTTATTTGCATTCAAAATACGGATAAGTACAGGATTACATCGCCTTGATGTGTCTTTTCTGTTTTTATCCAAAATTTGTCTTACAGGCTTGATAGCCATGTACAGGCCTAACTTTTGGCGATACTTGTTAGATCTTGTCACATCACATGACACAGAAATCTTCGGATTTAACCCTCCCCCTTTTTTGGTAAAAACGGCTCCAAGGGTATATGCATCCGCTAAACGATTTCGCATCATTCAAAACATTTACCAGACTACTTGTATAGCTAATATAGACCACCAGAAGCTGTTTTTTAAGAAAAGAAGCTAAAGTGTGCACATGTATCCGATTTATAAAGCTATAGTCCGTTTCAAAATAGTGAATATATTTCATATTGAACTGGTCCGAATTTTTAATTTGGTTTTCGGCACAGCGTCACTCAAATTAAATTTTCTGTTGATCAATATCAGAAGCACATGATTACTTCGAAAAGGCAATACTAACAAAGAGACAAAATATTACACCTGCAACAAACAGTACCGTAATGTCTATAAAAATCAGTGTAATTTTTTACCAATTTTTAAACAGGGGTAGGCTCCAGAAATTAATTCCTGTGTATTATACAGTTTTCAATGAGATATTTTGCATAGTAGAATGAAGTCAAGCAATGTTCAAGTAACTAATGCGGCAAAAAAAATCAAATTTCAAAAATTGTTTATTACCGTTATAGTTTACAATGTACCAAATAAAATTACATGGGCGCAGCCATTTTATGAAGGGAACATGACATAGAGATAAAAATAGATGGCTCTCTGTGATTGGTTGTTATATCTTTTATATATTTTTCTTCTGGAAAGCATTATGAATGAAGTTTCATGCAAGCACAAATTTGTCCTTAAATGTATAGTATGAAGGGCCGGAAATATTTTTTTATGTTGCTCAAAATTAGGGAAATTTTTCTGCGAAATCGTCAGGTATCGTGAAAAACCCCAAAATTCACCAAGAAAAGCCATGGGACCATATATATTTGAGTGCGGTAAAATCGCAAATTGATATCGAGCTTCAATTAGACAACAGCAGTTTTTCCATAATTAGTTTATTAAAAGCGCCTTTTAAGGAGATAATTGCTAAAAATAGCATTGCCGGCAATGGGGCCACCATTTAGTACTTTATATCCTTGTGTTGTTGTTTAACTACGTCACAACGAAGTATGGTAGTTCTGTACTTAATTTAAATTGGCAGAGATTTTAACATTTTTAAATATAGGTCAATGTAGGTTATTTGGTTATTCATGTTATTATTCATTTAAAAACACATGCAAATTTGATCGATGAATATTCGAAAATTAATGTCATTGTTTAAAAGATTTAAATATGTCCCTCTTTTCTATAGTATAGTGATCTATAGTAGCAACTATATTCAGAAATTTGTAATGGGAAAAATGAAGAGTTCTTTCAATTTTAACAAATTTTAGGTCATCCTTCGATAGAATCGGACAATGCAGTTACCAATTTAAAACATGCATATAGGTACTAAATATTATTGTTAAACTTTAATAACTGTTCCAAATTGTTGTTAAGGTTTAAATAACTACTTATTGACATAATTAAGGTCTTTCCCTTATTAAGGTCTTTCTCCTATTAAGGTCTTTCCCCTACGTTAGAAAGACCTACTATGTTTTTTAATCCCAGCATTTTTGTTGGCACGCCCTCCTATCGCTTCTATTGAAGTTATCAATACCAAGTTTGAACCATCGATAGACCTCATCATGGAGTTTTATGATATTTTGTAGGATTTCATCATCCCATTTTGAAGTATTCTCCCTTTTTATTTGATTATGATATACATGGCTGTGATTGCATATGTCTTGTTACAGTTCTTTTGCATTTACATTATTATTTATATTGTCATTTACAAGACATAAATTTCTGTTTTTATAAAACAGGAAATCAACTGAGGAGGAGTTTATATCACAATCAAACTATGTGTATTTATGTATGTATGTGTGTGAAATGTTTTTCTTGGAGCTAAGCTTCAGTTTTTATACGACCGCAAAATTTGAAAAAATTTTCGTCGTATATTGCTATCACGTTGGCGTCGTCGTCGTCGTCGTCGTCGTCGTCGTCCGAATACTTTTAGTTTTCGCACTCTAACTTTAGTAAAAGTGAATAGAAATCTATGAAATTTTAACACAAGGTTTATGACCACAAAAGGAAGGTTCGGATTGATTTTGGGAGTTTTAGTCCCAACATTTTAGGAATTAGGGGCCAAAAAGGGCCCAAATAAGCATTTTCTTGGTTTTCGCACTATAACTTTAGTTTAAGTAAATAGAAATCTATGAAATTTTGACATAAGGTTTATGAACACAAAAGAAAGGTTGGGATTGATTTTGGGAGTTTTGGTTCCAACAGTTTAGGAATTAGGGGCCAAAAAAGGGCCCAAATAAGCACTATTCTTGGTTTTCGCACAATAACTTTAGTTTAAGTAAATAGAAATCAATGAAATTTTAACACAAGGTTTATGACCACAAAAGGAAGGTTGGGATTGATTTTTGGAGTTGAGGTCACAACAGTTTATGAACTAGGAGCCAAAAAGGGGCCCAAATAAGCATTATTTTTGGTTTTTGCACCATAACTTTAGTATAAGTAAATAGAAATCTATGAAATTTAAACACAAGGTTTATGACCATAAAAGGAAGGTTGGGTTTGATTTTGGGATTTTTGGTCCTTACAGTTTAGGAATAAGGGGTCCAAAGAGTCCAAAGTTGAACTTTGTGTGATTTCATCAAAAATTGAATAATTGGGGTTCTTTGATATGCCGAATCTAACTATGTATGTAGATTCTTAAATTTTGGTCCCTTTTTCAAATTGGTCTACATTAAGATCCAAAGGGTCCAAAATTAAACTTAGTTTGATTTTAACAAAAATTGAATCCTTGGGGTTCTTTGATATGCTGAATTTAAAAATGTACTTAGATTTTAAATTATTGGCCTAGTTTTCAAGTTGGTCCAAATGGGGGTCCAAAATTAAACTTTGTTTGATTTCATCAAAAATTGAATAAATGGGTTCTTTGATATGCCAAATCTAACTGTGTATGTAGATTCTTAATTTTTGGTCCAGTTTTCAAATTGGTCTACATTAAGGTCCAAAGGGTCCAAAATTAAACTAAGTTTGATTTTAACAAAAATTAAATTCTTGGGCTTATTTGATATGCTTTATCTAAATATGTACTTTGATTTTTGATTATGGGCCCAGTTTTCAAGTTGGTCCAAATCAGGATTCCATATCAAGTATTGTGCAATAGCAAGAAATTTTCAATTGCACAGTATTGCACAATAGCAAGAAATATCTAATTGCACAATATTGTGCAATAGCAATTAATTTTCAATTGGAGTTATCTTTCTTTGTATAGAATAGTAGTTGATAATATATGTTGGAAATTTGCCAGACATGACTATGATGTCATTTTCTATTTTTATTTGCCAATAACTTTATGTAAATAACTTCATTGGAAATTTGCCAATATAAAATGTTGCTGATGAAGATATTTTTCCTTATCTTATCTAAAATGTTTTTAGATAATGTATGTTGGACATTTGCCAGACATGACTATGATGTCATTTTCTATTTTTATTTGCCAATAACTTTATGTAAATAACTTCATTGGAAATTTGCCAATATAAAATGTTGCTGATGAAGTTTTTTTTTATTGTTTTATACAATAAACAATGTATATTCACTTTTACTACCAACCAATCTTTACCATTCAGTGATAACAAGCACTTTATTTTACATTTTAATATTTTATGATGTATTTAAAAGAGTAGTTATTGTTGCAAACTCCATTAGAAATTTGACTTGATATCAGTTTTGGAAAAAGGGAAACGGGGATGTGAAAAAAAGGGCGGGGGGGGTAATTTTTCTCATTTCAGATTTCATAAATAAAAAGAAAATTTCTTCAAACATTTCTTTGAGAGGATTAATATTCAACAGCATAGTGAATTGCTAAAAGGCAAAAACAAACTTTTAAGTTCATTAGACCACATTCATTCTGTGTCAGAAACCTATGCTGTGTCAACTATTTAATTTTAGATTTAAAAAGTTTGAAGAAGAAATCTTTAATTGTAAAATTTGTAAAATCTTGACATTTGTTTTGTGTAAAAAAACACCATGTAATGTCAAAAATTTGATCACAATCCAAATTCAGAGCTGTATCACGCTTGAATGTTTTGTCCATACTTGCCCCAACTGTTCAGGGTTCGACCTCTGCGGTCGTATAAAGCTGCGCCCTGCGGAGCACCTGGTTGTCATTTGAAGCATTTGTGAATTGGTTTTTTTCATGTTTTGCGGAGCCAAGCTTAGGTTATTGGATTTAAAAAAAAATATATAATTGTGTGCAAGGGTCGTTATTATTTTATCTGTTTACCATTTTTTTGTTTTGTTTTGTAATATTATTTTGCAGCGCAGAAACATTCCTGCGGTATTAGCTTTACATTGTTATTGCGCATATTAAATTAGAAATGTTGCTACAATAAAGATATTCAAAAGAAAACTGTCATTTCTAAGTTTGAGCGTGCCTTTTAAATTTGGTTAAAACTATTTCAATAAACATCCCATGATTTACGGTATGAATTTTTCTACTTTTATCAATTAATGTCTCACCATGCAGTGATGCTCGAGCTCAAATTATTAGCAAATCAAAAACTTATATTAGAAGGAAGAGCTTATAGACCGAAAAGGGGGAAAAAGTTTGACAAAGCCTGACAAGAAATCATAGCTTTGCATGAGGGGGATATATTCCTAAATCAAAAATGAAATTTGAAATTTGTTAAGCCGCCAGAGGCTTGTTTCATATACATAAGACTCATCAGTGGTACTCAAATCAAAGTATTAAAAAAAAAGGTCAGTTCTTATACGAAGCTTAATTTTGAAAAGATCTTCGAAATAGCCGCATACCAGACACACTTGCATACGTAGAACATATCCCCCAGTATATACACTAGTTTGGGGCTTGCTATTTAAGTATGCTTAAGATGTTTAGTTAATTGCTATGTACAGAAAAAACACTTTTGAACCTAGATTTCTAAATGAAAGGTCGAGGTCATCCTTTGAAAAGTCTAATTGATGCCATCATTATTTGTTGAACGTTATTGAATATATATAAAGTAAAGGCAACAGTAGTATACCGTGTTTAAAAGTCAGAAATCGATTGAGAGAAAACAAAGCCGGGTTATAAATGAAAATTGAGGGAAAAGCATCAACTATAAGAGGAAAACAAAGAGAAAAGTTACTTTGAAGTGCCACAAAAAATAAACGACAATGCAACATACATAGAAACGAACAATTAGATAACAACTGTCACACATGTACACGGATATGATCCATTGGTCGAAGCAACGATCCTGTGTTGTTCCACGACTGGTATATCAACAGTTGAACAAGAACTTCTCCCATTTCCTGAGTTCGAGATTTTAACCTCGTTTTTTTTGCTCAATATTTAGTATTTTGTTTTGCGTGTAGTTGAATGGTTGTTGTCTTTTCATTGTTATCTTTTTTATTCCACTTTTTTTGTTTTGATTTTCCCGGTGTAACCTCTCCCTCTATGTTTTCAATAGGTGCATGTATACAGTATTCTCAAAACTGTTCGTAAATCATTTTCGAACTTTCATATTCGGTCATGAGTAGTAATAGGGTGATGTTATCCCCCCCCCTCAAACTCAAATCTAAAAATAGTATTTCTAAGGGAGAACCCCAATAAAGGAGATATCTATATGTGGGGTTTATAATGATTGAACTTTAACTATAATAAGATATACAGTCAATTTCTAAAAATACCTCATGACAAATGACAGATGTCTTTACTGATCTTTATTTTTGGGGGTTATACTACTCTTAAACTTTAGAATAAATTAGAGACGTCGTTGATTCCTGAGCCACTTGTTGGGGGTTATAATTTTTATCGGTTTTGTTCTAGTACTATAAGATATGACGTCAATTTCTAAAAATACCCTATGACAAATGACAGGTGTCTTTATTGATCTTTATTTTTGGGGTTATACTACTTTTTAACTTTTGAATAAATTATATATAATTTTATATATAAAATATCAATTAATAAAAATGTTTTTGGATTAGATTTCAAACAAGCAAAAGAAAATCACAAAGTAAATGAAAATCAAATAAAGTAAATGAAAATCGTAAGTGAAGATTGAAAAATTATTTGAAAATCAAATAATAAAAATGAAAATGAAAAAGTAAATGAAAGTCAAATAAAGTAAATAAATAAATAAATGAAAATGGAAATGAGGAAATTGAATTTCAAAATGAATTTTTCAAGAGAAAAAAAAGAAAAAGAAAAAGAAATTTCAAGATTTTTTTTGAGAAATAAAATAGTTTTGACTAAAACTTTTTTTTTTCTCATTTTAATAACGAAGTAATGAAAAACGTGAATAAATATAAATAAAATGGAAAAATGGAAATAAAACAGTTTTGAAAAAATGATTAAGTAGACTAGGAATATTTTTTATTTTTAAAACATTGATAGAAAAAAAACTTCTAATAGTTTTCGTTTTCTGATTATTATCTTTGAAAATAATTTTAGTGAGCTTGAACGGTAGGTTTGTTTTTTGAAGGAAAAAAAAATCAATTAACAAAAATGTTTTTGGAATAGATTTCAAACAAGTAAATTAAAATCAAATAAAGTAAACGAATATTGCAAGTGAAAATTGAAAAAAGTAATTGAAAAAGAAAATTCAAAATCGAATAAGTTAATTAAAAACGAATTTGTCAATGGAAATCGAAAAAGTAAATAAAAATAGAAAAAAGGAAATTAAATATCAAAATGAATTTTTCAAGAGAAAAAATATAAGGAAAGATAAATTTGAAGACATTTTTTTTGAGAAATAGTTTTTGCTAAAGATATTTTTTCTAATTTGCTTAACGAAGAAGTAATGAAAACGTGGATAAATATCAAAAAGAAAAAGAGAAAAAGAAAACAGTAAAAATAATTAAGTAGACTAGGACTATATTTCAATTTTGAACATTGACACAAGTTTAAAAAAAAAACAGTACTATTTTAATCACAAGAATCACTATGTCAGATACATTAGATTGTTAACCTTTAGTCGTGTAATTCTTCTAAATTGTTTCTTTTAAGCTGTCTATTTAAAACTCTATAATCTTGTAACCCTAAAGTTCAATGGGGGAAGGCGTTTTTTGAGATAATAAAGTTTTATGTTCACCATTGTTAAATTATTCACGATGTATTAACAACGAGTGAGACACAAAACACCCTTCAGTTATTCTCAATGAATGATTTTGAAAGAGCCAGTGTATTTCTATTCATATGTTTAAACCGATTGTAACCATCACAGTGTAATTGAAGCTTTTTTTGCTACATTAACATTAGTAGAAGCTTCAATACACGACTCTTCATTGATAAAATAATCATTAAACCAAAAGTTTAAAAAATAATACTTCTGTGACATTGTCATTGAAGAAAACAATTTGTTAATCATTTGAACACCTGTAGTAGACCTCAAACTCCACCAATTAACACTATAATAACGGCTATTTGAAAGTGAATACTGTCATAATGTTTTTTTTAGATTAGTACACGTACACATATTTTGTTTGATTCTAATATGTTTAATATTATATGAAAAAAACAAATCTTAAATTGAGGAAATTTACCTCCGCTATAACATGTATAAGTAGCTAAAGCGAGATACAATGGTAAACACCCCCTTGCTCAGTACATATGTTCTTTTTACATGTTGGATCGCATTTCTTTTCTCAGATGGAAGGGTGTCCAATTCTTACAGATATCATAAATTGTTTCACGTCCATTGATCAATTGTTGACTTTTGTTCGAACATATGATTTAGAGGATGATCCGTATGTTCAACTCCGTCTCGCTCATTTAAGAAGACAAACCAGTCCACCGGTTTTCAAATGCACTACATGTGGAGAATGCTTAAGTACCCAAGAAAAATACGAGTTACACTTGTTATATCACGAAACAATTCAAGATTTCGACTTGAGTTTGTTTGATGACACTAATTTCGACTCAAATCATATGGGTTTAACTGTCATCTCTGGTAAAAGGAAGGCATCTATTCCTGATTCATCGATAGAAAACACTGACTCACCACCTCCAGCTAAAAAAAGTTTCACCTCAAGCCAATATGGTGCCGGTGACGACAACCCTACAACACATACATTTCGGAAGAAAAGGGAACGCACCTACACCAAAAATGGTGCTATAGACATTACTTATGAAGTTAAATTTTCCAATCAGTTACAGAATAAGAAATTGATGGACATAGTCGATGATTTACACAATGTCTTCGACGACGTTCTCAGTCAAGTGCGGGAAGGATCACAAGACAACAGTCTTGCACGACTTATCATCGAGCATAACGGTTTAACGGACCCAATCGTCGTCCCTTTACAAGAACTTAATACAATGGATGCATCCACGGTGATGGACGAAATAAGCATAGTCTTGCAAAGCAACGAAGAGCTGCCTGTAGACGATAGTTTTTCTGTTACAGTTGGGCGAATAGATATTCCATCGGGTGGTGGAAGAGTTTATATCACAAATTTGACGGGTATCGAAAACAGTATAAAACGTAAACGTTCTTTTATCAGTAGGCCTAGTGACACAATGTGCATGCCTATGGCAATCTCAGTTTGCTTCCTAAAATCCTGTCACACTGTATCCCCTGATGAATGGGAAACCTTAACGTCAGACGACACAGAGAGTATGGTCAATAGGTTCTGAAATATAGAACCACCCCGAAGTGGTTTTACAGACATGTACTTGATAAGGAGAGAAAGGAATGTTTTAATTTTGCCAAACGTCTCTGTGAACTAGCCGATGTTAGTACGGAGAAACAATGTAGCATCAATGACATAGAACGTTTTGAAAAGGTGTTGGATTTGCAAATTTTAGTAATTTCATCAAAGTTAGGAAACAAGTTCATTCGTATTGGTGAAAATGAAACGGGTAGAAAAAAAGCCTTTCTCTATCTAATTGACGATAGCGAATGTGGACATTTTGCAGCCATAGTGAGTATAACGGGCTTTTTTTTCCTGTAGCTATTTCTGCAAAGACTGCCTTAAACCGTACAGTGACAAAGATAAACATTCTTGGCAAACTCATTGTACCGTATGTTGCAGTTCGGATTGTATACTGACAGGGAACAGCTTGTCTTGTCGGGCGTGTAATAGAACGTGTAGATCCATCGATTGTTTCCAAATGCACATAGAGGAAAAGACAACAAAGAAAGGACTTTCTTACACGGAATGCGGTAAAAGATACGAATGTAAAACTTGTAGAAAAGTGCTAGTCCGAGAAGAACGACCACCCGACCTTCACCAATGCGGAGAATGGAAATGTGTCTGTTGCCGAGATTATCAACCCGAGGAACATTTATGCTACCAGAGGGCAATCAATACCGAGAGAACCGACAGACAAATGATATTCTTCGATTGTGAAACGACACAAGACACACTCCTACAATGTGAAAACGGGAATCTACCATCCACTTCGAGATGCCAAAATTGTAAAGAGAAAGAGGAAGCGTGCAAACAGTGTACACTTTGTCAAAACTGCGGCAAATCTTGGTGTGGTTCAAAAGAACATAAAGTGAATTTCATCTGTATGCAAACAGCATGTGACCACTGTAAAGACAAACAGATATCTGATGAACCAAAATGTAACTTTTGCGGTGTTTGCTGCTCGATGTGTGATAAAAAGGACAAAAAAGAATTTAAAAAAGAACCATGTTTCAAAACATGTGGTTTTAGGGAAAGAATATTTCGCGGTGAACTCGCCACTGATGCATTCTGTAGACGGTTTTTTTCAGAGCAGTACACAAACGCAGCCGTGTTGTCCCACAATGGATCTGGTTACGATAATTATTTTCTGATTGACTGGTTGATAAAGAATTCTATTCGCCCAGACGTTATCTTCAATGGATCCAAAATCATGTACATGGCGATAAATCGGGGTTTAAACATCCGAGTTTTGGATTCGTTGAACTTTTTACCCATGAAGTTATCGAAAATTCCGAAAGCGTTTGGACTAAAGGAATTGAAAAAAGGCTACTTTCCTCATTTTTTCAATACAATGGAAAACCAAAATTACATTGGCCCATACCCGGACAGTACATATTACGGTTGCGACTACATGAGTAAAGATGACAGGAGTGATTTTTTGTCGTGGTACAAAACGAAAACAAACGAAGTATTTGACTTTGCAAAAGAAATGAAAGAATACTGTTGCAGTGACACGATTGATCTTGAGGGAAGGAGTGTTAAGATTTCGTGATTTGATGTTGGAGGTGACAGGAACGGGGAAAACGAAAAACACACACGGACAAGGGGTTGATGTTTTAGATTATGTGACCATTGCAAGTGTGTGCATGGGTGTTTACAAGACTAATTTTTTAAAAGACCAATATGACGTGGAAGTATTGAGGCAAGACAGTGACGATATCGACCAGATACCCATGACATTTACAGAGAAAGGATTCGACGTTTTAGATCATGACACTTGGAAGTCTTCCGAAACATTTCTCTCCGAAAATCCACAGAGTAAATTTGGTCAGCGAAAATTCGTCAAAAGTCCGCTGGCCCACGTACCATCAGAGGGATACACTAAAAGATACAATCATAGCAAAAGCTCGAGAGTATGGCTGGAATGGATGATGAAAGAAGAAAAGATGTCTATTCAACATGCCTTGAATCGAGGGGAGTTTAAAATTCCTGGAATAAAGTTTCATGTCGATGGGTACTGTCAAGAAACCAACGAAGTCTTTGAATTTTTAGTGGTAAGTTTTTCCTTTGTTACGGAGGGGGAGGGGGAGGGGGAGGCCGCCCGATGCCCGCCCACCCACCACCGCCGCCGCCGCCGCGTGCAGATTATTTATACGCGTTTTTAACGGATAACTTAGATACGCGTATTGTGGGAAACGTTACCATGGAGGTGTCACTTGATAACGCGTTTACTCAAACCAAAAAAATGAGCTGTCATTTACTGATTTGTCTTCTGTTTCAGTGTCTTTGGCATGGCTGTAAAAAATGTTTTCCATGTGAAAGAAGCGGAACCGGAACAAAAACATCCTTAACGAAACAATCGATGGATGAATTGTATGTGGTGACCAAAAAATCAGAGAAGACAATACGGGAACTTGGCTTTGGATATCGAAAGATATGGGAGCACGATTTCGCTGGTCAATTGAAATCAAACCAGAGACTGAAACTATTTGCGAATAATCTTGATATCGAAGGACTTGCCTTTTTTGTAAGTATATAAGCATTTTCATTTTTGTAATTCATCCCTTTCAAAGAAAACTGTATTTTGAAAAATAACGCTATTGAGTTTTTTGAAAGTGTTCCAAAATGTTTCACATTTCCTTATTGCTCTTATTTTCTTTTACAGGGTGGACGAACAGACACTACAAAGTTGTATTACAAAGTCCAAAATGAAGAAAAGATCAAATACGTAGATTTCACATCTTTATACCCATGGACAAACAAATATTGTCGCTATCCATTGCATCACCCAGAGATTATTACTAAAGATTTTGAAGAGTTGGATACATATTTTGGATTGTGCAAAGTGAAAATTTTACCACCCAGACACTTATATCACGCTGTTCTACCTTACCGATGTCACGGAAAGCTCACTTTCCCACTATGTAGAACATTTGCTGATGTTTCCCCCTGTGGATGCGAAGACCAACATCTTCATCGCTATTTTCACAACGATGTGGGCTAGATTAAAACTGTATGAAGTTTTAGACATGTTGGATGATAGAGTTCTTTACACAGACACTGATAGCTGCATCTACGTAAGCCAGAAGGGAAAACCTGAACCATCGTTAGGGAATTATTTGGGGGAACTGACGTCCGAAATACCATTAGACGAGGGGCATATAGTAGAATTTGTGTCCGGTGGACCGAAAAACTATGCTTATCGGACACTCAAGACTGAAACGTGTAAAGTTAAAGGTTTCACGCTTAATTTCACGAATTCTAACATTGTTAACTTCAATTCTGTCAAGGAGATGATCACATTGGACAGGGACATGTCCAAAACGTTAACTAATCCAACTAAAATAAGTCGACTACCTCACCAGAGAAAAATATTCAGCAGAAAAGAAAAGAAGAAGTATAAATTCGCGTATGACAAACGTGTTATTCTTGACAATTTCGATACAGTCCCTTATGGGTATTTATAGAAATAAAAAATGACTATTACAGCATTTTTATTGAGAAAAAAAAAATATATGTTATACAATAAAGTCAGTATTTTATCCAATGAATCTTTTCTTTTTTTCTGCGTCGTCCCAGGCATAATGTGTCTCCTTCCCTTTTTCTTAACGAATAATCCTCCTGTCTGTATTAACGATTTTTTCCCTCTTTCTGCTATTAATCTCTTTGGTACATTCATTTTTCTCAAAAAGATTTGAAACTCCTTACTTCCAATTGGCTCTTTTCTTTGCCGTGTTGACACGGTGTAGTGAATAAGATCCACAATGTGCGAACCAGTAACTGTTTCCCCGTTTCGTATTAATTCGCCCTGTTCGTTATGATTTACCACGTTTTTGTATTGAGCTAAAACGAATCTGTAAAGGTCGGCAGCATGTTGTTGTATTTTTTTGGGTAAAGTACTATCTATGATTGGCATGAAGTTAGTGACGGGGTGTTCTCCATAGTCTGTTTTCGATATTTCTTTTTTTCCAAAGTCCGTTTGATTGGTAGTTTGTGGTTGATTCACGAGACGTTCGTATCGTTCTCTAGACACGAGTATGAGCTCTTGGGCCATTACTGTTCGTTCAAAAGTAACAAAACAGGTTTAATCAAAAGGCAAGTCAGTGTAGGATGTCTCACTAAAATATTCCTTTTCCGTGTGTATGTGATCGATCGGGATGACAAGGAACGAATGTGTAACATGTAAGGTCGTAGTTTTCTTATATGTGAGGGGCTCACCGGTATACTTCCTCTGTACACATTCAATGCTATTTCCGATATGATATCCATTTGGTCGTTCGAAGCTGACTGCATTAAGACTTTCTGCTGTCTAGGGGCAGCATCATATGCAAATTTAAGAAATGTACTGTATGAGGTGATACTCAACGGCATATTGTTTGTCAACTGGTGCTTTAGGTTTGCTCGTCCCGGTTTTATTACTTTGGGGCATATACAATGGTGACGTCATCAGTTGGAAATATCGAAATACGTAAGCGGTACTTTTTATTCGTATAAGGTGACAAGTCGCATACTAGGTAGCCACCAACTGAAACACAATTGATGGCTTTATCATAAGCGTCTTTGAAATATTTCGTCTCCCCGGGAAATGCCTGACTTGCAAAGGCGATGAGTTGTTTTTTATCTCTGTTATTAGCCATTAGAACAAAAATGTGGGTGTTCAAACTTATCGATCGGAAATGTGTCCCTTTTTCAAACAGGTTTTGGGTGATGAAAATTACCGAACAGTTCCTGTGATGTGATAAAGCGGTAGCAAGGTGTAAAGCCTCATCACTCTTACTGATCAATCTCATCATGTCATCCAGAACAAGAAGTGTGTGCTTGTCTGGGTTGGTCCATTCCATAAGGTCACTTCTTGTGGGGAAGCCTTCGTGCAGTATAAAATTGGGTACAATTTTTTCAGCTTGGTCGAAAACAGGTTGAAACTCGGTATAACAATACACTGTTTGAACCGGTTGGGTCTTAAACATGGCAGTTGCATGCTTTAGTAATTTCATAACAAACGTAGTCTTTCCGCTTTGAGTAGCCCCCGATATCATGAAAGTGCATGGACTTTGAAAAGGTAATACGTCGTGAGAAGTTGTCATCTTGACGTCCGGATAAGGTATGAAGGAATTGGACACAGCATAAATAACTTAATACGATGGACAAATGTATATATTTTATTGACACAAACTATAATAGGTGTTGACAAAATTAAAAACAAAATGGTCGTTTACATTAACGTTTGAATCGAAAATCTTGACAATACAATCTAACGAATATTTAAAACATAGGTTCAACATGAGAAAAGTTAACACAAATAATCCACAATGAGAAGACGACTTTGGCTGAACTTGAACATTAAAACACTCGTATTTTTTCACGTTACAGTTCAGAAAATGTTTAAATTCTTCTCCATAAAATTCAGGTGGTCTGCCAAAACTGTCGAAAAACATCCCGTGAGATTTACTTTTAAGCACAATTGCCATCCAATGTTCTCCCGGCAGATCACTAGTATGGTTGTTGACGATGTAGGCACTGGGGTAATGTATCTTATTTGTTGGTAAATTGTTCCTAGCAAATACTCCTTTCACGTGCCGATGTATACACGAATTTGATCGGATGGCACATTCTAGTTCGTATCCGTTCATGACTGTATATAGCGAACGTTTCGGGAATGGTCTATCTCTAGAAATGAATCGAATACTCCAAAAGCTATGCAAGTGACAGCAGAGGGTAGTCCAGTCTTGAACTTTATTTCCACTCTCACATGTCCATGCTTCACGAAGTTTATATAGTCATCTCCAAGTCCTTTCGGGTCCAATGGAAAAGCATACAAGGTGTACCCTTTTCCATAGTCTTCTCTTGTTATAGCAAGTCCTGCGTCTCTGTTCATTTTTTCACAGACCTCAAATAAATTAGCGTATGCCGTTGCATACTGTCGATTATCCCCAAAGTCAAGCTTTAACGGTCTCGCTGGAACGCTCTCTCCCTTTACGTACAGTCCTACATCAGTAGCATTGTAATGGTTGAAACAGAAGGGGTTGGAATCGTACGTACCATTTCCGCTTTCTTGTGAAATTAGCCCTAAGACTAGAGTACTTGGACGGATGTTGAACATATTGTCCCAAATGAACTCCCTAGAGTCTTTATTGATAGTGTTTCGTTTTACTTCCGTCCTTTGGAAATAGTAACGGACAGGCTTGGTTTCTATCTGTTTCATATGGTTAACAATGATTCCTGGGTCTACTTTAATTTTGCATGCCTTATAAACACAATCTAACAACTGTAACTTGTAGGCGGGGGCGTCCTCACCCGAAATGACAAAAAACTGGTCGCTACTACGATAAAGTTTTATATACAAATCGACGCCTTGTATTAAATGGCGATCCAGTGAAAATATGTCTTCAAACAGCGGTCCCTCCATTTCAAATTCTCTACTGTTCTTGATAAAATCTCGACGAAGAATCAATCCAGTGTTAGCTCCGTTTTTTCCATCCGTATTCGCTAAATCACCGGAATCTTTCATGAACAATTGTGACTGAAGTTGTGATTTCTGTTCATCGGTCCCACTGGTAAGAATAGTGTTAATATAGGCTTTCCATGGGTAGTTTGACGTATTTAAAGACACTAGTTTATTGTTCATATACACATCCATTTGTGTCCACATAGCTTGAAGAGGCAAATTTACAATACTCGACGTATCGGTATCGTCAAGTGCCGTTCCATCGGCCTTGACAAGTTTTGCACGAACATATAATCTACTCCGTCTTAAATCCATGTATTCGGGACCTTGTCCAGAAACGAAAAAATCTACTGTAGATACATCTGGCGAAGTAAAGTTTGACATTAGCCTAGTTTCGGAAAAAATATCCGATCAATAGCTACTTGATTTTTTGGTTCTTCAAACAAATCCAACTCCATCGGAATGCTAATGTCTTTATTTTCGTCGTTTAAATACGCCATTTCTTTGCTGCTCCTCTATTAAAAATGGAAGGTTCAGTTTCGAAATCTATTTTCCGAGGTTTATTCCTTGTAGCGTGTTTTTTTCTTGCTCGGTGCACTGTTTTTAGCTTTCTGTTGTTTACCTGTTGCCTCTTTGAGCTTTCCAACTTTACTGTTTTTTGGTTTTGATTTCCTGCCTTTTATACTGTCAGATTTAGCCTTTTTTCCCTGTAGGACGTGAGGGTCTTTGTCGTTCTTCTGTTGTTTCAGTTCTGAAGCAGCACGTTCTTCGATTGCCACTGTTGGGGCTATTTGCTCCACCTTGATTTCAATTTTAGGTAAGTTTTTCTTCAGAATGACAAATCAATGTCTGCTGTAACGTCTAGGAAAACCCTTTCCTAATTGATTATTGTGTTGTTTTTTTAAATATTTGGTTTGATTTATGGCCTCTTGCCATACCAATGCATCACTGATGTAAGGAGATTTAGACATCTCTACAGAAAGGAATACTTCTTTAAGTGAAGTGTTACACAGGCGTCCAAATTGACAACTGAACACGGTTGTCCCTTGTCGTCTTTTAAATAGATATGAACTTGGTTCAATTGTCCCAAACGTACAGGAACATAATAAGGAGTGTTAAAGATGATATGTGACCTGTAGTGTTTTTTCTTGTTAATGACATGTGCCTCCGTTGCGTCTTTACTGATGTAAATTTTTCGAAGGATTGGTTTCTCAGTAGATCCGACAAAACTCTCTTCACAAATGTTTAAATAGACGTAAACATCGTCTATATATTTTGACGAGCTTTTATAAGTGAGATCGATTTCTGTCAATGCCACTACCCAGTATGCTTCAAGATTTATTTGCCTATCCAATTGTACAGTAAAGTCGTGAGCCATGTTCTTTTCAAACAAATCGGAACCATCGGACGACTTGAGAACCATACGTATACTCATCTTGAACGAAAATGACGTTGTGTTAAATGAAGTCGTGTTATTTATTTACTTCTGGATGTCCAAAGTGGGAACCCATGAGTCGAACTTTTTAGGGTAGCCAAGCCAACGAACCAATACCTGTTTAACGCCATTTTTTTGTCGTCTTTTAACAACCTTTTCTATTTTCCATATGGTATCACCATCCTTCCGTACTTTCTGAACTTCACCATCTTGGAAGGTCCCTTCTATTTCGTCATTTTGAAGGTCAACGACCTTATACAGACTAAGATTTTGTCGAAAATACCGACGAGAAATCTTGAATATCTCCTCTGTCCATTTCTGTAGATAGCCACGTTGAAATGGATGACTTTTGAATGTAAGTCGGACAAGATCATTTATTTTATACTTAAAGCTTTTTTTCCTTCTTTTGATCTCTGTTTTTTTAATAACTTTCTTTTCCCTTTTCTTAGGATTTCGGGCAAGATACGCACTTAAACGAACTTCATTTGCATTGCGTTTAGTCACATCAACCGGTGAGAAACCACCAAGTGTACGATGCGGCCTTGCGTTATACCCCTTGACCATATCGTGACGGACATTTACGTATTTATACGTTTAGTTGTGTCTGAAATACCTGAATAAAATCGACTTAACAGTTCGAATGCTTCTCTCGACAATTGCACATTTCGTATCGTTAAGAGAATAATACGTGTTTACCCCCTGGCTCGAAAGATACTTCCGTACGTATTGGTTTTTAAATTCTTTTCCTAAGTCTGATCGAATGGAGGTAGGCTTCCTTTTTCCACTCATAATTGTTTTCAATGCATTTAGTACACTGGTGTGGGTTTTATCCACAATTGGTTGTATCCATAGAAACTTTGAAAAACAATCAATAACAAATAATAAGAATTTGTTTCCCGAGTTGAAGGTTTGGAATTTATCTAGTTGGGCCAAGTCCATTTCCCAGAGACTATCTATTGTATCCACAACATATCGACTTTTTTTAAATTTGTGTACATTATTTCGTGATAGACTGTAGGTGTCCTGGTCTTGTAGCCATTGCTTTATTTGGTGTCTTCCTATTTTAATTTTTCCTTCTTGTTTCTCTTTGTTATATAATTTGTCAGAACCCGTAAAGGCAGCAGCATGTTTAGGGTCATGCCATATTTTTTGCAAATAGTCCTCGTAGTTTAACGAACTCATATCGAATAATACACTTTATGTGAACCTGTTATTTATAACGATTTTGTTTTTTTCGTAATTTCCGGTTGCAGATTTCCGTTTTTTTTTGTGACTGCATTTGTCTTTGTATACCGAATGAAACAAAGCTTTCGTAACAGTTTCAATAAATACAAAACATTTATCTTTTTTTCCAAAATTTATTTATTATAATATAAAAAAAATACATAAATAATCATAATCAAACAAATTTATCATGTCTTTTGTCTTAGTTCTTCACCAGCTCTTTTCATAGCACTGTTTATATTTGGTTCCAATCTCTGCCAATATTTCCATTGTTTAGGGTTGAACTGTATACCGCACTTTTTAAAATGTTTAACATCCACCCAGACTTGTTTTCTGATTGAACATACAGTGACTTTATAGTTTCCCGGGAGATCACACTGTTCAAAATATCTACATGTCCTATTGTTTATCATCATCATATTTCTGCTCGTATGATCTATCGAAATCCTTTTACAGTCTGTCTGGTTATTGGATACTCTCCGGGACATTTCACTGGTTACAGCTAAACTTGATGACATCAGAGCAACAAGTACAACGACACCAGTCCATTTAATCACGTCTAAATGCATTGCATATTTTTCATACATGGAGGAAATGTTGGACGCCAAACTTAACTGAGAAGGGATTTTGCGCCCCATATTAAGCATTAAAGGTTCGTTTCGTTCTACAGACTCGAAAGATATTTCTCTTGAATTCATGTTGTGTTCTGAACCAACAGGAGACGCAATGGATCACTCAGACAGGTTTAACGCTTTTATACCTCGTCCTTCATAAAGGTTCGGCAAATGGGTTACAGTTTGAACACATGAGCATCCTTTCTTGGTTTTGATGGTCTTCTGATAAAATACAAGGGGTCGTAGTTTCTATTTCAGGAACAGTCTCTCTGACGTCAGGAAATGTCCCTTTCAACCCTTCCCACTTGTCATATGTGAGAGAAATGCCCTTCTTTGTTGAAACTATCTGATTGTTTTCAGGTATCTTCCAGCGTTGCCTGACATCAACTGTTGGGTACGTTTTGTTTACAGAAACGTACACACCTCTAACAAGATAAAAAGTCATTTCAGGAACCCCTGTAACGTCATCAATCATCTGACTTATAGCCTCTTCGATTTCGTTAACATACATTTCTAATAGCTGCCATTGGTTCAAATCCAGTGCGATTCCCTTTTTTGTAGGAACATACACGTCTGCTGAATTCTTTTCGTATTTACGGATGTGAATCAACACCTTGTCACGCCATTCATTGACGACGACAAATATATCTCCTCCTATAGGTAACATGGCTCTATCTTTTGATACTTCTGATTTAATCTTTGACTCTTTCAAAAGATGTACTAAACTTGACTTGCCTTCATCAGTCAGTGCTGTACAAAAACATTCAAATGCCCTTGGGCCCCTTCTCTGAAGTGTTGTAATGAGTTGTCTAGTTTTCGAATAAGAGTTTGAATTCTGTAAAATTTCTTCCCTCATCTCATCTGTCAGGATCCCATTTTGATACAAATGATCAACAACAAGATCTGTTGGTGTTTCTTTTACCAATTGCACGTAATTTCTCTTTAAGGACTGTGTGCTCTTCCTGCATGTTGACGATTGGATTGTATTTCTTATTCTGATACCCTGAACAATTCCAGACGTGTATTTATAATGATCTGAGAGAACAGGTGCTAGGGGGCTGAAAATCTACGGATTGGGGGTTATAATATCTGAAGATCGTAAGTTTTTATACACCCTTTGTCTGTGGTCTTGGGATAAAATTGGGGTACATATCTTCTCCATTGTAAAAATACGTCGCCTGAATCGATCGGCATCAATGACGTATGTCATCCAATGCCCCTTTCGTGCCTCACGGTTTGCAAACGACCAAGCTATCATGGGGTGGATTTCTTTAATTTTTTCATCCGATAGAAAGCGAACCTACAAAGAATTAGATTTAAACAATAATAATTTTGGGGGCGACAAAAAATAGTTTTTTTCACAATAATAAATTGGGGGCGAAATAAAAACAATATTCAACATATGATATTATATAATCAACGGCTAAAGAAATAAAATAAAAACAAAGAACAATAAAAACACGGGGGGGGAAATATTTTTCAAAATGTTTATTATAATTAAATTGGGGGCGAAAAAATATTTTACAATTCACAGTTTAGAAAAGAAAAAATAATAAAGACAAAACAATGTAAAAAAATATTGAAGGGGAAAACTTTTTTTTTTCATTGATATTTTACTCACCCTCTTAATTTCTTTTGAAAGAACGTTTGACATTTTACATCAATTGCATAGATAAAAAAATAACACGAAAGACTGATTTCTATATATAGTAATCATTTTTATGATTACATCTATTAATAGAAGAAGAAAACACAGGTAAATGTATTTTGAACCAACGGACTTTGATGACATGAAAATTATAACCCCCAACAGGTGGCTCAGGAATCAACGACTTCTCTAATTTATTCAAAAGTTTAAAAGTAGTATAACCCCAAAAATAAAGATCAATAAAGACATCTGTCATTTGTCATGGGGTATTTTTAGAAATTGACAGTATATCTTATTATAGTTGGGGTTCAATCATTATAAACCCCACATATAGACATCTGCTTTATTGGGGTTCTCCCTTAGAAATACTATTTTTAGATTTGAGTTTGGGGGGGGGGGGGATAACATCACCCTATTACTACTGTCATGCTTTAAAAAAAGAATTAATTCCCGGGTATGGATATACTTTGCAGTCTTTTTTGGTTGAGACACTTTCCGTCTTTCTAACAAGCTTTCGATTTTCAAATATTTTGGCCTCTAGCTTCAGTGAAGAGACATTGATTGTCGAAATGCGTATCTGGTGCAGAAAAATTGTCCGTATATGTTATTTACATGGACATATAGGACATTATGAATCTTGTAACGTCAAATGTCAATTATCAGAATTCTTTTATAATTACTAAGCTTTTTCACTGATAATTATTTATAGTTGTATTTAAACAGGAGTAACACGATGAGTGTCAATTACAGAGTAGGATCAGCTGATTATTCAGAAATTTGTGATGATCGATAAATTGGTTTCAGTTTAGTAGTTAGTATAAGTATAGACTGTCACAGTGAAGTTGTTCGGGTCGTAGTTTTCTTATAGTCAAGGTATAATCTATTTTTCGCGACTTGTAAATTTGTATTCCCCCCTTTATAGAAGACTGAAAGTTGTTGTTATCTCAGAAAGAATACATCCATTCATTCATTAGCATTAATCAATTGACACATATAATCAGCATGTAAGAATTATTAAAATTCTTATATTTTGGTCTAATGGTTAATTTCTTATCTATACATATCGAACACGCTTTAGTAATAAAATTAAGTAGTCCATAATACTGGTACAACAGTAATTTAAGACTTTGACATAATAATCTATTCTTATAACTATCAGCTAAGAAATCTTTACTATTATGTAGAACAAAAAAATAGATCTTTTATTTATTTTTGGAATGTGGAAATAAGAGTCTATTTTAAGAAACGGAAGATACAGCATTGGAAGAAGTAAAGGAAAATGAAAATATGTGGAAAACCTAAAGCCGCATTGCATGAAAAACGTCTTATTGGACGGACTGAGTTCTGAAGTGAGAGACGATAAAAGACAGTAAAATGGAAGAAATTAAGTGGACATGTTTTTTAATTGTAGGATTATTACTGTCGGATATATGTCAAGGTAAGTATACCATGTATACAATTAGTTAATTTTATTATCAAGGCAAATCAGCTTTGGTGTATATTTCCCGGTAACAAAAATCCAGTCAGGTGTGATTAAATAATTTACAGGGAAAACCAATATTCGGTTAAAATATTCGTCGCCTTATGCATCATGTGCTTGCATCTATGGTGTTTCTGAAATTAATTCATGATTGGTACATGCAGCTATCTATATACACACATATAACATTGTTGACTCTATTTAGGAACGTGTCTATTTTAAGTAATGTCTTTTGTATTCATTTGAACACCGGTTTACGTATATCCTACTGTTGCCTTGATTTAAGTTTATGTTGTTAACAAAAAGTGAAACGGACTTATGGCATTTAAACATAGACTTTTTTTAATAGTTAAAAATATGCCTATGTCAAGCAAAATAACAAGAGAAAAGAATACCCAGTTGTGTATAATTCAAGTAATTTGATCATAACAACAAAAAACATTGGAAAAAATTGAAGACTTTTAAAGTCATCGGAATTTGTATGTATAAATGTAAAAAGACATGGAACGGACGCCAATGAGACAACTCTCCATTCAAGTCAAAATCTATAAAAGTAAACCATTATCATGATTATATCGGTCAAAGTACGGTCTTCTACCCGAAGCCTTGGCTCACACCGAACAACAAGCTATAAAGGACCCCTAAAATTACTTGTGTAAACCCATTAAAACGGGAAACCAATTATAATCTGGTACCTTTGATAACTATTATCTATATAAAAAACGAGAAACTAGAAACAGTCATGAATCACACCAACCAACGACAACTATTGAACATCAGATTCCTGACTAAGAACTGGCGCAAACAATTACAGCGGGTTTAAACGTTTTATTGGTACCATATAGTTATCAAAGGTACAAGGATTAAAATTGAATACGCCAGACGCGCGTTTCGTCTACATAAGACTCACCAGTGTCGCTCAGGTCAAAATAGATATAAAACCAAACAAGTACAAAGTTGAAGAGCATTGAGGTCCCAAATATCCAAAAAGTTGTGAATATCCAAAAAATATCCAAATATCCATACGGCTAAGGTAATATATATAAAGAAAATCCATAGTTATTCGAAAAATTAAAAGGTTTTTAATATTTAAACCTTCAATCTTATCTAAAACAATAGTGTTATATCACAACATAGAAAGACACGTATGTATAGTCATTTTGTCATGTTTTTATGATTCCTCGATACCAAATTTTCCCGATAAAAGTATGACTCATTGCTAAAAAATAGTTTATCTTAAAATAATTCATGGGGGCTTGAATATATCGTGATTTTACCACGGGTCTAAATAATAATTGAACTTATATGTCTTATTTGTATACAAAAAATGGCTTATATAACATATTTTAGCATCGTCTGTTTACGTTTCTTTGTTGTGATGATTTCGTGTTCCAAAGCGTGTATTTCCCCGTAAAATGCTTATTTTCTGACGTCACCTTTCTATGACGTCGGGTAGCTCATTCATAAAAACATATGACGTGGGAGTACGATCGGAACAGCCCAAACAATATATTAATATTTTACCACGGGTGTGTACTCAAAGCGTTTGAAGGACGTCATGTTAGAATTAAGAAATAATTCATGGGGGCTTGAATATATCGTGATTTTACCACGGGTTGGCCCTTTATGACAAATATTTTACCCCTGAGCGATAGCGAGGGGTAAAATATCGGCATAAAGGGACAATCCGTGGTAAAATCTAGATATATTCAAGCCCCCATGAATTATTTCGATTCTGATAGGACACATACGGCAATTCTTTTGGATCGAAGCGCTCTAGGTGTAGGCAAATATTTGCCGTTCTCATAAATAAACGCACTAATAAACTAGCGTAAAAGAACGGAGCAAACTGCATTAGTGACATGTTTAAACTATTTAAAATAATGTATTTAGACAGTTTTGGATGAATTTGAATGATAATTTATTTATATGTCTTATATGATGTACAATAAAGGGCTTTTGCCACATTTTAGCATCATTTGTGTATGTTTCCTTGTGATGATTTTCGGATTCACAAGCGTGTATTTTCCCGTAAAATGCTTACATTCTAACGTCATTGTTCTATGACGTCGGGTATCTCATTCATTAAAAAGCATATGACGTGGGAGTACAATCGGAACAGCACTGGCAATATATTCATATTTTACCACGGGTGTGTACTCAAAGCGTTTGAAGGACGTCATGTTAGAATTGTTCATATATATATTCTACCCATACCTTCTAAAAACGGTGGCTTGGTGGGTCTATCTCGTTTATTTTATAGACTAGCAACCAGTATAATGTTTTTGATCATGATCATCTATCACATGGCTTCTTATAAAATCAGCACTTCGTCTCAAAATGATTAATTAATAAAAATTGCGTGCATCCGTACACTTTTTCGGTATAACCTCATCAACCATGCATGTTCAAGACCAAACATTGTCAATTCAAAGTCAGGGTTGAGTAAATAGGTAGACAGTGTTCCAAAAAAAGAAGCATATAAAAAGGAAAAACAAAAATCATCCGAAGTCAGCTTTGCCTGGGGAATTTGAAAACTTATCTTCTTAATCATGCCTACATATATCAATGTGGGATTTTTTATTATATGGGAACTAAGTCCCCTATAACAGTCGAAAATTCAATAAAAAAAAAAAAAAAAAAATCGGGAAAATTTCCCAAATTTTTCATTGTACTAATGAACTCAAAATCGTTCAATTTTTTTTTGTCGTGTTTTTTAAATTCCGGATCTGCGCAGAAGACATAGGTAGCAATACACAGTTAGGAGTTTAGTTTCGCATTTTGGACCCGGTGGATTTTTCAAATAGGAAAGTTATTGTGTAATAAAATTCATTTTTAGAAAGCTGAGTGCTAACTTAGCCTTCAAAGATGGTTTATAAAAGCATCAAGATTATTTTTTACATGTTTTATGGGCTATTTTCTGTTTGACAATCCGTATTTTCATAGCTATACCGGCTATCGGTCCAGAAATTAATGTAAGGTAGTACTCCACAGTTAGAAAATAAAATTAAAAATGAGCCACAAAATGTTTTATCATCTCCTATTCCTGGATTTCTAATACATTAACCTAACTGTTTGTGTTGTACATGTGCATATGTATGTAATCAGTATATTCCATAGATTTGATTTTCAAAAGTTAAAAGAGTGAAAATAAATTCCTTTTATGTGTATCCATGGCAACATTCTGCATTTATTTACCATAAAATATTGCAAAAAGGGGGGTGGACATGTCACATATCCCCCCAAAATTTGGATCAAACTAGAATTTCAATGCCTTGGAGTAATACCTTTTAAAAACTGTTTTCATAAATCTTCCTAATGATCAAATAAAAAATGGGTGTCTTTTGCCTCATTTTTTCGTAAAATCCAATCACAAAGTTCGTGCGATAAAAAGTTGGAAAAAAATATTACAATAATTGCCGGACCAATGTATGGTAGGGATATGCAAATACGGACTGTCATACAGAAAACAGCCTATATTACATACATTACATACTCTTGATGTTCATATAAACCCAATACAAAGGCTATTTTAATACTCAGCTATCCAAAAATGAATTTTATTGCACACTAGCTCTCATATTTGAAAAATCCACAGGGGCCAAAATGCGAAACTACACACCTAACTGTGGAGTGCTACCTAATGTTTACAAACACTTTTTTTCTACACGAACTTTTTAACGCAATTTTACAAAAAAATGAGACGAAAGACATATGATTTTCATTGGATTTGCTGAATGATGTATGTACACAGTTTCAGAAAAGGTATTACTTCAAGCGATTGAAATTCTACTTTTAGCCAAATTTTGGGAAAATATGTGACATCTTTTCCCCCCTTTTTGCAATATTTTATAACAAATAAATGTAGATTGTTGCCATGGATACACCCAAAAGAAATTATATTTTACCATTTTATGTACTGGATATAAAATCTATGGAAGATTCTGATTACATACATATGCACATATATGACACAAACAGTAAGCTTGATATTGCAAGAAAGCAATGAAAAGGGGAAGGTAAAATCTATAAGGGCAAATTTTAATATTTTTTCCTAACTGTTTATTGCTACCTTATGGCATATTTACCAAGCTCAGAATTGTATAATTTAAGACTTTTCATGCCACAAATCTATTGGTATTTAGATTCTAAATCAACTTCTGAGGAAATTAAGAGTTTAAGAATGACAATACATGTCAATTTTATTGTTTACAGTCCTTAGCAACCAAAATTAGACATTTTGACACAAGGCTTATATTTGTACTCTATCGGTTTAACCCTTGCTTCTGATGAACTGGGCTGCATGTAGTAGCCTATGTATTAAACGTGTTGGTTTTTTTCTTGCGAATATATCAAATCATTGTTTTTATCATGATTTCATGTTACATTTTGGCATATATTAAATGTAAAGTTAAATCAGATGTAAGAAATTGATTCCCTATCACCAAGTCTTTCAATCAAGTCTTTGCTATGCAATAGGCATAAAGATTAACATTTTGTTGCTTGAAATTGCTAAATTTTGTACAATTTTGCATCATCAGAGATCTTATTAAGATTTTCTGCATAAAAAAAAATGACAAAAGAGGTACAGTTTTTAAGATTTTGCCAAAAATTGAGGTAGAGACAAGATTTTACACTTTGATTTTGCACCTTTCTTTAAATCAGTTTTTGTCGCGTTTCAGTGTCAACTGCTAACCTTCATAAAATATTCATTACTCAACCAATTTTCAACAATAAAAGGCCATTTTACTCGATTTAGCTAGCAGAACACAGAAAATAAGTTAAAAGGGAGAATTTGAAAAAAATATTTACTATTAAGGTAGCAATACACAGTTAGGAGTTTAGTTTCGCATTTTGGACCCGGTGGATTTTTCAAATAGGAAAGTTATTGTGTAATAAAATTCATTTTTAGAAAGCTGAGTGCTAACTTAGCCTTCAAAGATGGTTTATAAAAGCATCAAGATTATTTTTTACATGTTTTATGGACTATTTTCTGTTTGACAATCCGTATTTTCATAGCTAGACCGGCTATCGGTCCAGAAATTAATGTAATGTTTACAAACACTTTTTTTCTACACGAACTTTTTGACGCAATTTTACAAAAAAATGAGACGAAAGACATATGATTTTCATTGGATTTGCTGAATGATGTATGTACACAGTTTCAGAAAAGGTATTACGTCAAGCGATTGAAATTCTACTTTTAGCCAAATTTTGGGAAAATATGTGACATCTTTTCCCCCCTTTTTGCAATATTTTATAACAAATAAATGTAGATTGTTGCCATGGATACACCCAAAAGAAATTATATTTTACCATTTTATGTACTGGATATAAAATCTATGGAAGATTCTGATTACATACATATGCACATATATGACACAAACAGTAAGCTTGATATTGCAAGAAAGCAATGAAAAGGGGATGGTAAAATCTATAAGGGCAAATTTTAATATTTTTTCCTAACTGTTTATTGCTACCATAACTCTACTTCCTTCTTCCGGTCTTGTTGTCGTGAGACTTTGATTAGTCTTGTAAAATATAGGAACTCAAGGAACACAATACCAATATTTCATTTTTAATCATTCTTTGTCTTTGGTATGAATAAACGTTAGGCCTACCCGATGCATTGCGTTTCTTTGCTTACATTGAACATGACGTCATAACTTAAATAACGTCACAAGTAAAATCCCTAACAACAGAACCAAAATCGGAAACGTTACGGTATTTCTTTTTTTTAACAAATATTTAAAATACAAAAAAAAAAATTTAAACAAACTTCGTCCCCATTCACAGGTAATGCCTGCCTCATATTATTTAGTTGTAACATATCATGTCAGTACCGATGCACTGACTACTGAGCTGATGATACCATATAGGTTAAAAGACAAATAATGATCATTATCGGTCGTCCCACTGTCTATATCACTCTGTTCAGCTCTTAATATTATTCCGTATCATGTCTTTGTGACGTCAAATACGTTGACCCGGCCTTAATAACTTTGACCCGGACATATCAGCGACGTCATAATGTTTGAACCGACGTTAATAACTTTGACCCGAACTTATCAAGTCATCTTTTGTGTGCTGGTGAAGCAAAGAAAACACTTCCGAAACACGCAAATATAACCCGATAAATCGATTATCAGATTATCTGCATATTGATATTGTAAAATATCAGCTGCTTGACATTATATGAAGGCTTTTTGATCTCGTTCGCTACGCTCACTCGACAAAAAGCTTCATATTATGTCTCGCAGCTGATATTTTACGATATCAACATGTAGATAACCTGATAATCGGTACTTGTAAGTCTTAGAGCTTAAAAAACGACAAAGCTTCTGTGGATATCGATTTTTCAATATTCTGTTCCAGTGACAGTCAACACATCAGATTTCATCTATAAGGTTTATGTTTACAATTACTCTTTTGGTACAGAAATCGCAAGATACCTTGTACTAAATTATAGATTGGTCAATTGTTTTACATCTTCTGGGAAGGGGTTTCATTGTATAGGGTATGGACACATGTAAATCCACACAAAACACAACTAAATCTATTCTGTTATGAAGTAGTTATGAATTAGAAATGTGAGGAATTCATCTTTTGATGAAAAAAAGTCATGAACATTGATCGAATCATGATAATTATGAATATATCATGACGGTCAAAATAAAAAGATAAATGACAACCTTAATCAAAGTGTAAAAACAAACTTATGTGTGCATGGTTATATACAATGAAATGTAAGATGCATATGATAACAATCTAATCTGATTGGGATTAAATTGAATTGCACACAGAAAATATAGAATGAAATGCTTTCAAAAAAAAATATCAGTTGGGCCTTTTCTGAATAAAGGGTAAAAGTTGAAAATTATAATATTGTACACCAGGCGTGTCTGTCGTCTACATGAGACTAATTAGTGGTAGTCAAACCTAACCGGTTGATAGCTAAATCAAATATAATGTTGAAGAGTATTTAAAACAAATATTTAGAATAATTGTGTCACATACTGCTAACACAATCTATGCAGTAGTGTACAGAAACCTTATGAACTCGAACGATTCAACGATTTATAAACAGTGAACTTATAGAAAATGAACACGTTAGGAATGATATTTCATATCAACACAAAAGTGCTGACTATTGTATGAGTGTATCTACCGGATGCAATCCTTTCAAATTAATTATCAAATGACGTACAACAAAAGTAGTAGCTATACTACTTTCTCTTTATTTTTCCTCGCCTTTAGTTGAAATTACTCGGTTCAAGATTTGTCATTTGATTTTGCCATGTGATTATGGACTTTCCGATTGGATTCTCCTCTGAGTTCAGTGTTTTTGTGATTTTACTTTTTTCAAATTAGTCATTCTGTACCAATATTTTCTCTGCTAGTTGTTCGAACCATCTAAGGTGTAATACCACGAATGTCTGAGAATATATAGCAAGAACAAATTGAGGCAGAGTAAGAAGATCAAAACTATTAAATTTATCAAGTTTGTGCTAGCCCATGAAAATTATATTGTAAACAATATACTAAGAACTATGTCTAAGGTTGACGAAACTTCTTTGTGTTTATATGTGTATATGTATAATATGTCGTGTATCTTTGTCAAACATGTACGCGTACGCTTGGCAATTATCAGGGGTACTTCACTGATATGTGTTACGTCAAATGAATCAGAAATACAAGCTATATTTAAGGTATTGCACGCCAGAAACGCGTTTCGTCTACACAAATCAACTTTGTCGATCGAAACATAAAAATTATCAAATCAAAGTTAAAGAAGTTAAAGTATGAAGTTGATATGTGACCAAATCAATGATAATTAATGTCCTCACAGAAGTAATGACTACCGGGCTGTTGATATTGTCAAGGAGAAAAACCTTATCAGCAAAGAAAAAACGGTTTTAAGTAAACTCATCAAAGAAATCATGCTTATAATTTTGTACGCCAGACGTGCGTATTGTCTACAAAAATAACTCGTCAGTGACGTTCGAATCAAACAAGTCAAAGAGCCAAAGTACGAAGTTGAAGAGCAATGAGAACCGATGTACCGATTAAGAAAAGTTTGCCAAAAAAATATTTATTCATGGGATAGGAAATCCTTATTTTTTACGAATAATCAAAGATATGTAATTATTAATGTCAAGTCAATGTGTACCTTTTAATACTTTATAGTGATGTATGGTGTGTTTTATGTACTGGTGTTTGTCTCGCAGTCGTTTTCAGTTATTTGCCATGGCGTTGTCTGTTTGTTTTCGACTTTCGAGTATGAATATTCTTTTGATATCTTTCACCTAATTTTTTCATAGAATTTTAGTGATTTACTCATATTTTTTTTATAGGTTTAACAATTGATTTGATGGAGCCAGAAGTTTCCGACTGTGTAAATCCGTCGGTAAAAATCGTCTGCAAATTCAACTCAGACGAATTGCAGGCTGCTAGCAACGAAGTCACAATAATGCATAGTGGGTCGACGTTGGCAACTTGTAAATCTGACAGCCTTACATGCACGACGGCAAGTGTGTTATACAACGTGACAATGGAGGCTACACGTGCAGTGCTGACAATAAGTAACATGGATGCGTTTTATTATGGACCTATTTGGGGTTGCCGTGCTGGTCCCAAAATCGCTTCACTTCAGCTAAAATACTTTCGTAAGTTTTACTTCTCTTATCGAATTTCTGTTATTGAAATCAGATACAATTATAATTCGGACAGTCAATTTGTTTACGTAAGTAAGTTTTGGTATATTATCATTATCCATGTCGTAAACCGGAAAGCCCGTTCCAGCATGTAACAATAACTCTTTGAAGACACAATGTATAACTATAAAGAACGATAAGAAAAACTAAATACTATTACTAGTATTGAAATTTTAAAAATGAAACATTGCAACAACAACAACGAAACAATTATATATATATAAAAAAAATTATATATATATAAAAAAAAAAAAATCACAAAAATATTGAACTCCGAGGAAAATTCAAAACGGAACGTCCCTAATGGCAAATTTAAAAATAAAACACATCAAACGAATGGACAACAGCTGTCATATTCCTGACTTGGTACAGGCATTTTCAAATGTAGAAATGGTGAAAAGATTACGATGATTGCTTTTATTTATGACTTTCATCAAAACTACACTGCAAATAAAGACACACACACTTTTATGAAACAGTTGTGTTATCTCGTTGTATAGGAGCAGCAACAAAGAGTGGTTCTGAACAGTTCCTGTCTCTTGGAGAAATAACTATAGTTGACCTGTTGACACTATTTATAGTTACCGTTATACTACTGGTACTGGTGATACAAGTCTTTTGCAGACGTCGCTGTCAGAGAAGAAACAGAAAAGGTATGATTGCTTAATGAACACCAACAGGGTTGTAGTGAAATAGATCCAAGTTTTCTGCAAGCTCATTGTTGTGTCTATATCTGCGATAGGACGCTATGACTGCGAGTTGCCAATCCTTTGTGGTTATTTTAACATGTTTAAGAAAATGTTTACGTGTTTATTAGTGGATGGAAAAGGGAAGGTAAATGGTTTCAGGAACACATATTAAGTTATCGTTTATTATATGATTTAAAACATCATGTATATAAAACAACAACAAAAAATATTCATTCTTAAACATTCGTTTTCATGTAGTGATTAAACAATTTGTTCCAGATTAAAATAGATCCAGAAAAGCTCTGCGGACGCAACCAATTTTATATTGATATTTTTCATATATTCTTATACAAAAAAAATATTGGTCAATATATGGTATTCACATGATTATATACCATGTATACAGATGTATTGTTTCTAGCATTTTGCTGTTAACCGCATGGCAGTCATATAAATTACATTAGTTGACAACAATTTGTTAACAAGGCAAACAAACAAAATAGTTGAAAATACAAAAAAAAAAGGTGTACAGCAGTAAACCTAGTGCTACAATCTTTTAAATCACTATCAGAAAGAAGAAAAAAAAAAAAGGACAATGGTCTATGAAAGTTAAGGTATACAGAAGTGAAGATCTCTTTCAGACTTTATTATATAATGGTACTGTTGAAGACCGAACGGTGGAAAATATTTGTTTTAATTTGTATGTCATTTTGGCCTCTGGTGGAGATTTCGGTCCTACTAAAAAGCGAGACCGCCCGGGAAAAGAAAAAGCGCCCGGGGAAGGAAAATTAGCGCCCGGGAGAATGAAATAATAATATCATATTACAATAAATTTTTTCCATAAAAAAAATAATCATTTATTGTTTTGTCCTTAATATAAATTGGGATATTTACAATGCTACATCTAAAGTGCCTATTCTTGCACTTTTGCATTTTAGATTTCAAAATTGTATATAAATAAGTAAATAAATATAAATGAGAGTATATTATAGAAGAATCATGAACGATATTGTCTTCGATCAAAGCGTATATTTTGTTACTTAAAAATAATCAGTGCCTGAGGTCTAAATATATTTCAGCAACTGCATGGTGAACACCTTTTTTATGCAGATGCTGATAAAGATATATGATATCTTTTTTATAAGACTACAACTGTTTTAATGGCAATGCTTATCAGGGATTTAATGCTTAGTTTTAAATTTAAACAAAACACCTGCTTTTACCCGCTTGTTTTAACTACGGTACATGTATAGTACTGCTTTATTTGCTGATTTATTATGTGTAACTCTTTTAATTTTAATTAGATTAATATTTATCTGTGAAATTTAAGTTTTGATATCGTTTTTGAAAAACATGTCTGTTGATGTCTTACATTTTATGAATCTTCAGCATAAACTGTGAACCATTACTATCTGTCTTTCGAAATAGGAGGCCTATTCATATATTATTGTTAAAATTGAAACATTTATACTTGTTTTTATTTTTATTAAAAATGTCTATTATCTTAATTTACAAATTACTTGTCTAAAATTAAAAAAAAATCAATGTGCATAACTTATTTCATCGCCGGACACAAAGTTGTCTCATGCCAATAAAATATCTATATAATTTCCCCGGGCGCTACTTTTCTTCCCCGGGCGCTATTTTTCTTCCTCGGGCGCTTTTTCTTTTCCCCGGGCGCTATTTTTTCTTAACCTGGCGCTTTTTCTTTTCCCCGGGCACTTTTTCTTCACCCGGGCGCTCCCGGGCGCATTTTAGAAGGACCCGGAGATTTGTTTCGTTTGCAATGAAACCACATTTTCATATTTTTATATCCTCTTTATCAGTGATAAACGTGTAACGAAAAGGCACATTTAAAAGTATGAAACAGTAGAGGGGAATAAATTCGAAAATTAAACATAACTGAAGCATCAATAACAGTATAATCTGTACATCGGACGATTATTCTCAGAACTTAAATGAGCATTATACACCAAACACTTTGAAGGCCAAGTCCAATGCGAAGTTCAATTAAGATCATTGGAAAACATTGACATGTATAGTGCCAAATGCAACTGCGGCTGGAGCCATCTATGACTGCATGGGATAAAAACAAATTAAAAAAAAGGATAGTTTGTAAAAAAAAAAATAACATTTTACAAACAGTAAATGTTCAGAGAATGAATACATCAATCATGTCAATGATATTTCATGTCAACAAAAAAGTACTCACTACTGAGACGAATAAACAAGAAATTTCAAACCAGCAGTCTATAATGGGCGTGAAAATTTCAAATTTTATTTGACTTTCAAATTCTCGCTCAGATAGATTATCCAGTTTTGGCATTGAATGATAGCTAGCATCTTAAGCTTTCAGTGGGAATAATTATACTCGGACAAGGATGCAAAATAGTCTCGTTCCTCGGCTGTCAAATACTAAAAATGCCGCTTAACATGAACATATTAGTACCAAGATTATAATGTTGATACGTTAGACGCGCGTTTCGTCTACATAAGACTCATCAGTGACGCTCAGATCAAAATAGTTAGGAAGCCAAACAAGTATAAAGTTGAAGAAAATTGAGGACCCAAAATTCCAAAAAGTTGTGCCAAATACGGCTAAGATAATCTTTGCCCGGGATAAGAAAATCTTAGTATTTCAAATAATTCATACTTTAACAAACAATTAATTTACAAAAATGACCATATAATTGATATTCATGTCAACACCTAAGTGCTGACTACTGGGCTGGTGATACCCTCAGGAGGAAACGTCCCAAGCAGTGGCATCGACCCAGTGGTGTAAATATTATCAAAAGTACCAGGCTTATAATGTTGATACGCCAGACGCGACTTTCGTCTACATACGACTCATCAGTGACGCTCAGATCAAAGTAGTTAGAAAGCCAACAAGTATAAAGTTGAAGAGCATTGAGGATCCAAACATTCAAACAATTGTGCCAAATACGGCTAAGGTAATCTATGTCTGGGATAAGAAAACCTTAGTATTTCGAATAATTCATACTTTTACAAACAGTAAATTTATAAAAATGACCATATAAATGATATGCATGTCAACACCGAACTACTAGGCTGGTGATACCATCGGTATAAAACAACGCTTAGCCTACCGCTACCTTTATAACCCACCTTTAGAATTCATTTAAGCGGCCTTACAATTCTTGATTGACACAAAAAGTCATTTATCGGCACTTCTGTATTCTCTTGTGTTCATAATTATAAATCAACTGTTAACAAAACTTTGAATTTTTGAAATACTAAGGCTTTTCTATCTCAGGAATATATTACTATAGCTGTATTTGGCAAAAATTTTAGGATTTTTTGGTCCTCAATGCTCTTCAATTTCGTTCTTTATTTGTACTTTTTAACATTTTTTTATTCAAGCGTTATTAATGAGTCTTTTGCAGACAGAATACGCGTTTGGCGTAAATATAAAATTTCAATCTTGGTATCTATGATGAGTTTATTTATCATTAAAATTTTCTTCCACAAAACGTAAAGATCGCAGAAAAGACAATAACAATCAAAACCAAGGAGTAAACAAAGACTCACAAAACCAAAGGACATTTACATCAACAGTTATAAATAATAATTAAGAAACAACACGAACTCCGCTGAAAACCAGGAGTGAAACAGGTGCTCCAGAAGGGTAAGCATTTTCTGCACCGAAGAACTGACTTTCAATTTGTATTTTCTTTGTAGAAACGATGACAGAAAATCCACTTCTATCTTCAAATGGCTTTAAAGAGTAATAAAGACATTTTATTTGCTATAAAAGTATGTAGCAATATTTGGATACTGATAATATTTTTGGTTGTTCTGTTGAAACTCTTGAAACAGTAAATAAAGGTTGAATAGTCTCAATAATTGCCAATGGAGGGAGTAAAATTACAAGTTGTGTCGACTGTCAGAATAGATTTCACTTAACCGAAATGAGACACTAGAATATTTGCAAAGGGTTTTGAGGATAATTATTATGGTTGTGAATAATCAAATTTGTCAATGCGTCTGCACTAACATTATAACCTTTATTATTTATATTCTCATACCAATTTCATAGTATCGAGTCAGGTAAGTCCTGTCCATACGTCAAGGCTTTTCTTCCTTATTTCAATACGTAGTGTGTTCGTTAGTTGTATTTTTTTTTTAAATCCATAGTCATCTATTTCGGTCATGTACTCAGACATAAATGTAATTTGCTTTTAGAAAAAAGAATATACATTTGAAACAACTCTCGAGCTGATTTGTATTTCTAAGTCGAATTAACTTTGATAACTGTTTTTTTTTTAATTTACAGTACATATTACATATTCATTCTACATGTTCTAATGGCGAGGTTTTTTAACGACCTGGTCTCGTATGGTCGACTTATCATAAATGTAAAGTTTATGTGATTTAAAACATTAATTAATCAATGAAAGTTTGGTTCTTCAGTTCCTTTTGTTTTACTGATTCAAATATATTATGAAAAAAGTTATGCATGACGTGACTGTACACAATTCATTACTCATTCATCAAACCGATATAATTATCATTTCGATATAAGGATATAAGGATAATACTGATTGTCATGATCATAGGTATTACCATGAAAATCACTGTAAATTATCCAATCATTCGATTAAATTTATTGATAAGATGTTTCTTTATTTTATACAAAACTAAACAGTCAATGATTCACAGGAGATTCGGTATTCGGCCAATGAGACAACAATCCACTTAAAGACGATTATAATGACCTCCCCGAACATATTTACTGTTTGAAAATATATCTTCATAAAACTTTTTGATTTCAATACTTATAACGATTATCAAACAAAACAAATAGAATAAAATAGATATAAGGACGAAACGGCCTGGAATGACGATGTAAGAGAGCACAACGGTACGATGGCAAACGACATTTAAAACTAAAGGACCTTGATTCCTACCAAACAGATAATTATGGTTGCACATAACAGAGAATTGATAAAAACATGTTGTCTTCATAATCAAAAATATATAAATACATGCAGAGGAATAGACTAGGTTTTTGACAATCAAAATATATATAGTTATTTACTACTTGGCTATGTATAACTTTTCGTTGCTTTGGACTTGTATGTAATTCTTATTTTTGCATTATTTAAATTTCAATTTCTGACACACTTTTCCAGAAATTTGGTACATCATTGTTGTTTTGTTTTTTTTTATTAATGTGTTGCTATATTTTTATTACATGTTATGTAATCGAGATTTAACTTTGTATTATAGGTTGTTTTATATCTAAGACTGTTTTTTATGTTGTGTAATTATATGTTTTTACATTCGGTCAAAAGCTCCTTAGAGCTTGTGTTGTATGTTTAACTTATGTCGAATAAAAATAAATATGTTATTTTGATTTATTTTGTTATTGTGATTAATTTTGGTTTCCAGAGGCATTTCTTCTGTTGTTGCAGTGTTACGTTTATTATATATTGTGAACATTGATTCGAATGCGATGATAAATATCAATAAATTAATCTAAATAAATGTTTAATATATGACTGTTGTTATCAAGTTAGAAACGTAATTTAAGGCACATAACGACAAATTTTAATATCTCTTCAATGATACTCGATCCCAAAATATTTGTAGATTTATATTTCAACACAAGAAATGTTTCTTGTAGGAAATAGCTTGACACAAGAACAGCATGTTGGTTAGTGTTAAAATTGAAGTTCAGAATTGGTCTGAAAGTAGTTTACAGTGTTAAACTCGATATACTTAAAATTATATGTCCAGGAAGGAACAGTAAAAATGTTTGAATATATCAAAGGTACCAGGATTATAACTTTATACGCAAGACACGCGTTTCGTCTACATAAAACTCATCAGTGACGCTCAGATAAAGAAAAAAGTTGCAAAGCCAAACAAGTACAAAGTTGAAGGGCATTGAGGACCCAAAATTCCAAAAACGTTGTGTCAAATACGGCTAAGTTAATCTATTCCTGGGATAAGAAAATCCTTAGTTTTTTGAAAAACTCTAAGTTTTGTAACAGAATAGTCAGAGATTCAATAATCTGACATCACAGACGCTCGTTTCGTCTGCAGCAGTTTTATCGGTTCACTCGAATCAATTATTGGGAAATGACAACAATCATCAATTTTAATAGTTTGCGCTTCAGATGCAGTGTCACTAGGTGACTGTTGACAGGTTTTGTTTAGATACATCATCAAAGATTTTTCTTATTTCGTAGAACTCTTTGTATGGCCCCGCAACGAAGTTGTCGGTGCCATATAGTTTTACCCTTGTCAGAAATTCCAAAATTCCGAAATTTCGTCATTCCGTCATTCCGCAACAAACCATTATACGGAGTTTTTTTTTCTAAACGCCTTCAGATATTGGGCTGATTTTTGGTTTGTGAATTAACAATGATGAGTTACAGATCAAGTTTAAGTTTCGTTCCGCTTCGCTAATTTTTGCTGAAATTACGGGCTTTGGACTTTGATAAATTGTTGAAAATCACAGTTATACGGAGTTTTTTTCTAAACGCTTTCAGATATTGGGTTGATTTTTGGTTTGTGAGTTAACCATAATGAGTTACAGATCAAGTTTAAGTTTTGTTCCTCTCCATTAATTTTTGCCAAAATCAAGGGTTTACAATTAACTTTGAAAATTGTTGAAAATCACAGTTATACGGACTTTTTTTCTAAACGCTTTCAGATATTGGGCTGATTTTTGATATGTGAGGTAACCATGATGAGATACAGGTCAAGTTTAAGTTTTGTTCCGCATCGCTAATTTTTGCCGAAATTACGGGCTTTGGACTTTGATAAATTGTTGAAAATAACAGTTATACAGACTTTTTTTTTCTAAACGCTTTCAGATATTAGGCTGATTTTCGGTATGTGAGTTACTCATGATGAGTTACAGATCAAGGTTAAGTTTTGTTCCTCTCCATTAATTTTTGCCAAAATTAAGGGTTTACAACTTTGAAAATTGTTGAAAATCACAGTATACAGACTTTTTTCTATAGGCCTCCACATTTTGAGCTGAGTTTTGTTAACAGTTAATTTATAATTATGAACATATCAATGTGAGACTACCATCATGTTTGTGTCCACATTTCTTATTGAAATTGCAGATTTTTCAACTTTTTGGGACGGGGCCATTCGTGTCGCTTTGACTCATCTAGTTAAGGATTGTATTATCAATTATGTTTGAATCGGAGGCTGGCAATTAGCTAAACATTTCCGTTGAGCTACGTCGTCAATACCAATTTGTAGAAATAAAACTCAACATGAATCAGACCTTGTATTCTTTTTCAGCATTATTCTTAATTTTAAGTTCACTGGAATTGATGAAATTTAGTACTTTGTAAAAATAAGTTATATTCAAGGAAAGTGCGCCATAAACTTTCATAACATCAGTCATTTGTCTTTTAAAAGGTGATTGGAAAATAAAAACCAGGTGCTCCCCAGGGTGCAGCTTTATACGACCGCAGAGGTCGAACCTTGACAAGTTGGGGCAAGTAAAGACACAACATTCAAGCTTGATACCGATCTGAATTTGGATTGTGATCAAATTGTTGACATAATATGAGTTTCTGACACAAAATAAATGTACAAATCTGTTGCGCAATATATTGTGCAATTAAAAATTTCTTCTTCAAACTTTGATAAAAATTTGGAGAAAAAAAAATGAAAACTGCTACCACCTCCCCCCCCCCTTTTTTTTTGCAATTAGTCCGAAACCTGACATTTCTTTATACATAATTTACAAGTAGTGTTAGGAGGTAAATCAGAACATACCCACCATTGTATGTTAAATGTTTTGTCCATTGACCAGAAAAAAAAACAGTTTTTCCCCTTTTTTGGCCCTTATGCCCCATATTTAAAAAAAAAATGAGCAATAACCCCAAAAGTCAATATTAACCATCCCTTCATGGTATAGAAACTTGTGGTATAATTTCAAAGAGATTCATACACTTAAACACAAGTTATTGTTTGAAAACTACAAAAATGCTTATTTTGGGCCCCTAATTCCTAAACTATTTGGACCATAACCCCTAAATCAATCCCAACCTTCATGTAAAAATTTATAGAGATCCTTTCACTAAAACAAAAGTTATTGTCCGGAAACTAAATTCGTCTTCGGACGACGACGACATAATACCATTATATGACGCAAATTTTTTTTTGGTGGTCGTATAATAAATAAAAAGGATTTCATGAAATTTAAATGTCAATGAGCAGTGGCATCGCGCAAGGTCACCAAGTGGTTGTCAAAGTATATAACGCATCATGTTTCATGTTGATATCACCGACTATTGGCTCTCAATCAGAGCTGTCCAACCTCTTCGTTTACCCATAGGCTCATCCTGTGTGAAAAAAGACTAAAAAGGCAGCTGGTGTCGCCCTAGCATATCGAATTCGTGAAGTCCTCAAACACAAGGAGCCCTAGATAATGTTTCAATTCATAAAAAACTGCAATTTTATAAGGTCCACCCTAGGAGCAGACATTAAATCTTCATATGTGGCAGAATGAATGTTCACCTGTATCGTCTGCTATTCATAACCCTGCATGCAAATCAAGGATCAGTAAACAGAATGTTATGATTTGCATTAGGACAGAACCGATGTATTTTCAGATCAGACTACAGAATACAAAGATTTGATAACAACACTTTAACACAAGTCAGATGATGATGCAGATATTCCTGAAAAAATCTAATTATACACTGTGTCAGTAGATACATTAGGATCTCAAAAGTTTATCAATTGGGTTCTATAAATTCTATAAAATAGATATGTTTCGGTTGTCTCAATTGAGCAAAAGTTGCCTTTCTTTTGTCACCATTTTGGAGGTCTATGGTCAGTGAGTAAGTTCTTCATAAAAGAGGGACGACAGATACCAGAGGGACAGTCAAACTCACACATTGAAAATAAACTGACAACGACATGGTTAAAATGAAAAAGACAAACAGACAAACAATAGTACACATGACACAACATAGAAAACTAAAGATTTAGCAACACGAACCCAACCAAAAACTAGGGGTGATATCAGGTGCTCCGGAAGGGTAGGCATATCCTGCTCCACATGTGTCACCCGACGAGTTGCTTATGTGATAACAAATCCGGTAAATACTAGTAGTTTTATTCGGTAGGTCACATAAATCCACCTTATTCAACTTGTTTTACTGACCGCCAGACTTAGAACAAATTGTTTTCAGAACAATTGCAATTTCTTTCAACTTTTTTGATACATCACTACAATCTTGATTTTTATATCGAGATCTCTTATCAGTCGTGTGTGCAAGAATATCACATATTTCAATGTTCTCAGTCGGAAAAATAAATCAACCATTAACACCTCCAAATGGCGACCAAGGGAAATAACTCAAAATCATATAGAAACCTAGCAGTTTCACTTCTCTTTTAGTAACATTATATATACTTAAGGTAGATAGGGTGTCTTCCTTCATCTTGGATGTGTAAATACCAGAAAACAGGGTCTAGATCTTTAATAGAATGTGCAAAGTAGGAAAGTGATGTGTAAGAATTTTCATTTCAATAAAAAAAATAACATGTTTTATCATATTTGATATGGTTGAAAAAAAAAACACTTTTGATTGATTAATTTTTTTCCAACTTCGCCACATAAGGGGAGGCAACTCAAATGCAAGGGCAGATAATTTAGATAAAGGTACTTTTACAATAGAATGTGTTAGGAATTTACCTATTTTATTATGTAGCAAGAAAACGGGTCTGGTGACCTCATTTTTTTTATTAACTGAAAGCATACTATTAAAGCTATCTTCTCATAATATGTTATCTCAAAATTCTATAGTGTAGTTTAAGCTTTATTGTAGAAAATTGGGTTTTCCATGCATAATCTATACAAAATCTGTCAATTTTGAACACCGTGTAGCATTAAAATAAGCCCTGTGACCCATTCTTTTTATTATCATTTTTTTTAAAGCATGATATAAACTACATTATGGCAAATTATTACAAAATTTTATGGGTTATAATTTAGACACCCCATCTACCTTAAAAGTTGAATAACAAAATACCGAAATTCAAAATGGAAAGTTCTAATACAGATGGCAAAATCAAAATCTCAAACACATCAAACAAATGTCACATTCCCGACTTGGAACAGGCATTTTCTTATGTTGAAAATGGTAGATTAACCCTAGTTTTATAAATAGCTACACCTCTCACCTCATAAAATTCCATTAAATAGGTAAAAATGTCAAAAACTAATTTTAAATCTGGTTTTTTTCCCAATAAGGAGCTGGTGTGGACACCCACCTCTAGATGCAACAGTAGATATGTATAGACAAAGGCAAGATTTACAACAAAAAGAGAAAAGCGGTTAACCAAGAGGGAATACAAATTCCCAAACCCCAATTGGAAGAAAAGAGACAACACTGAGGCACAAAGAAAATACAACAGATAAACAACTATTAATAAAATAAAATGTGTATACCGGGATTAAAGCATGACACACCTAACAAAAGACTCATGTGATCAGTGAAGGGCTTGCAGTTCCTATTCCTACAGAAACACATGTCAAGTTGTCCATGCCAAGTAAAGATTCTGAGATATTTAATGACATGTGGTATCATAAGGGGATGACCATTTGACATTCTGGGGTAGAAGGGGCAGGATGATTTTTTCAGGTTTGTTTATCCAATTTCGTCTGTTGGAATGGATGCTTACTTGATACGTGTCTCTCAGTTTTTGTTTGTTACCTGGATTTGTTTTTTTCTCTATCGTTTTATGAATTTTGAACAGCGGTATACTACTGTTGCCTTTATTTAGTAGTCACTACAATATATTGTAGTTGGTAGAATTTAAAATGTTGACCACTTTTTATTCACAGGAAATGAAAAATAAATATGTAGGCAAACCAATCAAACAAGATAACAGAAGTCATAAAACTTTGCTCAGTGCTGGGAGCACAACAATCCATGAAATCCAGCATTTTGATTGGTTGATTTTTGAGTCTGAGGGCAAAAATCATGCTCGAAAGGTTTATGACTGTGAGACTTGAGTTTCCTCCTTAAAAGACTCAACAGTGGTGCTCTTATTAAAAAAGTGTTTTATTCCTTGCAGCTGTCAAGTTTCTAAAAGGAAACATGACTTGTCTCTTTATGGTTATCTTATTCTTGTAGAATTTTGTTTTTCAAATGCATCATAACCAAAATCAAGGAAACTTAAGTAAATGTCAATTTATGGCAAATTTGTGATTTAATGAAAGGTACAGTTTTACTCTCATGACCATAATGTCAATACTCCTTTCTTTCACTAGTATACAGCTTATAAATCAGAATTGTGGTTGTAGGTAGGGGCTAATTAGAGAAATAGACAGTCTGCGACACAGTTATCTACCTTCAATTTTTGTTGTCCACAAACATAGTTCTTTTGAATTTCAGTGTAATTTAAAAACAAAAGTTGCCTTTTTTAATTTGCATTATTTGTTTGCATTTAGGTGAAAGATAAGACTTAAAATATATTGTCTGAAAAAAATTCTTTTTGTAATTTTCAGTAGAATGGTCATATATATAAAGGTGAAATTTCCTCTGCTCAGGACCAGACTTGGGGTAATTGTAATTGTAATCGTTAATCAGCTGTAATTGATTACAATTTTTCAAGTAATCATTGTAATCATTATTCAGCCAAAAATCTGATTACATGTAATTTAATTTAATCAATTACTTTTCAAAATACCCTGTAATCCTGATTACTTTTTGATTACATTCTGATTACAATGAAAAAAATCTTAAACTGTGTTTATGGTAAAAAAATGAACAATTTTGTTATTCTTATTTAATAAATATTTACATGTTAAGATAGTTTTGTTTACTTTATAAAGCATGTTAATTGATTTGTATACTTCAGTAAAAAATAAACTGTTACAATATTGAAAAGTCATCATTTATAGCCTAAGAAGAGACATGTAATACAATTAGTAAAAAAAACTGGCCTTAGTAAAGATATTGTACATATATTCACAATTTAAAGATGACTTTGTACACATATATATTTGACTGTTATATTCAAGTAATATTATACTTTTCTTTAATCCTGAATTATGATCTTTTGTTCATATTGTGATTTTTGTCCACTTTGAATTGACCGGTAGGAAACCAATTATGGTTTGTTTTTTATTGCAATTTCCAATTGAGTATAGCTGTAGGACAATGTATATGATAAAAGATTAATCAGACATGTGACAATTTATCTAATTAGCACAAACTAAATTAAAAGTTGGACAAATATCTTGTTCAAGATGAGCAAATTTTTGTATTTTCTTAAACTGGACATGTAAAATGCAATGATTTATAGGACTTGTATTTTGTTTACAATTTGATCAAACAATTCTATAAAATTTTACATAGTTTTTAACTGGTAACTTTATTTCATCCATATTTTAACTTCCATAAACTGCACCTTGAAATACATATAAAGTCTCAAAGAGGTCAGAACACTAACAGCAAACTCTTTATAATGCCATATTTAATTGAAGTCAAAATAATTCAGAGATCAATGCTGATAAAGTGTAATGGGTCGTAACCAGTGACACAATGTTCATGTATGTATGTTGTGAACTTTTGTGGTTTATTAAATAGATGAAGTTTGAAGTTATCATTTTCTAATATATAAAACAAAATCCTTTCTAAAAAGTGCTTTAGTTGTATCAAATGTTAATTCATTCATATCATTCAAAATTGTAATCAGATGTAATCATGATTACTTTGCTAAGGGACAACATCAAAAGTTCAATGAAGGATAAAAAACTTAATTCACATAGTTTTTTTCACTGACCCCCCTACCCCCCTCTTAACTTAATTTGGGAAAAATTGATTAACCAATAGGGATATATGTAAAATCGATTTTACATTAACAAAACTTGCAGCAATGTTGACCCCCCCCCCACCCCCAAACTATTTGATTTAAGTTTTTTATCCTTCATCGATCTTTTGATGTCGTCCCTAATGTAATCATTAATTTAACAAGACAGTTTCAGAAATGATGTAATCATTAATTTAATTTAATCGTACAAATGACAAAGTAATTGTAATTTAATCAATTACATTGAAAGTAATTGGACCCATCTCTGCTCAGGACCTCTTTGGCTTCATCCATACCGGTGTCCTTAGGTTTTAGTTACAAGGAGAAAATGAGCCCACAGACTTTCTGAACTTTTAATATGTTTTTTGGTAAAAGTCTAACTTTATACACACCAAATCTTATTAGAAAGGAGCAGGTGGTATTTTTTTAATTGATATTATTTTATAGATATCAGATGGGGAAAATCAACTGTGTTCCCTGGCCATACAATAACAACTATCATACTTTTATGTAGAACCTTTTAATTTGTTTTTGAAGTATTGCAGTACTTGGTTCATGGATTCTCGAACGGTTCCATCTATCCATGACATTTCAATGGAAATCATTTCGTCTTCAATTTGTTTGACGTACAGATTACATTTCAAGATTGTAGAATTCTCACTTTGATTGTTTGCGTCAGAAGTAGTCATTAGTAAATTATCTGCGGTGGTATCACACTTCATTAGTTTTACACACGATGAACTACTGGCTTCTTGATTATTAGACTCAGCTTTTACTTTTTTTCCGTTCATACTTGTATCAATGGTATCCATACTTCCATCTGCGTTTTGTATTATTTCCGTTATTTCAGAAATCTTTCCATTATCTTCAGTTTTTGGAACCTTGGCTACTAAATTATCAGAACTCCGTGATTGTTTCCTTTTTCTTTTAACTGATGTATTGCCAGCAACACTTATGTCACCTTTCTGAGCTATTTCTGTTAAATTTGCTTGATTTTTCTCTACAGAAAATGTTTCTCCAGATTTCGAAGAAACAGCTATATGCGTAGTATTGTTAAAATTGTTTTCGTTCATATCTTTGGGGTCTGTATCTCCAGCTATCAGAGAAGCCGCATATTGTGTAGTATCATTAGAATTGTTAGTTTCCATATCTTTAGTGTCTGATGAATGTTCTTTGGTCTGTTTATCCTTGGGATGTCTGCGCTTTCTTCTTTGATTTGACCATGTGTTTTGAAATGCAGTTAAAACCATGGATATCTTTGTTTCATTGGATTTCTTATCTTCACATTTAATCTGAAATTTATAATAAAATATTAAACGAGCATAAGCTACAAGTAATAAAAAATAATTAAAATATGATTGTTTTGTTTAATTATTTCACATGAATTCTAAAAATAAATATATCAAATGACATCTAAATTTCTAACAAATTAAAATTGTGAAAAAACATTTTTGTAAAGTTCACATGAAATTCACGTGGATCTAAATTCAAGTGAATTACACCTGAAAAGGATCATGTGAGTTCCATATTTCATATAAGTTTGTAAGACAATGTAAGAGGTGAATCTCAGATGAAGTTTTTTTTTTATGTTAATTCCATGTGAGATTCATTTGAAATTCATATATGAGCAAAATTTGCTTGTGTGCAGATGCAGGATTCAAGTGGTTAGACCATTTTTGATTATACGCATTGTGCTTAATTTCATAACATTTGATTGACGTAAACTTAATTTCATAACATTTGATTGACGTAAACTTAAGTAAGAGAACACATTTAGAAATTTTTCTATTTATAAGGGCATAACTCATGAACTGTAAATGTGACACTAACTATTTTCTGGCTTGATCTAAGTATCATAGTAAGAGCATTGTGTATAAGTTTCATAAAATTTGGTGGAGGCAGACTAAAGTAGAACAGAAACATAAAATTAAGCAATTTTTATGTTCAAAAGAGTCATAACTCATGGAAGGTAAAAGTAACACTACCCAATCTCGATCTTAATCGTTTTTTTGAAATAATAATCATCATGTTTAAGTTTTATAACACTTGGTTAAGGCAAACTAAAGTTTGAGAACACAAACTTAAAATTTATGAACAGTAAGAGTGACACCAACCAATTTCAGACATGATCTGTGTTTTGTGGTAAAAGCATTGTCTATAAGTTTTATATCATTTGGATGAGGTCAACTAAAGTTAGAGAACTGAAACTATTTTTTAGGACCTACAGGACAGACAAGATGAACAAAATGGACAGAAAAGGGTAACACATAATGCCCCCTCGGCTACGGCTGGGGCATAAAAAGTACATACCCATAAATGTTGAAGATACTCAATTATCCAACAAACCACTCTCAATGTTTTATAAAAGAGTAATTACCTGTAACTGCTTAAGACACTCTTTGATCTGATATGCCACCCCCTCAGTTGTATACATGATGCCTGGGGTGTCCTCAGGAACAACATAAGACAATGGTGGTCGCTTTTCTTTTTTCTTCTCTTTAAATTCAGATTTCTGTAAAACAAGGCGATATTTATAAAAGCAGAATTGTAAAATATTACTTTTTCTTTTAGCAGTTATTTTGTTTCAATTTTCTTCAAAATAAGCTCAAAAACATTTGTTGTGTATTATTGGCTTGCAAGTCAACAATTCAACTCATTTGGAAAATGTATTCATCCAAACTTCAATTAAGCCCTTAGCTGGAGATGGGTCATGCATGTGTAAAGCTCTTTTGGTTATGAAAAAGAAAAGATTGTCAACATAGGAAAGTGAAACTAGTGAGCATTTCATCAACATATTATACCAAGTTATTTCAATTTTCAAAATGGTTTTTAATTTCATCAGAATTGTGTCCATTGACTTTCTAAATCATAACCATCTTTTTTTTTTTTATCATTTTATAGAAATATGATAGTGGACAATGGGAGATAACTCAATCAAATTTGTCATGAATGAGAGTACCTAAAGGGTTCAATATTAATAGTAATTCTTTATTCAATGAAGGTTATTCAATGAAGGTTACACAGTTAGCTAAGAATTGGAAACTAATCTGCTCTAAGGCCCTAATTAACTACATTGAAATTTTACAAACAAATTAATTTCAAAATAACCAAACAAACACACATGTAAGAAAACATCAAATGAGAAATTGTTATAGATATACAATTTTAAAAACAGGAAAAAAAATCATATATAATATTGACATAATTTAAATTACCTCAACAATATTTAAATTGTCAATGTTTAAGCAAGTGTGTAAAAACTTATTATGCAACTAAATTATGAAGCTTCCAAATGTTCAAACAAGAAATTTTTGAATCTTTTTTTAATGAACTTGTTAATTTTTCAGGAATGTTGGTGAGATATTCCATAAATAGATCCTGAATATAGATAAAGATTTGTTATACAACTCTGTTAGTATTTTAGTACTGAAGAAGTAAATTTTTCGAACATGAAACCGGTTGAGACATCTTAGTATTGTTCTTCTTAATCTACTTGATCATAACAGAGTTAAATTGGAATCAGAATTTCAATGCTAAATAAATTAGTTCAAAGGGGAGTGAAAGAGACCAGAGGGACATTCAAACTCATAGATCGAAAATAAAACTGACAACGTCATGGCTAAAAAAGAAAAAAGACATAAAAACAAATAATAGTACACAAGACACGTTACAGAAAAGACGTTTCTCATTTTAAAAGGACTTAATGGAAAAAATTAAGGTCTATGGTAATGATTTTGGTTAACAGCCATTGAATATCTGTGTCACAGATGACAAGGTGTATGTTCAATTTGTCAAAATACTGTTTTCTTACCAAATTTATCACATATCGCAAGATTTTCTTACTTAATGATATTGAAAACACATTCCTCTCTTAATTTACAGGTTTTACTGTTATACAATACTTACAGGAAATTTAATATTTTCATCAAATGACCAGCCAAGTCCCCATCTCATTGTCTTACCCTGACAAAATTCTATTGTAGAAAAATTTAAAATCTACAAAGACAGAAAAAAAGATTTTTTGTGATAAAAAATCTTTTGTAATAGAAAATGGAAAAAAGAAATTCTACATTTATTCTAAAACAAATGTCAAGTCATAGACGTAATATAACAGTCCAATTTATTTCACTTGAAATTTAAAGTTGATTGCACTATATATGCTGTGTATCTTTGGACAATATCTGATATAAATAATATCTATGTTCTCCAGATGATTCGGTTTTATGTATCTCAATTTATTCATATTCATAATTATTTCTCCTTTTCTATAAAATGTGCCGAACTACCAGTAGCAAATTTTTCACAAAGGTCTGATGAATATGTAAATCTGACAAGCCTATTCATTAAAATAATTTACCCTACTGTTCATCTTTCTACAAACAAATATTTTACTTACCTTTAGCTTTCTGAGTTCTTCTTTCAGGGGAGACAAACTTGTTTTCTTTCCAACCATACTAGTATATACTCTATAAATATAAAATAAAAGACAAGTTATATAAGGGCTATTCCAGAAAAAAATGTATGGGGGGGGGGGGGGGGGGTTGGAAGGCAGTTTTTGTCAGCACCCACCACCCAGACAATTGTAATTGAGAATTATAGTGCATTATAGTGTGAAAAGTTGCTCTGATACCCATCACCCATGTATTATTAATACAATGTGCCTTCCAACCCCCCCCCCCCCCCCCCCCCCCCTACATTTTCTTCTGGAATAGCACTAAACAAGTTTAATACATGTTTATAACTCATTTCCTCACTCTCATAATACAATGAGATTATTTATAAATAAAGATGGTTCTGAGTTTCAAACAAATCAAATACATTTCGATAAATAAAAGACCAAGAAGAAATGATTATCTCACAAAGGCATAGGTTCCATACAGCCCTAAATTGGCTCATGTTTTTAACTTAGATTTCAAATAAGGATTTATTGACCAATATCAAAATGAACCATAGCTAATATATTGACTAGATAGGGAAAAATCTTTGTTGAAAAATTACATACCTGCTTTTTATTCATGACGTCACAAATAGTACTTATTTTGATTTTCAGTGTAAAAATCAATCAAAATGGGTAAAATTTCATTGATTATTGGACAAGAAACATAGAAAAGTAGCCACTAGATTGTTTCAATATATTACCTGACTTTTGTTTTAAGCTCCAAGGACTCGTGAATCATTTCCTTAACAAACTCAACTTCTCCTCCAAATGCCACACTTTCTGTAGGACTTGCTGTATTCACAGAATGGGGTTCTGGTCTGTCATCTGATCTGGTATTTGTGATACCCTGTGCCTCTAGATTGTCCATAAAAAATGGTGGGTTACACATGCAGAAGGTATAGGTGGCAGCACTTGTCTTTAAAACATCTAGAAGGACAACATCTTTTTCAACCCTTTGAACTGCAAAAAAAATTGAATTTAATGATAAGGTGTCATTAATATTATAACACATTGTAGTACTTAGAAGGAACTTTAATTCCTGTTACATTACCTTGTTATACTTGTTTTTACTATACATGTATATTTTGAAACAGTACGAATTTCTAATTTAACAGAACTTTGTATAAATTGTAAAGATAGGTCATTAATTTCTGAAATAACTGTTTTTAAAATAAGAAAGTCTTATAAATTATTATCGTAATGCTCATCTAGTCAAATTATTAGCATTTATAAAAAACCTCACAATAATTTCTGAATTTACAGTACTCTGATTAGTTTCAGAGGAGATTTATGTAAAGCTGGGAACAGTAGCATATATGAACCATAATTTGGTATTCGGCCTTTGGTTTCTTTTTGTATCCTTTTTTATAAGTTCTAAAACTTTAACTTTTATTCTGTGGGTTGTGTTGGTGTTAGAATAGTAATAATGGAACAATTGAGTTTTTCAAGAAAAAAATAATACATTTTGATTCACCGTTTACGTGACAGGAAACCAAACAGGAAACCAATCTTTATTTTCTTTATTTTGCACAATATATTTCAAAAGACATAAATGAACACCATTACTAATGTTACTTGCTTCATGTTAATATTTAAAATCTATTTTCAATGTTAAATTAAAGTTTATTTTAAACGCCACAGGAAACCATAAGAAACCAAAAGCATTTTTTTAGTTTTATTTTATTGCAAAATCTGCTTAAAATAATCTGAACAGTATACTTTTTCTTAAAATCCATCTTAAATGTAACAGTATTATAAAACTCCTAAATATGTGCTTGTTTTGAAAACAATTAGTACAATTTATTCAGAAATTTCCATATTTTCTTCATTGATACAGGATACCATAATCGTTGTATCTTGATGTTTTAGCCAAAAAAATTTATTTATATTTAGTTTTGAAATTCCAATTATATACAATTTATTCCAAATCATTGGCAATGTAAAATTCTTTAAATCCAGTAAAGAAAAAAACTTTTAACTTGGAATTAAAATCTTTAAAATAGGCACCATGTGATATTTGTGCCCTGTACACCATCCAGTGTTCTCCCCATGCCGTTTTAGCGTCGCGGTACCGCGACGCTATATATTTTTACCGTGACGCTATTATTCTGTTACACCATTCCGTAATTTATACAGTTCGTTTGATTATATTCTTAATCTATTTATGTGTTCCAGTCTAGGAGGATTATTCATCTTTAACCTCATAAGAACATTAAAACATTGTATCATCGCTACCTTTCCCCTGCTCACACGGATCTCAAACCGAACATTGCAAGGTCATACCAGTTCTGGAGAACTTTTCAAAGGACAAACGTCATCTAGGACACAATTCGTGGCTAACCACAGAGTGAGTTAACTTTACAACATTGTTTTGAAGCCTTCAAATTACTCTATACATATTTGAACATTCTCTCCGTGAAACACTGGAAATTTAACTGCTCTTGAAAGTACAACATTTTCTCGGATTCAACGGACTGTGCTATCTATTACCTTTGACATTTCGTTTTATTAACATTAATTGAACACATTGTAAAATTGTATTTTATTTGTTTTTCAGCTTTTTACCATTTGTTAGATTGGTTTAAGAATAAATTATCAGCACCTGATAGTCTTGTTGCTTGAGCCCAATCGTCGGTTAAACTTAATGGTCAGGCCATTACAGTAAAAAGTCTACAACTTGCCTGTTGTGTCTCACAGATAACGCCACTCCACAGCTACACAGCAACCTACCTGTTGAGCCCTGCATGTACGCGTCATCCCTTGACGTACAGTAAATTGACGACAACCTGTCTTTGCATATCCAGACAAGGAGCGACAACGTAGTAACATACATACGTACATACCTTTACACTGACAGTGGACTACATATCTTGTGTGAACTCGACAGCAACCCAACAACGTTGAGTCAACATGGATCCCAGTCATGTGGAACAACAAGAAGAGATACATGCCCCAGAGGGAAATGTCCCAGATCTAGAACTCTTACAAAATCCGTCAAATACCACACATTTAGATGAAAATCCCGAGACTAGGCGAGTACGGGATCTCACCGAAAAAGGTAAAGGAGCCTACACAGAAAAACGTAACAAGTTCTGTGAGGAATTAGAGGTCTTTTGGTCAGATATAACGACCCAGTTATTGGAAATCACCACACCTCCCAATGAACTTCAGCAAGTCTTAACAGCCCAGGACAATCTTGTAAAAGCCTGTACAAATTATCGTAGGCTTACAGACGAATATCTGGACTTTCTAAAAAGGACCAGAACGTTGGACAGTCAAAAAGACATAGACGCATGTAACCTTACATTGGATCTCCGTCTGTCCAAAGTGGAACTGGCCATGGACTCTTTACACGAGCATCGCCTCGCCCTAACAAAGGCCAAATCAACTAAAACAAAGACCTCAAGGGGTAAGAAAACCTCGCACAGCGGTAGCTCTAACGTGTCAGACATGTCAAGCTTGGCACGGAGAAAGCGTGCCAAGGCAGAGGCTGCAAAGTCTAAGATAGCATTCGTCGAAAAACATGCCCTTATCCTACAACAGGAAGCAATGTTAGAGGAACAAGCCTTGTTCAGACAAATTGAAATGGAACAGGAAGCAGCACGTAAAAAGGCAGAAATGGAGCAAGAAGTCGCTCAACGTAAAGTTCAACTAGAACAGGAGGCCGCACAGAGATCAGTGCAATTAGAACAAGAGGCTATGCGCAGGAAGGCTCAAATGCAACAAGAAGCCGTACGGGTAAGCCGTGAAAAGGCCGAGCTGAAAGCCAAATTTAACCTTCTTGAAGCACAGAGAGAAGCTGCAGCCGCAGAAGCCGAGGCTCGTATCCTGGAATACGATGACAGCCAAGCGTTTAGCGATCTCCCTGACGAAAAGGAAGACCCGCTCCAGCGTGTGCAAGATTTCGTCAATAAACTTCCTGTATCAACTGCTGTAAAGGAAGTAACAGGACCTCAAAAGAAAAAACAAATTCCTGTTAAAATTGAGCTGAGTCATGAAGCACCAGCGTTCGTGTTATCTGTGGCACTGAACTTGCCATCACAAACACCTAAGGTCTTGCCTACACGTGCTAAGTCACCAGATGTTAATGCATTCCCAGATCTGGGAACAATAACTAACATAGGAAAACAGGGCGTTTCAGAAAAGATCCCTGTCTTACACCAAAATCAAGGCGTCATAGAAGAGATCCCTGTTTCACACCCAAAACAAGGCGTAATAGAAGAGAACCCTGTAGCATACCAGCAACAAATCAATCCCACGTCGGAGATAACTAGATTTCTTTTACGCAAAGACCTATTATTCTCCAGGCTAACAAATTTTAATGACCAGGCAGAATCCTTCCATACATGGAAATCTAGCTTCAAAAACGTCATAGACGAATTACAAGTTTCTGACTCGGAACAAATAGACCTACTGATAAAGTGGCTAGGGCCAGAGTCTGGTAAACATGCCATGAGTATTAGGGCATCAAATGCCAACAACCCTACTAGAGGCTTACAGAGGTTATGGCAAAGACTGGATGAGCGATATGATGCTCCAGAAATGTTGGAAGCCTCTATCACGAGTAAACTCGTCAATTTTCCTACCTTGACGAACAAAGATAAAGCACGTCTTTATGACTTGTCTGATATTCTATCAGAAATAGAATATCACAAGGAAAATCCCAAGCTGGGATGTTTGCTTGCTTATTTCGATTCTTCGTCCGGTATAAATCCTATTGTGGAAAAACTACCATACGGACTCCAAGAAAAGTGGATAACAAGGGCTTCAAGATACAAGTCCAAATATGAAGTTACCTTTCCGCCATTCACAGAATTCTCTGCCTTCATCAGGGAAATGAGCAAAATTAAGAACGATCCTGGGTTCATCTTTGGATCAAAAGTAACACCAAATACAAAAGACTCTACGCCAAGGTTCACACCTCAGACGTACTCTAAAGTCAACGTCCATAAGACGGCTGTTGAACAGCAAACTGAAGACAGCAGTCAACAACAAAATCTGTGTATCCTACACAAGACAAAGCATACCTTGAATGAATGCCGAGCATTCCGAGCCAAACCAATCGAGGAACGCAAGGAACTGTTAAGACAAAACAATGTGTGCTACAAGTGTTGTGAGTCAACCACACACAGAAGTCGGGACTGCAACGCAAGTATCAGTTGTAACGAGTGTGGAAGTGAACGACATACCACAGCACTTCACATCACTAGACCACAACAATCTGAAAGTTCCCAGTTTAGCTCACCCAGACAAGCCTACGGCGGGGAGCAGACAGAGTCAGCTGAAACAAAGTTAACCTCTGTAAGTTCGATCTGCACAGAGATCTACAAAGATCATAAGAGCGAGAAATCTTATGCCAAGATATTACCTGTGGACGTGTACCACAAGGACAAGACAAACAAAATTATCAGGATGTACGCCATTATTGACGACCAAAGCAACCGGTCTCTTGCCTCGCCTGAATTCTTCAGTCTGTTTAACGTTCGGGAGAAACCTGAAAACTACTCTCTTACGACATGCTCCGGCAGAGTAGCTACTTCCGGGAAAAGAGGAAAAGATTTCGTCATAAAATCTGTACATAGTGACGTACAATTTGATCTGCCTACATTAATTGAATGTAATAATATTCCCAATCATCGAGACGAAATTCCTACTCCTGAAGTTGCAATGCATCATCCTCATCTGAAAGAACTCAGAGGAAGCATTCCACCAATAGAGGAACGTTGTCAAATTCTTCTCCTTATTGGAAGGGACCTTATAGAGGCACACCACGTCCTTGAACAACACCTAGGACCATCCCGAACTCCATTTGCCCAAAAGTTGAGACTTGGTTGGGTCATAATTGGAAATACATACATTGACAAGCAAACTTCTCCTATTCAAGTCAACACAAAGATAACTAACGTTTCAATCACGGAATCAGAACAACGTCTTGCCTCAAGACCGGAAATAGCCGTCAAGGACAAGAATCCTATTGTTGTTCAGTATAACGACACAAACTTTCATTTGAATGCCAAGGTCGCTAAATCGCATTCAATGCAATCCCTTAAATGTACAGGACCTAGTACCAAGCCTGGTAAACGCACAAATTCATCTAAAGGGACATCACTCGCATCACTAAAAGCAAAATCTGTGACTTCTATAGAAAAATCTATAGATAAAGAAAGTTTCAATCCGAAATCAACAGAACCTAAAGTTCATGGAGAGGAAATCAATAGCATTCACAAACCTATTCCGAAAGAAGGACCTCTTGCCAATCTCAATCTGCCATTGCATGAGCAACGTCTACTACTAGGAGGAAGCAGTATTGTCAAATCTGACTTGAATATAAGTGAAAAGGAACCAGTAGTCTTATCTGGACATCGTCACAGAGTAACACCTTTTCTTGGACATTACTACGACAAAATCAAACATAGAGGACGCCACTCTACAGATAGAGCGACTAGATCTGCAGGATTGGACGTTATGACGAAACGCCTAATTTCGTCTGATACTCACAAAGATGTGTCATATCGCCAAATCGGAAGACAACCAACTACTAACTCTTGTTATACTTCGATCTATCTTCGATCGTCATCGCCGTCTAACTACGTTGGAGAAAACAGTTCCCATTGTCGATACAGCAGTAATAGAACATTCTACAGAACACACAATGTCGTCCGAGACACCCTTCTTCTAAAGGACAAAAAACTGTGCCTACCCAGTTTCACGTGGAACGTACTTATTAGGAACCTTTATAGTGAAAAATCGTTGAGATCTGATATTTCTCACACGAAATAGTGGACATTTCACCTGTATATATTCAATTTATATTTGGATTAATTCATTTGTGTAAATCTTGTATACATATTCGAAAAATTTATGGAAAAGTGATATCAGATAGACATCAGACGGGGAGTATTCTGTTACACCATTCCGTAATTTATACAGTTCGTTTGATTATATTCTTAATCTATTTATGTGTTCCAGTCTAGGAGGATTATTCATCTTTAACCTCATAAGAACATTAAAACATTGTATCATCGCTACCTTTCCCCTGCTCACACGGATCTCAAACCGAACATTGCAAGGTCATACCAGTTCTGGAGAACTTTTCAAAGGACAAACGTCATCTAGGACACAATTCGTGGCTAACCACAGAGTGAGTTAACTTTACAACATTGTTTTGAAGCCTTCAAATTACTCTATACATATTTGAACATTCTCTCCGTGAAACACTGGAAATTTAACTGCTCTTGAAAGTACAACATTTTCTCGGATTCAACGGACTGTGCTATCTATTACCTTTGACATTTCGTTTTAATAACATTAATTGAACACATTGTAAAATTGTATTTTATTTGTTTTTCAGCTTTTTACCATTTGTTAGATTGGTTTAAGTATAAATTATCAGCACCTGATAGTCTTGTTGCTTGAGCCCAATCGTCGGTTAAACTTAATGGTCAGGCCATTACAGCTATTATAATATCCGCGACGCTATAATAATTACCGCGACGCTATAATTATTTTCAGGATGTTACTTTTCTCGTTTCTTGGCAAAGCCATGTCCTAAATTGTGAACTTTCATCTAATTACCACTTATGATCATAAAAAAATATATCACCGTTAATTGTAATCCCTTCAAGTCGGACAATAGAGGCAATCTAAAGTGATTACAAAGGTGTTAATTCTAAAGTGATTACAAAGGTGTTAATTGCACTTTGGGTGATAACTGGTTGGATACTAATACCCCAAGCTGTCACTTGTGACATGATTATTACCACGTGGTATGCAATCGACAAGGAGAAAATGTAATCAGAAAATCATAAAAACCAGGTGCTCCGCAGGGCGCAGCTTTATACGACCGCAGAGGTCGAACCCTGAACAGTTGGGGCAAGTATGGACAAAACATTCAAGCGTGATACAGCTCTGAATTTGGATTGTGATCAAATTTTTGACATTACATGTTTTTTTTTACACAAAACAAATGTCAAGATTTTACAAATCAATTAAAGATTTCTTCTTCAAACTTTTTAAATCTAAAATTAAATAGTTGACACAGCATAGGTTTCTGACACAGAATGAATGTGGTCTAATGAACTTTAAAAAGTTTTTTTTTTGCCTTTGAGCAATTCACTATGCTGTTGAATATTAATCCTCTCAAAAAAATGTTTGAAGAAATTTTCTTTTTATTTATGAAATCTGAAATGAGAAAAATTTAAACCCCCCCCCCCCATCTTTTTTTTCACATCCCCGCTTCCCTTTTTCCAAAACTGATATCAATTCAAATTTCTAATGGAGTTTGCAACAATAACTACTCTTTTAAATACATCATAAAATATTAAAATGTAAAATAAAGTATTTGTTATCACTGAATGGTAAAGATTGGTTGGTAGTAAAAGTGAATATACATTGTTTATTGTATAAAACAATAAAAATAACTTCATCAGCAACATTTTATATTGGCAAATTTCCAATGAAGTTATTTACATAAAGTTATTGGCAAATAAAAATAGAAAATGACATCATAGTCATGTCTGGCAAATGTCCAACATACATTATCTAAAAACATTTTAGATAAGATAAGGAAAAAAAGCTTTATCAGCAACATTTTATATTGGCAAATTTCCAATGAAGTTATTTACATAAAGTTATTTGCAAATAAAAATAGAAAATGACATCATAGTCATGTCTGGCAAATTTCCAACATATATTATCAACTACTATTTTATACAAAGAAAGATAACTCTAATTGAAAATTAATTGCTATTGCACAATATTCTGCAATTAGATATTTCTTGCTATTGTGCAATACTGTGCAATTGAAAATTTCTTGCTATTGCACAATACTTGATATGGAATCCTGATTTGGACCAACTTGAAAACTGGGCCCATAATCAAAAATCAAAGTACATATTTAGATAAAGCATATTAATAAGCCCAAGAATTTAATTTTTGTTAAAATCAAACTTAGTTTAATTTTGGACCCTTTGGACCTTAATGTAGACCAATTTGAAAACTGGACCAAAAATTAAGAATCTACATACACAGTTAGATTTGGCATATCAAAAACCCCAATTATTCAATTTTTAATGAAAACAAACAAAGTTTAATTTTGGACCCCAATTTGGACTAACTTGAAAACTAGGCCAATAATTAAAAATCTAAGTACATTTTTAAATTCAGCATATCAAAGAACCCCAAGGATTTAATTTTTGTTAAAATCAAACTAAGTTTAATTTTGGACCCTTTGGACCTTAATGTAGACCAATTTGAAAACGGGACCAAAAATTAAGAATCTACATACATAGTTAGATTCGGCATATCAAAGAACCCCAATTATTCAATTTTTGATGAAATCACACAAAGTTCAATTTTAGACCCTTTGGGCCCCTTATTCCTAAACTGTTAGGACCAAAACTCCCAAAATCAAACCCAACCTTCCTTTTATGGTCATAAACCTTGTGTTTAAATTTCATAGATTTCTATTTACTTATACTAAAGTTATGGTGCAAAAACCAAGAATAATGCTTATTTGGGCCCTTTTTTGGCCCTTAATTCCTAAACTGTTGGAACCAAAACTCCCAAAATCAATCCCAACCTTCCTTTTGTGGTCATAAACCTTGTGTCAAAATTTCATAGATTTCTATTAACTTAAACTAAAGTTATAGTGCGAAAACCAAGAAAATGCTTATTTGCGCCCTTTTTGGCCCCTAATTCCTAAAATGTTGGGACCAAAACTCCCAAAATCAATACCAACCTTCCTTTTGTGGTCATAAACCTTGTGTTAAAATTTCATAGATTTCCATTCACTTTTACTAAAGTTAGAGTGCGAAAACTAAAAGTATTCGGACGCAGGACGACGACGACGACGACGACGACGACGACGACGCCGCCGACGCCAACGTGATAGCAACATACGACGAAAATTTTTTCAAATTTTGCGGTCGTATAAAAATCAAAATATATGTTTGCAAAATGAAAATTCATAGAAACTAACATTTTTTTCTCTTTTAAAAAGAGATTGAGTCTTATCTTTTAATGACTTTCAGAATAGTCTTACTTTCTTTCTCTTCCTATTTAATACTAGTTGTAAATCGAGAGTGAAAATTTTATAGATTTTAAATTATATAAGTTTTGTACTTTCTTTAGAAAGTGATCATTATTGGCTTTAGTTTATGTTTCATCCATTTAATGCATTAAAAACACCATATCTATTCCCAATCTCTTGTCAAACATTGTTTTATTTTCGGATTTTTCATTGCTTTTGGCGGCCATTTAATATTTTAGTGTAAACTACGGATCGGAATCGGACCAGATATGACAAAAATCCGCATTTTACGATAATGACTGTACATATCCACAAATGGCACAGTAGACAGAAAATAATACCTAAAGAGAAAACTAAGCATTAACAGACTATTTATTAGATAACTTTGTGAAAAAAAATATATATCATTTTGATAAAAAGAAACAACTGGGACCATGAACCAATATATTTGATAGACATGATAAAGAAAGTTTTTTTAATTTAAATTTTATTGCTATATGATACTTTCTCTTTCCTTTTTTTATTATAAAAACCAGTGGGTTTTTTCTACACATTTAGTGCAATTGTATCTATACACATATATTTTTATTTGGGCAAGAGGAAAAAAATAATTCTGGAACTATAAATGAATATAGAAAACATAAACTGAAAATACTGTTATCATGGTTTTAGTTTAATTGTATTCTCAGTTATGAATTCAACAATATAGATACAAAGAAGAGGGTGGAATAGAATATTTTATTCACCAAAAAAGGGCCTATAGCATACAAACAATATAATACATTTTGTAATAAACAATAACGTATATAACAAAGGAAATAGAGCATTACAACGACGCGACAAATTACATTGAAAAAAATACAATTTATTTTTTACGCCAAATGTGATGCTATCCAAAATTTCTGGGGAGAACACGTGACCATCTACATGGTTTCCACATTTTAACCTACTTTAGTGGGCTAAAAGCAATATAGTACTTCCTTTCAAGTCATGCATGGTAAAAGTTTACTTCTCCTTTGACAAGTTTATTGCGTTTATGAAAAGTGTTTGCAGAACATGAATAAAAAAAAATAATTAAAAATTGTGACAAAGATACCAACTTTGTACATTCCAAGTGTAACGGTATATTAACATGTATTTTTTATTAAATTATCTTTATGCACCTAAAATATCCAGTAATATTTACTGCTGAAGCAAAATCAATCTAACGAGCATCGGCACAATGATAGAAGACGTAATGTCTATTGAATTTTCCAAGGACCCTTTACATCGTTATCAGGAAACAAAGTGTGTTATAACGTCTGTCAAATCTGAAATCGATTTTGTCAAGTCATTGGGCATTTATTTTCACACAAGATCGTATGTAACATTATGCACATAGGAAATATAATAGACCCCCGGCGCAATCTCTTTGAAAATTGTATTTTCCTTTTTTAAACAAGACGAAACAAGTCTACAGATTATGTTTGCTAACATCCTGTTGGAAACAAAAACAATGTTTAGACCTAGTATTTCATACATCCGGCCGTAAGGGCGTGATCACATGTTAGTCACATGTTTCACGTATGACCGGAAATGATTAGAACTTAACGACAAAAACAATTTTAATAAAAAAAAAGGAAATAACTGGACTTCTGTTTCGTTTGAAATGTAACGCATAACGATAACGTCATTTTCTAACTTAATTATTACGAAGAACAAAACTAGAATGTAAATCATCTCTGATTTACCTGTTTGAACATCTCGCGAGAGTTCATATTTGCATATTGTTATAAAGAATTCTATTACAACAAAGCAGATTACATCATCTAAAATTTGCGTTACGAAATTGGAAACCAAAGTAACGCTAGTGTTCTTACACCTGCTACAGAAATACTTATAGTTCTCGGCATTTTCTCCTGACTATTCTTTTTGGTCGATGTTCTTTATTATTTGAAAGCAAAAGTTACGAATTTGATGGTGACGATTATCTATAAAGCAGTCAGCGTTATGCACTTCGGAAGCGAAAAGTAACGCGAGAAACGACACAAAAATACGGTCGTATAATCTTTAAAATTTGTTAATTTCAATTTTTTTTCTAGGGAAGAGTAGCATACACTTGTATGTTGATAAAAATAAAGGCATCTTTAGATGTAGTTACAACTTTTCTTACAGTAATACACATTTTTATCACTTTTCTATAGTTATAGGAAACGAGCCCAATAGCAAATTATGGTCCATATATATCTAACAGATTACAAGTTTGATACTCTGGCATCTCTTTAAAACTTAGTTTTTACTGACATTTTATTGATATGATTGATAAAATTAAAACTATTTTTACCTTGTATTAAATTGGTCATCTGGTTTCTTTCCACATTTTTGACAGCACATGTAAAGTTTGTATCATCAAGTTCAGTAGCAAGAAATCTCCATTTATTCATCCTAGCAGAGAGGAGGGGATATACACAACTTCCTCCTGTTCCTGTTAAAAACAAAAATCAGAATTTAACGTTTTCCTGCTATTACCAGCAGAGCTATTTTCCTAATGCAACTAAATTAAAAGTTTGGTTGTTATTTTAGCATGTTGAATGTTTGTCTGATACAAACCTTTTCCAGGACTTATTTTCATTGTATGTTCTCTCTAAATGCAGGTTTTGTTAATCTAAACATCACGTTTTAAAACGAGGAGCATATACCTCTCATATAAAAATCATTTCAAGTAAATCAAGTCACATCTGCATACACAAGTGCCTGTTCTGAGTTCAGTTGTTGTCTTAAATTAGTCATATCTTAATAGTTTTTTTCTCATTTAAAGAATTAGTTAATAAAGGCAAGTCTTTAATCATGTTAATTGTTTCTATTTCATTTATGTAACTTTTTTTACTTATAAACTCAAACATTAAAAGCTTGTCAAGTTACATTGAGTGTTAGTCTTGTTTTTTTGTAAAAGACTGTTATATTGCCCTCTGGATGTCATTGTTATTATTATCCTATCAGAATTAATTGACCTCAAGGAGAATATTTGACATTTAAGGCCCTTTTATACATGTAGCTGACTATGCAGTATGTGCTTTTTCATTGTTGAAGGTTGTAGTGACCTATAGATGTTACAAATGTAACTTCTGTGTCATTTGGTCTCATGTGAAGACATGGAAGAGTAAAAAAATGTTTCATTGGCAATCATACCACATTTCCTTTTTTTAATCGTGGAGAATATTTTCTGATTCTACATGTTCTATATTTTGTTTCTCAAGATTCTAATAAATTATAATATGTATGCTTAATATTACCAACATCTATTCCTAAAATGTCTCCCTTAATACTGGAATCTTTCAAAATATCTTCTATCCATAAGATATAGTTAAGCCTCAAAGGAATGGTAGGTACCAGTCTATCAGGAGGCAACACAACATCCAATCCAAAGTCTTCTTTCATAAGTGTGGTGGAAAGCTGTCTTAAAGAATCAGGATTTCTGAAGTCAAGAAAAAGCTTTCCACTTACATCTGGATAAACATGTTTCCTAAATTCTGGATATTTGATGGCAAGGTACTGGAAATTTGCCTTCTTGCTTTTGTACTTGTTCCTTGGATGCATGAACTTATTCAACGCCATAATTAATTCTGTAAAAAATATTTTATTAAAGGTAAATAAATTACACTTGTACAGTTTGTATAAGTACATGTATCTTACAAATTCCGCAGAATATGTGTTTAGTTCATTAAAAGTTATCTTTTTTTGTGCAGATAGAATAAGAAACTACATGATCATGAAGAGAGTGGGAAAATACCTTTTTCTGCCAGTTGTATGTTTTGGGTGACTTTTTTCAAAAGACAAGTTAAGTACCTTGTTTTATATGAGGACGAAGTTCTCTGTAACAGTAGAAAAATCAATAAAATAAAAAAAAAAATTGGTCAGGAAATTTTCATTGTACTCATCAACTCAAAATTGTTAACTTTTATTTGTCGCTTTTTTAATTCCTGCATTTGCACAGAACACAGAAACTACTTCCTTCTTCTGGTCTCGTTGTCGTGAGACTTTGAGTAGTCTAGTAAAATATAGGAACTCAAGGAACACAATACCAAAATTTCATTTTAATACTCATGTCTCTGATATGAATTAACGTTACGGTTACCATGGTTACCTGATGCATTGTCTTTCATGTCTTTCTTTGTTTACATTGAACATCACATCATAACTTAAATAACATCACAAGTAACAAATCCATAACAACAGAATCAAAATCTGATATTTCCGTTTCTTTTTTTTAACAAATATTTAGTTACAAAAAAAATAATTCATACAGACTTACTCCCCATTCACAGGTAATGCCTGCCTCATAATATTATGGTACATAAGATTAATGCTCTTCTTGTGGATGATTTATTTAACTTTGAAGATAAGCTATTACAATTAATAGTGGACTGTACAAAATTCCAGTATGGATAAATATTGAGCGCCTGTTAAGCAGCTTATGTTTTGGTCTACATCAGAAGAGAACTAGTTTATTACTATGAAGACTGTTTGTATAGTTTTCCAAGTTAAAAGAGACATATAGTGCAATATTTCATTTTTTGAGTGTGGTATAGATGATAATAATTTCTTAAGATTTAAACTGATTGTTAGTTTAATATTTTTAAACAAATCAGTTAGGCGGTCTTATTTAACGCTTATATGATAGGTGATAATTTTACACCTTCTTTTTAGATTTTAAATGTTTACTTGTTGCTAAGTCATAAGTACATGAAGTACAATTAACATGATTAACAGTGAAATTTTTCATTACCGTAAGTTTAAGAATTAATAATTCTGTAGTAAGGCTCTCTTGATAGGGGTAAATACTAGGTATAAGAGCAAGGGTTAGGAATTACAGTTCGCATTTTATGAGCATGTTTAAGTGTGAAATAGACATTTGCTGATCTGAGCAAGTTTTACAGTCAATATGCGTTGTGGATACATGTGATGTATATATATTCTATTGATGAGGAGAGAGACACAAGTGAAATAAAGGACAAAATGACAGTGGATCAATCTATCAAGTTTTAGATTTTAAAATATGACTGTACATGCTGTATATACAGTTTGAATACTTTTAAATAAGTGTGGTGGTGGTGTATATAAGTGTAAATGTATATATACATGTAGAAGATGTTTTTAATCCAATAATAGTGAATATTCAATAATAAGGGATTCTACACTTCAAGAGGATTTTCCAACTGAAGTGGTTCATCTGGTAAAGGTGGAAAATACAGAATACAATGGAATAGGTAACATATGGGGGGGGGGGGGGGGGGGGGGGAAATTCAAGACAAGTGCCTGTGGCTTTCTTGTGTGCTTTGAGATTGAGTTGAGCACCCAACTTCAAGAGCATTGAGGCTCTCAAAATTTATATCAAAAACACTTGTTCAAACTAATTTTTCCTGCAGGCATCAATATTCAAGAATATTTTGTCAATTTAGAAACAAAAATATATATATATATATATAAAGATATAGGAGGTAGGTAATGGGAGTATCTTCAGGCTTCATGATGAATAACAGTAAAACTTCAAACCAATTGCTGTAACTGTAATTTTTTGTGCATGACAATAATATGTACACTTTTATACGATAAACAATTGACTTACATGACTTATTTCGACATTATTCCAAAAATGATGCAAAAGATAATTTAAATATTTTGATAACTCTTACGAATCAAAAGAAGGATATTTTGACAAATCATGGTAAAATTTAACTAATTTAATGCTTTACAGTAGCCAAAAATTATCGTTTGACGACTGACGGTATTAGACATTTCTACCCCATATATGATACACAGGGGCTTGTTTAGTGGCTCAGACGAGGTTTTACTGTCAATGGCGATCGCTATCCTATATATTTTGTTTTTTTTCATACTGTGTATGATCATATAGAGCACTTCTATCCAAAGCGAAAGACTCGCGAGTACGAGGACGACTATAATATGGGGACAAAGTCCCCTATTACAGTATAAAATTCAAAAAAAAAAAAAAATTGGGAAAATTTCGGTCATTGTACTAATGAACTCAAAATCGTTCAATTTTTTTTTTGTCATGTTTTTTAATTTCCGGATCTGCTCAGAACACATAACTCTACTTCCTTCTTCCAGTCTTGTTTTCGTGAGACTTTGATTAGTCTAGTAAAATATAGGAACTCAAGGAACACAATACCAATATTTCATTTTTAATCATTCTTTGTCTTTGGTATGAATTAATATGGGGACGGAGTCCCCAATAACAGTAGAAAATTCAATAAAAAAAAAAAATACGGGAAAATTTCCCGAATTTTTCATTGTACTAATGAACTCAAAATCGTTCAAATTTTTTTTGTCGTGTTTTGAAATCCCGGACCTGCGCAGAAATGTATAATGTACTTCCTTTTTCCGGTCTCGTTTGTATGAAACTTTGAGTAAAATATATATTTATCAGTCTAGTATGCCAGCTTTAGCTGGCACTTATGGTAGAAGCATCGTTTTGGAATAAAGAACGATAACTCTCTCTACACGACCCATCTGAAAAGTTTCGTCACTCTCGTTAAATCTCGTATGATTATTTTTTTTAATGGCGGCCGAATTTAACGTTTCAACGTGACCTTGAAAAAACGGGACAGATCGGAATAATTTTGATATTAAATACAACATGAATTTTTATTTGTTTGCAAAAACAAGAATTCAGAAATTTTGGTTACTTGTGTAGCTTATCTAAATTTTATCGTACCACGGAAATTATCGAAGTTAGGACAACAACATCTGACGCCATGTTTCGTCTGCTTCAACATTCCTTTAACAGTGAGGTCAAAACAAATTACCCAAATAATCACAGGTACTTCATTTAAAAGTTACAAAATCATAGATAACGTTAACATATTTAGCGTAAAAGTTCCGTCCAGCCATGGGAACACAGAAAAAATCTCTGCAAGCAATATATTTCGGATTTTTTTTATAATGGCCATCTGGTCCGGCTTGCGGGGGAAAAATGTTACCTGATGATAGCGTTTCTTTGTTTACATTGCATATGACGTCATAATTTAAATAACGTCACAACTAAATCCCTAACAACAGAACAAAAATCGGAAACGTTACGGTATTTACGTTTCTTTTTTTTTAAACAAATGTTTTTAAAAGTTACAAAAAAATAATTCATACAGACTTCGTCCCCATTTACAGGTAATGCCTGCCTCATATTAAACGTTAGGCCTACCTGATGCATTGCGTTTCTTTGTTTACATTGAACATGACGTCATAACTTAAATAACGTCACAAGTAAAATCCCTAACAACAGAACCAAAATCGGAAACGTTACGGTATTTCCGTATCTTTTTTTGTAACAAATATTTAAAATACAGAATACAGAATTAAAATAAAAAAAAAAATTTAAGCAAACTTCGTCCTCATTCACAGGTAATGCCTGCCTCATATTATCAAACACCATCGTGTACTTACCGTTAAATAGTTTAAGGAAACTTAAATAAGCAACTTCAAATGTCTACTAGCAAATGTTATTTCAGGACAGCATAAAATGTATGAAAACGTCTAAAAAACAACGTTTCAGGGGCGCAGACATATTGGATCCCGAGGAAGTCTCGTTGTGCGACTTCCGTATGTTTTCCGTATGCGCATGCGTATTCATACAATTTTCGGACGAATTTACGTGTGGAGTCCTGCAAGTGATAATATTTTCGTTGATTTAAGACATATTCCAATGGTTTACAGGTAAAATTGAAGAAAGGAATTATGCATGACCTAGAAATTTTAAATTTATATTGGAAAAATTGCTGTTCTTGTGCCTTATTTTCAAAATGAATTGCAGACAGCTTCATAATGGCGGTCTGTGACATTATAAATCAATGAATGACTTCATGCAAAAATTAACATTTCATTAAATTTCAGACATACTTTTGTATGTCATTTATCTTTTTACATGTACGATTTATACGTGTGTAAGTGTGAAATTGATTATGTTTTAACCATTTATGCAAAATTAGACATAAATTGACCATTGTCTTTCTAATGACAAGTTTGACAGTTGTGGAGTATTTTTGCAACCCATCCCTCAGGCAGACAGCAAAAGTTATTCAAGATGTGATACTTAATGAATTCGTCTTATTTTGTTTATTAGAATGAACATCAGGCAAATGCTGTCTGATGATCTCAGATTGTATCAGTTGATTTAGAGTTCGTTTGTTTTGATCTTTAAATTCTGATAATTTATGATGTCAAAATTTTATTTTCATGTTTGGTCTGCTTGTCAACCGAAATTTCAGTGTAATACGTATTTTAATTGTTAATATAGCTATATTTAGGCAAAAAAAATAATATTTATGCAGTCTGCGACGTTAAGCGGTAGCCTGAAGCCCGTGTCTAGTTTAAATAAGCTCAGACTAGTTTACATAAACTACTGATACATTGTACACTGCCGATAGTCCGACCGGTCTAGTGGCAGTGCATATCTGTGTGCACTTTTTTAATCGTTACCATCAGTTAACGCAGAATGTCACTCAACGCCATCTATATTAATTAACTGATACTCTCTTCCTTACAAAAATACCGTTAACCAGTTTTGACAGTCTCCCTAATAACCGATTGTTCAAAATAAAATAAAAAGCACGAAAAACGGTTAGTACCACATGTTTTCAAAATGTCAAATTTTGGTAATTATTGATTGATTTATGTTGCATAGACTGAATAAAATATAATAACAGAAAATAAAAAAACATTGATCATTTTTCAATTTTTTGCGTCGAAAGATATTAATTCGTAACTGCCCACTTGACATCTTGTGTATTTTAGACGATTGCTTATTAGGACGATTTCGATGACTGGGTACCATTAATTTTATGAAGAAGTGGAACCAGTTTTGTTTTCATTTCGAAAGTGTACACATAATTTTGGTCACAAACATCATTTATACAAGGCTTCACTGTCGGATAGTGCGAGACCTGGAAAGGCACTAGTCTGAGATTACTCTGATGTCCAACGGCTATTTTGCCAGACAAGCTGGGGCCATGGGACCACCGCTTGTCTGGCAAAACAGCTGTTGGACGTCAGAGTAATCTGGGACTAGAAAGGAAACAAAAGGGCCGTCTCGCACGTCCTACCAAGTTACAGAGGCTTAAAAGAAATACGAGGATAAACGGGTTAGAGAATTTAAAATTCATTGGATGGACGGTCGTCCCTGGCTCCAGTACTATGAGTACGAGAATCTAGTTATGTTCTGTAGCTACTGTAAGGAGCAGGGAAAAGGAGGCAAATTTGTATCTGTATTTGTTATTGTATTTGAACAGAAGTTGTTCAGCAAATTGAAAAATATTATGAAAAATTATGAAGAATAAAATTTTAACTGATTGATTTTCTTCTTTTCTTACGGTCTGCATCAGAAAAGATGATCTCTTTAACTTCCAAAGTCAAATTTGAATGAGAAATTAATTTAAACAAAATTTGATGGCAAGGGGTTTATATCTACTTGTATACATTTATTTTACATGTACATGTATGTCTTAAATTCAAAGAAAAGAGTCTTTAACAGTCTTGTCAACAGTTTTTAGAAGGTTTTTTAGTAGAATTTTTCATATTACATGGAGAAAAAACTCTACATTTTTGAAAAGTTATCTACACTTCCAGATACAAAAATGTAACCTCAGATTGCAGGATTTTACATCTAATATTCCAAAAGTTCCAAAATGACATAAAAAGTGTTAGGGTAGGCACTAAAAATGTATGGTTAGCGTAAACACAAGTATTATTTATTTTTGTCTTATTGTTTAGAGCAGTTTGAATATCTATCCTGCTCGTAAGGTCAGACTGGACAGAACTTGTCTCTTGATACCCTTGGTCTTATCAAATGGTACACTGTTGCTCAAAGCAATTTTCCATGTTACCAAGTCTAATGAATTTTAACAAAAAAAGTTGCATCAACGGTTTAATTATAATTATACAATGTTCTATAAGTATTTGAACATTTTGAATATACTACATGTATAAATAACATAATTGGTGATTTCAATTACATGGAAGTACTTTGCATATTCATATATTTTCTATTATTATTACCTGCCAATTCTCATCAACAGTAATTGGAAGGTGAAGTGAAAATCTTTGTTTACATGTTGAAAGCAATGTAGTGTTGAATAAAAATCGCACACTAACTTTCCTTTAAACCATCATAACTTTGTCATTTCTTATCTTTTTTCACGGTAGACAGACGATTGATTTTGAAATTGCGCGTCTGATCTTTTTTTTTATACACTGTATTGTTACCAGAAATATGCCATTTATCTAATAGCCCTTACTGCTCGCGGTAACAGCCCGGTACATCAGAGGGCCATGTCAAGTGGGTGATAAACATGTCGGTTTCTTTATATTTTTGGGATACGATTGCTTTCAAGCAATCTGTAGACTTATACTGGTGGCTCAGAGCATTGCCCTCACGTCAATCGTTTTATTCTAAACATTAAGGAACATCTCAGATTCTTATGATTGTCTTGCTTTAAAAGGTAAAAACAAACAAAGGGATTGAACTTTAACAACTTTCCTATAATGTTCTTTTCATAATCTTCATGTTTGATAATTCCCTTGACTTATATGCATGTTTTTAACAACACGGAAAATCAAAATTACGCAGTATTTATATTTAGTGTTTTTCTAAATTTAGAAACACGTTAGAGGGAATTCCCAGTTTGATAAAATGCGAGAGTTCTCTGAATTCCGATAAATCTATTTCTGTCATATAAGAACTGAAGTGGAGTTTTTCTTATATTTTACCTTTATGAAACTGATATTTGAGATTGTACTTCCATAAAGAAATAGAGAACTATCTAGATCGTTTAATAAACATTTAATATATCTTGCTCCAGGTTTTTTTTGGAAATTATGCGCATGCGTATAGTTTTCTTGACTTCGAGGGGTTTTCGATTGAATGGTTGCTCTGGATTCCCCACTCAATTAATTAATGTTAAACTCATGGGATCTTTTCTATGTATGTCTGCTATTGAAGGTTATTATTGTTGCATAATTTTAAATCATATGCATCATTTAAATTAAAGTAAATATAGTCCACATCGTAGAACACCCCTTCAGGCGAAATGGAGTCTTCCATATTATTGTTTCGAGTTGTCTCCCTTCTGGAAGTAACTTCCGTGAATTCTGAATTAAAACAATACGTCAGGTATTAGCTCGTTCTGTCAATAAAGTGTATTATATTAAAAATGATCGAAATTTAAACCGATAAATGTGTACGGAAAGGAGTCATGATCAGTGACCGAAAGGAAATTAAATATTTAAAGAGTTAGGAATGGGGTTCCTCCTAGAATTAACGTAGGAAAATAGGTGATAAGATACGAAGTGAAATACCTTCTCTCACTCTGAGTCTCAGTGACTGCTGTGGAAAGTAAACTTGGAATTGATAGTACAAAAATAAAACACAATAGGCCTAATTGCATTGTTCATACACATTTATCCGGGATTGGCTATTTTGTAACTATTTTACATGTGCAGTTGAATTAGTTTTGAAAATAATATTATCCAGCTACATGTATACATGTACATGTGTCAACGAAACAACGGCAATCGTATCCCTCAGAGCAATCTGCTCTTTGATTATCATTTTTCTCTGATCGAACTGCTATCCTGGGAATGCTTATTTTGTACCAAGCAAAGTGTTCACTCTCCTTCTCATATGACCTCCTTGATTTCATGAAAACTGGATGTACATGTACATGTACATGTAATCCTGCATAATAAGCCCCTTTGTCTGGATAATTGCTTTCCTATTATTTACATCAACATTTATTCCTGTTAAAACTGAAGTTGATAAGAGAGAGGATAAGGGCTCTGAATGACCCATGTGGATTTCACAGACTCAACAGTTTTAGAGAATTTGCCCCAAGGGGCTAGTTAATCTGCCTGGTGAAATTATCTGTAATTAATGATTTCAAATACTGTACTTACTACAATGTACATATATCACAAGGTTCTCACTGAGGTGAGTCAATGAGTCCTGGACTCACCATTTTCAAAACTGGTGAGTCCAAAGATGCATTGATCAAGATTGTAAAATTTTTATAAACTGAACACACATACATTTTGTAGCATCATTTTATAGCAAAATTTAATGTAATTTCACTGCTCTATTAGGTCATGGAGACTAGAATGATAAATATATTGCTATAAAATATCCTTTTCTTAATGTTGGACTCGCCAGTGTTAAAAATGACATGTCTCTATACTCGCCTTCACAAATCCTTAATAAGAACCCTGTATCATATAGGCAACTTTGCCTTGTGTTCCAATTTCTGCTTTTTGTCTTGTATGCAGGTATTGAGGATTGTACGATGTACGATGTCAATTACTAACTTATGAAAATATTGCTATACATTAGTATTGCCATAATTGCTGGACTATGATTAATTTGATGAGATGATTATCATGATTATGCATTAATTCAAAGCTTAATAACAATTTAAATATCTCGTATACCATGTATACATGCATTCTTTAGTAATAGAATGAGCTCCCAGTGGAAATCTATTGAATGTAGTTACAATGGCCACGGAATCGAAATGTATTATTGATCTTGTAATAAATTGAAGTTAACCATGTTTACTGCAATGAACAATGATGAAAATCAATTAATTTGTAAATCAGTTTGGAAATTGAACAAGGAAATGTATCTTAATTCATGGACTTCATGGACTAGGTCTTTAATTAGTATTTGATGTTTGATATCCATCATTTGTCAGCTGGTATATAGAAAACTAAATTCTTATTTAATATTTTGTATATATATATATATTAGAAAAAAAGGTAAAGTTTAATAAGAGATTGAAGATGCATTTTTTTAGAACTATTAAAAATAAATTCAAATGAAATACATGTACATGTATGCTGATGCTGATAATCATAATTGGCAAAATGATTGGATGGGTTGCAGTTGGAAGTCAGGTGTTAACATGGATAAAAGTTTGGAATGTCAGGAATCATGTGACAGAGTTTCCATCAGCTATACATGCTTAGTGATCATGCCACAGCCAGGCACATGAGTGTTCCTCTTGTATATATATATTTGATTTTAAATTTCAGATTAAATTAAGATGTGCTGACATTATCCTAACTAAAGACAGAAGGGGAAAACGTTTTACTATCTTTAAGCAACCATGGTTTTATCTCAAAGACAAAGGGAGGAATTGTAAGTCAACTGTCTGTTAGGAGATAATTTACACTACGTGTAAATCATAACTGAAAAAAATATCTACCATGATAACTGATTGTAATTATTATAATCATTATCACAGTCTGCACGGTTAGCCACTAGTCTGATGCCCCAGACTAGTAAAATTTCATTCGGACTAGTAAGTTTTTGCAAAACTTTGTTTGGCCAAATAAGAAAAATGTCAGGATATTGGTCTTCAGACTAGTAGTTGAAAAAGTTTTTGGTGCAGACTGTTATCATGGTTTTCATGATTATACTGTCATGACTATAAATTCAGAAATTATTGCATGCATTTATCATGTGATTTTGTCATTTTAGACTAAATTGCGATTTAAAAATAATTTTTGCGATATCATTTTATACATTTATTTCATAAAAAGAGATTCTAAATGAGAGTTTAAATTATTGCGATTATAACCCTGTCGCTTTTTTCGCAATAATAAAAACATCACAATAATTTCTGAATTTACAGTACATGAAGTCAAGGAAGTGACAGTTAAAAAAACCAAACAGATTTTATTCCCAATTATAGAGATACATGATTCATGTGATTAAAGCATAGACTTTTACAACTCCTACTTCTAATGTTTCCTTGGCCTTGGTGGCACACTCTCTTTGAAATCCTGAAACCTTCAACTAAAGCGATAATTTAAAAACTAGTTATTTTGTTTTAAAAAATTTCAGAGTAACCTGCAAACCATGTAAAATTCTCTGTGATAGAATGTATTGAATTAAGAATATATATCAATTAATTTTCAGCATTTTCAGTCACAATAGCTTATTCAATGTTATTATAATCTTTTTCTTATTATATTTTTAGGAATCGTGCAATAGCAGATTATTTAGCATCAAATGGATACCTCAGTGCTTTGTCAGAATTCCAAAAGGAAACCAGCATGGTGAGTTGTTATATTTATAGATTATTTATAGTTCTGAAAAGGAGAGGAACATCCTCAGATTGGAACGACCATAATTAATCTGTTAGTCGCTATTTTATAGAGGCAATTGTCATGAATGGCAATGGTATTCCTACTTTATGATACTTGGAAAAGCTCACTTCAGCAGATTATATGTACTGCTTGAGATGGATAATCACACAGAAAGATCAAAGAAATTTTAACAAATAAGGATAAACAATGTACATCTGAAGGTTCTGATTTGTAGTATTCTTGACTTCCCTTTAACCTGTCGACTTAACCAATAAAATATGCTGTTTCTACAAAAAAAAAAATTCTTGTTTCTCAATGAAAATGAAAGTCTGTTTGAAAATTTTGTTTACTTAAGAATTAATCATGTTAATAAATTATAGTTGCTAAATTATAACAGATACTAACTCATGTAACTAAAAACCTCCAGTCTTTATTTTCATCTAATAACAGGTCTTGACAACATTATTTTGTCTCATAGATGTATGTAAAACTATGGTTAAATATTTAAAAAAAATGTTTATTTGTAGCCTGGTGAAGTGGATAAAAAATATGCTGGATTATTAGAGAAAAAATGGACATCCGTAATCAGACTTCAAAAGAAGGTAGGCAGACTTTCTTTGTATTTATGATATGAATAAAAGTAAAAGTTGATGAGACAGCAACCCAACAACAACAAAAATTACAACAAAAACAAAACCAACTGCAGATCAATGTAACAAAATATACCAACAGACAAATGTCTATACTCATGATACTCAACAAACCAAATTTTTGCGATTTATTGATGTGAAATATATGAGCGAGTAAAAAATAATGCAAATGAAGATCATCGATAATATGTCTAACTTTGATCTTAATTGACAAGGATTGTCAGTTTTCATATTAAGATTTTTTTCAAAGCATGTACACAGACTCTGCCAAACCATAAAATTAGATATCTACTAACACAATTGGTACCCTTGAAAATAAATGAATCCATAATAAACTGTCTATTTCAAAAGATTTCTTTTTGTTTAATGATAATTATCAAACAGAAGTAACAAGCTGATTACTACTATATTACTATACTATTTACCACTATCATGACTATACTACTTTACCACTATCATGACTATATTTTATTCTATTGCCCAGGTTATTGACCTGGAAGGTAAACTTTCTGAAGCAGAGAAAGAATTTAATGCAGGAGGACCCACACGAGACAAACGGAGCCCAACGGAATGGATCCCTCGCCCACCTGAACGATATTCTCTCAGTGGACATAGAAGTCCTGTAACCAGAGTTATATTTCATCCTACATTTAGTGTGATGGTATCGGCTAGTGAAGATGCTACCATAAAGGTAAAGTGGTCGTAGAAAAAATGTTGTTCGTTGAAAATTTTGGTGCAGTGATCTCCATAAAAAATTACAGCAGCATGAAATATTTTTATACGACCACAAAAATTTTAATTTTTTGGTCGTATATTGCTATCACGTTGGCGTCGTCCGAATACTTTTAGTTTTCGCACTCTAACTTTAGTAAAAGTGAATAGAAATCAATGAAATTTTAACACAAGGTTTATGACCACAAAAGGAAGGTTGGGATTGATTTTGGGAGTTTTGGTCCCAACATTTTAGGAATTAGGGGCCAAAAAGGGCCCAAATAAGCATTTTCTTGGTTTTCGCACTATAACTTTAGTTTAAGTAAATAGAAATCTATGAAATTTTGACACAAGGTTTATGACCACAAAAGGAAGGTTGGGATTGATTTGGGGAGTTTTGGTTCCAACAGTTTAGGAATTAAGGGCCAAAAAAGGGCCCAAATAAGCATTATTCTTGGTTTTCGCACAATAACTTTAGTATAAGTAAATAGAAATCAATGAAATTTTAACACAAGGTTTATGACCACAAAAGGAAGGTTCGGATTGATTTTTGGAGTTGAGGTCACAACAGTTTATGAATTAGGGGCCAAAAAGGGGCCCAAATAAGCATTATTTTTGGTTTTTGCACCATAACTTTAGTATAAGTAAATAGAAATCTATGAAATTTAAACACAAGGTTTATGACCATAAAAGGAAGGTTGGGTTTGATTTTGGGAGTTTTGGTCCTAACAGTTTAGGAATAAGGGGCCCAAAGGGTCCAAAATTGAACTTTGTGTGATTTCATCAAAAATTGAATAATTGGGCTTCTTTGATATGCCGAATCTAACTATATATGTAGATTCTTAATTTTTGGTCCCGTTTTCAAATTGGTCTACATTAAGGTCCAAAGGGTCCAAAATTAAACTTAGTTTGATTTTAACAAAAATTGAATCCTTGGGGTTCTTTGATATGCTGAATTTAAAAATGTACTTAGATTTTTAATTATTAGCCTAGTTTTCAAGTTGGTCCAAATGGGGGTCCAAAATTAAACTTTGTTTGATTTCATCAAAAATTGAATAAATGGGTTCTTTGATATGCCAAATCTAACTGTGTATGTAGATTCTTAATTTTTGGTCCAGTTTTCAAATTGGTCTACATTAAGGTCCAAAAGGGTCCAAAATTAAACTAAGTTTGATTTCAACAAAAATTAAATTCTTGGGCTTATTTGATATGCTTTATCTAAATATGTACTTTGATTTTTGATTAGTGGCCCAGTTTTCAAGTTGGTCCAAATCAGGATTCCATATCAAGTATTGTGCAAAAGCAAGAAATTTTCAATTGCACAGTATTGCACAATAGCAAGAAATATCTAATTGCACAATATTGTGCAATAGCAATTAATTTTCAATTGGAGTTATCTTTCTTTGTATAGAATAGTAGTTGATAATATATGTTGGAAATTTGCCAGACATGACTATGATGTCATTTTCTATTTTTATTTGCCAATAACTTTATGTAAATAACTTCATTGGAAATTTGCCAATATAAAATGTTGCTGATGAAGCTTTTTTTCCTTATCTTATCTTAAATGTTTTTAGATAGTGTATGTTGGACATTTGCCAGACATGACTATGATGTCATTTTCTATTTTTATTTGCCAATAACTTTATGTAAATAACTTCATTGGAAATTTGCCAATATAAAATGTTTCTGATGAAGTTTTTTTTATTGTTTTATACAATAAACAATGTATATTCACTTTTACTACCAACCAATCTTCAAACATTTTTTTGAGAGGATTAATATTCAACAGCATAGTGAATTGCTCAAAGGCAAAAAAAAACTTTTAAGTTCATTAGACCACATTCATTCTGTGTCAGAAACCTATGCTGTGTCTACTATTTAATTTTAGATTTAAAAAGTTGGGCTTATTTGATATGCTTTATCTAAATATGTACTTTGATTTTTGATTATGGGCCCAGTTTTCAAGTTGGTCCAAATCAGGATTCCATATCAAGTATTGTGCAAAAGCAAGAAATTTTCAATTGCACAGTATTGCACAATAGCAAGAAATATCTAATTGCACAATATTGTGCAATAGCAATTAATTTTCAATTGGAGTTATCTTTCTTTGTATAGAATAGTAGTTGATAATATATGTTGGAAATTTGCCAGACATGACTATGATGTCATTTTCTATTTTTATTTGCCAATAACTTTATGTAAATAACTTCATTGGAAATTTGCCAATATAAAATGTTGCTGATGAAGCTTTTTTTCCTTATCTTATCTTAAATGTTTTTAGATAGTGTATGTTGGACATTTGCCAGACATGACTATGATGTCATTTTCTATTTTTATTTGCCAATAACTTTATGTAAATAACTTCATTGGAAATTTGCCAATATAAAATGTTTCTGATGAAGTTTTTTTTATTGTTTTATACAATAAACAATGTATATTCACTTTTACTACCAACCAATCTTCAAACATTTTTTTGAGAGGATTAATATTCAACAGCATAGTGAATTGCTCAAAGGCAAAAAAAAACTTTTAAGTTCATTAGACCACATTCATTCTGTGTCAGAAACCTATGCTGTGTCAACTATTTAATTTTAGATTTAAAAAGTTTGAAGAAGAAATCTTTAATTGATTTGTAAAATCTTGACATTTGTTTTGTGTAAAAAAAAACCATGTATTGTCAAAAATTTGATCACAATCCAAATTCAGAGCTGTATCACGCTTGAATGTTTTGTCCATACTTGCCCCAACTGTTCAGGGTTCGACCTCTGCGGTCGTATAAAACTGCGCCCTGCGGAGCACCTGGTTAACAAAGTTGCTATTTGAGCAGTAATACCACCAGTCATTTCAAAGATCATCAGACCTGTGACAATGTCCAGTAACAAATAGTTTGGTCAAGTAAAATGACATCAATTACTGGACCAAATGACCAGTGTATATGTAGGAGTTCTGTAATACTCATAACGTGAAGACTGTTAAAACACGGACAAGACCATGGCCAGTAATATATACTTGACAAAAATACCCCACTGAGGTTGAAAAAAAAGTTTTTACCCTGTTAAATCTTTGTTTCAAATTAAGACATGCATGCTTCATATTTAGATCAGCATACAAAATATGATGTGGTATTATTGTCAAGGAGACAACTATCCCCCAGAAATCAGTCAAAGAAGATATTGGCATCTATAGGTCAGTGTATGGCCTATAACAATGAGCAAAACCAATATCAATCAACCAGCTGTCAAAGGCCAAATATGACAAAATGCAAAACAATTCAAACGAGAAAACCAACAGTCAGTGATTTATGTACAAAAAACCCAACAAAAAACATGTTCTCATCCTGAAAACACATTTAATTAAAATAGTCATGCTGTAAAGGTAATTGTTTAATATTTAGTAGTTGTTGAACTTTTGTATAACAGCATAACTGATTTATTATGCAAATTGCAAATTATATTTCAGACATAAGCACATAGACAAGTAGTTTATTATTGTCCGGAAATGTCGTAGATAACTGTATTTACAGTTAACTCTCGTTGTCTCGAACTCGGTTGACTCGAAATTTCGGATGAGTCGAAGTTTTCACGTGGTCCCGATCTTTGTTCCATATAAATGTATGTAATTCGACTCCTGATGAGTCGAAATTGGATGAGTCGAAATTTCGAAATTTACGATCCCAATGTTAACAAAAGCATTAAAAATTCATTATTTATCTCGAACTAATACACACATGTCAAAACATGACCTCCGGCATTTAAATGGATTGAAGAGTTAATCTGACAATACATGTGTAATTAAATTTCCCGTCACTGACCACTGTATTGATTTATGACATGCTATTTCCACGAGTGTTTACCTAAGATTATCTTTTATAGAATTTTTATAAATAATTAGTGATGCATTGTTAATGTTCATGTCTTGAACTGAATTTTAATGTGCGTATTGTTATTCTTTTACTTTTCTACATTGGCTAGAGGTATAGGGGGAGGGTTGAGATCTCATAAACATGTTTAACCCCGCCGCAATTTTGGGCCTGTCCCAAGTCAGGAGCCTCTGGCCTTTGTTAGTCTTGTATGATTTTAAATTTTAGTTTCTTGTGTATAATTCGGAGTTTAGTATGACGTCCATTATCACTGTACTATTATGCATATTTTAGGGGCCAGCTGAAGGACACCTACGGGTGCGGGAATTCTCGCTACATTGAAGACCCATTGGTTGCCTTCGGCTGTTGTTTGCTCTATGGTCGGGTGGTTGTCGCTTTGACATATTCACCATTTCCTTTCTCAATTTTATGAAAAAGTATTTAAAATGTTTACAAAACAATTAATTGTGATTGACACTAATGAGCTTGGGTGTGTATAAAGTAAGGATTATGACTTCCGTTGATGATCACCTAAAAACTACTCAATCGGCATCTTTGATCTTGTTGTATTTTCTTTTTTTGAAAAGAAAGAGTGAGATAAAATAAAATGAAGAGGAATATTAATTTTCTAAAGTCTCTCGTATCCGAGAATAAAGAATTTTGTCAATTATAACGACCTGAATAAGGCAACTATCGATTGGAAATTACTCACTCGGATAAAAGCCATAGGAAAAGGTTGAAACTGAAACAATTGAACAAGTAAAAATAATGTTATTATAATAATGAAAGACCATGACATACAAGTACATCCATCTGATACCAGAATATCGATCCCCTTCCCATATTCTCCAGGATTTATTTTAGCTTTACCAAGCTAAGCAAGAGTTATGTGCCTTGTTCTGTCAAACTTCCGGTTTTCGTTTGAGTCGAACTATGTGTATCTCGAAATGTTTCTCTGGTCCGGCTGACTTCGAGATAACGAGAGTCGACTGTATATTATTTATAAAAATCATTTGACATTTTGTCTCATTGCAGTTATGGGACTATGAGACGGGTGATTATGAGAGAACTTTGAAAGGCCATACAGATTCTGTACAAGACATAGCATTTGATAACACAGGAAAATACTTAGGTAAAAATGTCTTTTAAAAGCAATTCAATAAATGCTGAAAAAATCATATTCCCTTCTATCAAGACTATGTAGGACAATTTAGGAGAAAAAGTTATTTTGACATTTTTATAACAATGGTGGCATCACACAAATTATTTCCAAACTTTAATGTCAAGATTATAAATCCATCATATACTGACTGGCTTTAAAAACGCAACACTCATTTTTTAGATTTTTTTTCACCAAATAATGTTTGATCCTCATACAACTACTATTCATGCTCATCATATGTCTTTCCCTTTCGAAAAATAAACATCTGACTTACCTGTGGTTATTGAACATACCAGATTTTTTAGATCGCACGAAATTTCAGAAAGAGAAATTTTGAGCCAATAAAGATTTTTTCTGTTTTTTTTTTCTTTGTGAAACAGTTCGTTCAATCCTTGCACCCACTTTAATCATTTAAAAATTGTTGCATCTCCATATTGCCAAAGCTCAGGAATGAAAAGCTGAATCAACTCATTAGAATTCAGCAAACAGGAAAACGTGAACGTGCTGCAACACAAAAAATTTACGTCAGAAACTCGTCTTACTGTCCTTCCGACAATGGTACCGGTAGACTGGATTTGTTGAAGACCATCAAAGACTAGATCAACAAGTAGTGACAATGCAACGTCAATAGAATTTGATTAGACGTCATTTGTGAGACAGATCTACGGCCGCAAGGTCAACTGCTAACCAAATTGATGAATGAAATTTTGCACAAATTTATGCCATAAATGTTTCCATTAACTGAACTGGCAAAGAATCGACTGCAGAAAAAACATTTAGAGCCTTTAAGTTTAAACCGCATAATTGACAAAGCACATTCTGACAATCATTTTGGCGTTTGTTACAGGCAGTCATTTCTTTTGACGGTGACACGTTCATTGGTAAGGGGAAAACCAGGGTTTCAGTGTATACCACAATATTTGAACATCGAAAATGACGTAATCAATTCAACTTTCGAACTGCATTTTTTTTTCAAACATTTAAGTAATGAGAGAACTTTCTATTTATAAGTTTGTTTACAAAAAAATGCATAATTAAAAATGAAAATTGAAAAGAATAATCAAGTGTTGCGTTTCTAAGGCCGGTCAGTATATTAATACTTAGATTTTTGGGGCTTTTTTCAGGTATTGTATATTTTTGTAATTTTAATTAAGGGAGATAACTCATATTTTTTGCTGCAGATGCATGTATGCAATTCTCATTTATAGAGAAACAAATATTGATTATTTCTTTATTCCTGAACACTTTCTTGGTTTCCCAATGGAAGGGAATTATTGATGGTTCTTCTGTATTCTTTGTTCTGAAAAGTATACACTGACTGTCACTTATTGCTCTAGTTTACACAGAATGATAACCTTTAATACTCAGTTTGATTGCTGAATAAAAAAAAATGATGTCAATTTATTTATGTTGAAGAGTTCCTTAAATAATTTTTTTTTAAACAATTGTCTGTTGTTAACATTACCTATTGAAAATATGACATCTTAACTTTTGTTAATTGTAAAATTATTTTTTTTACAGTTTCATGTTCAGCTGACATGAAAATTAAGATATGGGACTTCACAACAGATTATGAATGTGTCAAAACATTATATGGTATGTATTAAGTTTTGTCTTTGGATTTATATGTTTCATAATCATAATGCAATAGAAAAATGTGTGATTTTGTTTTGGATCATTGTGATTTTCGTTTCACACTGGAGCTGCATTATCATTCAGAGCTTACAACATGTATGAACTATTTGCCACTGGACATGAGGCAACCAACAATCAACTCTCAAACTGATGTGGCATTAACACAGTAATGAATCAATAGGATCAGACAAGTTACAATTGTGTGTTGGTCATACACTTAGGTTAAAATGTCAAGTTAAATTGAAATGAGCTATACAGTATTCTATTAAGTTAATTACTCTTTTTATGCCCCACCTACGATAGTAGAGGGGCATTATGTTTTCTGGTCTGTGCCTCCGTTCGTCCGTCCGTCCATCTGTGTGTCCGTTCGTCAGTTTTTGGTCAAGGTAGTTTTTATACGCCCGTCAAAATTTTGACGGGACGTATTATGGTATACAAATGTCCGGTGTCCGTCCATCCGTCTGTCTGTCTGTCCGGCGTAAACATGTCGCACCGTAACTTGAGAACGACTTATCCAAATTTCTTGAAACTTAATATAGTTGTTTCTTATGATGGTCAAATGATCTGTATACTTTTTGGTGAAAATAAGATTTAAACTTTTTGAGTTACGGCACTTTATAACTAAAACAGGGGTGTGTTTTTTTCACATGTCACACTGTATCTCAAAAACGATTCTTGATTATGACTTAAAACTATAAACACTTCTTAGTTATATTAATCTCAATATCTGTATACTTTTTGGTGATGATTCAAAATTTCATTTATGAGTTATTGAGTATTTTGTAAAAAAGGGGGAGGGTTTTTTTACATGTCGCGCCATATCTCAAAAACGATTTATGATTATTGCTTAAAACTTTACACATGTCTTTGTTATATTAATCTCAATATCTGTATACTTTTTGGTGATGATTCAAAATTTCATTTTTAAGTTATTAGTATTTTGTAAAAAAAGGGGGAGGTTTTTTTTTACATGTTGTGCCGTATCTCAAAAACGACATATGATTATTGCTTAAAACTTTATTCACTTCTTTGTTCTATTAATCTAAAGATCTGTATACTTTTTGGTGTTTATTCAAAATTTTATTTTTGAGTTATTGAGTGTTTTGTAAAACAGGGGAGGGTTTTTTACATGTCGCGCCGTATCTCAAAAATAAGTTATGATTATTGCTTAAAACTTTACACACTTCTTTGATATATTAATCTAAAGATCTGTATACTTTTTGGTTTTGATTCAAAATTTTATTTTGGTAATATTTAGTTTTTGTAAAAAAAAACAGGGTGGGGGGTTTCACATGTCCCGCTGTGTCTCTAAAACAATATATGGTTATTGCTTAAAACTTTCTCATAAAATATTGATGATTATTGCATAAGACTTCCACATAACACGTCGGGGGTATCATGCGCTCATGGCACAGCTGTTTATTGAAGAAGTTGAAGTCCAATCAACTTGAAACTTAGTACACATGTTCCCCATGATATTATCTTTCTAATTTTACTGCCAAATTATAGTTTTAACCCCAATTTCATGGTCCACTGAATATAGAAAATGATAGTGCGAAGTTCAGGTTAAAGTTTTTGGTCAAGGTAGTTTTTGATGAAGTTAAAGTTACATCAACTTGAAACTTAGTACACATGTTCCCTATGATATGATCTTTCTAATTTTAATTCCAAATTAAAGTTTTGACCCAAATTTCACGGTCCACTGAACATAGAAAATGATAGTGCGAGTGGGGCATTCGTGTACTATGGACACATTCTTGTTTTGTTATTAAATCTCAACATTTAACTATGGCATTCTGATTTAAATTGTTCACAATTAAAAAAGAAATTTCAGCTAAAATGAATTGAAATTCCAGCTATTTTAAAATATGGAATAGGTGTTTCAGAAAATAATTAATATTAAGATCTAGGACTATTATTAAATGTATACATTTTTTTCCATCTTTGTGGTATGTATAGAAGAGTTTTATATTTTTTAGGCCATGACCACAATATTTCCAGTTTAACATTTATGCCCAGTGGAGACTTCATCCTTTCGTGTTCCAGAGACAAAACAATCAAGATGTGGGAGATATCTTCAGGGTATGGAGACATTATTGGTTAATTTTGATTTTAAAAAAATATAAATGATAATGGGACAATCCTCTCCACCAGAAACCAAATGACGTTAGCAGTTTTAGGGTACTGTGGATTCATTATTATTCGTTGGATACCAATTTTTCGTGGATATAGGTGAACCACAAATTAGACAAACAAAAGACAAATTTTCTATAGGCTTGTATGCAAAATTAGACAAAACCATGAAAGCTTGTGTATTAAAGGTTAAATCAGAAATGCAAGTATAGATAAGTGTATTAAATGGAATACATTAAATGATCTTAAAAACCAGATCTGTATGACAAAATTACCATTAAAACATAAGATGGATTGTGAAGCTTGTCATAATCCACAGTTATGGTTTGCATCTGCATACCATACAAGACTTCATGAAGTAGCACTGTTTCACAGACATTTTTCTCAGGAGGTGTTGTTTCAGTATAAGGGTGATTCCAGAAAGTGGGGGTTTAAAAAAGTACCTGCCTGATGGGAGACATAGTATTTTCTGGAACAGCCTTAAAAATAACAAGATGTTTTGTGTGATTGCTATTAATGAGAATTCAAGATAAATGCATAGAACCCTCTCTGTTAGAAGAACAAAATAATTAAAAGCATCTGGACCCGTTTGGAAAGTAAATGCTAATATTTGCTGTTTTATTGTACATATGTATTATTTCTATTATCAGGTACTGTGTGAAGACTTTTACTGGGCATAGAGAATGGGTGAGAATGGTACGAGTGTATCATGATGGATCCTTACTGGCTAGTTGTTCTAATGACCAGGTATGGCTCATTGTTTGTTATTTTTGATATGGCTGGGTAATGTTAACATGTCAACTTGTTGGCTTGTGGACAAATTTAAAGAAAAAAATTATGTTATGAACCACAAAATACAGATCAAGTTTGAATTTTGGTAGTATCACTTTAACCATGCTAGAGTTATGTCCCTTTACAAATGTAAAAGAAATGCTGATTTTTTTTTTCATTCTCTAACTTAAGTTAACCTCAACCAAAATGTTATAAAACTGATACACAATGCTTATTACCACAAAATACAGATCAAGTTTGAATTTTGAGGTGTCACTGATCTGGTTCTAGAGTAATGCCCCTTTATGAATGGAAAAATTCCATTCTCTAACTTTAGTTTGCCTCAAACAATTGTTATTAAACTTATACACAATTTTCATGACCACCAAATTCAAATCAAGTATAAATTTGAGTAGTGCCACGTCAACCTTTTTCATTAAATGATATGCAAGCACAATAAAAATAGTTCTTTATAAATGTTTAGTTTGTTTATTTTAATGTTTTTTTGTTTTTTTTATCAAATTGGCTACTATTTTAGACATCCTTATCTCTGTATCATATTATTCATAAGTAAAGTTCTGACTTCTGAGTACAATTGTCATGTCAACCTTTATCCAGAAACCTGCTGAATTCTTGAAATAAAACAAAATCTGTTCTCAAATATAACAAAAGTTAATAGTTTTGTAAGAAGAAAATCTGTAACTCTTGCAAGAATATTTAAAACGATTTAATTAAATAAACCGTGTTTGTTTTGTTACAGACAGTACGTGTCTGGGTGACAGCAACCAAAGAATGTAAAGCTGAGTTACGAGAACATGAGCATGTTGTGGAGTGTATAGCCTGGGCTCCGGAGACGGCACATCATGACATCAATGAAGCTGTTAATACAGATGTAGGTTCATCTATCCTATGCCATTATATTGCTAATGTCTAACTCTATAAAAGGATGAGGTCCTGTCATTTTATAATTTTTCACATGATCAAACTTTTTAATTTAAGAAGCATCATGAAAAGAGGAGGTGAACACAAAATTAGTGTGACATCCATTTTCACTGAACTAGTACACATATTTGTTATCAGCCAGCTGAAGACTGCCTCTGGGTGCACGATTTTATTGCTAAGTTGAAGACCCAAAGGTGGCCTGGGTCTCATGGGTGGGTTAGTTGTTTTTTTGAAGCATTCCCCATTTCTATTCTCAATTTCACAAAATTAGTTTTATCTTTAATCTAATTCTAGAAAGTCCTGATTATTACCTGCTTTCTTCATTCAATTTAATGGGGGAAAAAATAATGTTAAATTAATGTGCTGATTTACCATGTATGCTAGATTTTGGCCCTAGTGGTTTTAAATTTATATTTTGAGGCATTAATTGGAAATTTAAGTTATTAATTGTTAAAATTCTACACTCTAATAATTTTTTGACTAATTATTGGAATAAATGCTAAGATTTTAACCTAGAATCTGAATTTTTGTAAATAATTCTAAAAATAGATCTAATAGAAAATTATAATATAAAGTATAATAATAACTAATGAAATCACAATCACCTCATCATACTGCAAAATATTGTTGACATTTTCTATGCCTCAAAACTGATACAATAGATTCATAATTTTTTGTGGAACACCAATGAAAATGGATAAAGGTAAACTACATATTCAAATATTTCAGTTAACTATCATTGATCTATTAACTTGTATGCAAATTGTCATGACTCTGGAAAATCCAACAAATATTCATCAATACACATTTTTTGATCTATTCACAAACATTGATTCATATGAATTAAATGACTCTGCAGTAATTGTTATTAATATAATATGTATACAGATTAAGAAATTTTCTCTTTATCAGTAATACAAATGAAAAATTAATGCTTTTTCAGTCCAAAAAAGGAAAAGGGAATACGAGAAGTGGACCATTCTTGATTTCAGGATCAAGAGATAAGACTATCAAGATGTGGGACATAAGTGTAGGACTATGTCTGTTTACATTGGTAAGTATAATTAGAAACTCATTTATATTTGTTTTTAACACATTAAAAAAATACTTTCAGTTTCTTCTTAAACTTTATGGAAGTTAGGAATAGATATTTTGTCAAGAGCTTTCATGATCCAGTACATTAAGTTTAGTTTGCTGTTGTTTTAAAATAGTCGATGAAGGCAGCAATTACAGTTTTTGTTTTTTCACTTCCTACTTTTTTTTTTATGCTCCAAAAATAGTGCATATAATAAGATTGCCAAGTGATGTAAAGTAAAAAATGTTTATGTACAGCTTATTTGTGTTATCCCATACTTTTTTATTACTTTAACAGATAGGACATGACAATTGGGTAAGAGGACTGATATTCCACCCTGGAGGAAAATATATTCTTAGTGCTTCTGATGACAAGACATTACGAGTGTGGGACATCAAAAACAGAAGGAATCACAAAACACTGGAAGCTCACACACACTTCGTTACATCCATAGGTAAGTTCAGAAACACAAATAAAATTGAGAATGGAAATGCGGAATAGGTCAAAGAGGCCAAAGAGCAGACAACAGCCAAAGGCCACCAATGGGTCTTCAAAACAGAGAGAAAATCATGCAGTCGGTAGTGGTCTCAGCTTGCCCCTAAACAAAATTGTGTACTAGTTCAGTGAAAAAGGACGCCTCACTAAACTCCAAAACATATAATAGAACTAAAATTGAACACTTACAAGTGCCAGCTGCTCCTGACTTGGGACAGGCTCAAAAATGTGGTGTGGTTAAATTTTTTTTTTTATATCTCCCCTTATATCTCTAGCCAATGTTTTATAAAGAACGACATAACATACAAACACTTTATTTATACAGCCATAGATAAGTTCACAAAACTCTGGAAACTCTCACACACTATTTTACATCCATAGGTATGTTCACAAAACAATTAAGAATCAAAAAGAAGATGTGGTATGATTGCCAATGAGAAAACTGTCCACAAGAGACAAAAATGGCACAGACATTAACAACTATAGGTCACAGTACAGCCTTCAACAATGAGCAAAGCCCATAGCGCATAGTCAGCTATAAAAAGCCCCGATATGACAATGTAAAACAATTCAAACGAGAAAACTGACGGCCTTATTTATATAAAAAAATGAAAGAAAAACAAATATTTAACACATAAACAAATGACAACCACTGAATTACAGGCTCCTGAAAACTCACATTTGAAAGTTAAGCGCACTAAGCTCATTCATACCTGTTTATTTCTCACTATAAGTAGTCAATTAAAGGATGTCGAAACAAAGAAAACACTAAAACGCTATTATTGTCATCAGGGTTTCCCCTGGGTCAATTATTTTTTTCGCCACCTCTTTCGCCAAAACAATATATTTTTCACCACTTTGTAATTTTTTTCGCCATGTAACATTATATATTTTTCGTTCAATCCCCCCCCGCCCCCCCCCCCCCCTTCCCCCTCCCTAAATAAGATGAGTTTTCCCCATGGTTGTCTTTGATTATTCTCTTAAACTTATCTTAGAGTCTACATTGTTACAGTTAAATTGTAATGAATAAACTTTTAACATTTAAATCAATTATCGATATCAAAGTCAAAGGATAAAGTTTTAAATCGGAAATAGTTCTTGCTTTTAATAAATTTTCGTCATAACAACAGTTTTCTTTTCTGGACTATCATTATAAGGAAAGGAGACGTTAAAACTTTGCTTCGAACACGTGCGTCGCAAAGTAGTTAATAAATGATCCTTTTGTGACATGTATATGACGGACGCCATTTAACCATATCATAATGTCAACAATACAATTAACACCTTTATTAGTTAGTCCTTTGTCGTTGATATCACACAATACAATCAGCTGATTGTTGATTTTCTGTCAAAATCTAAACCAGTTCAAGGTGAACTCCGAGTATATTGTCTGATCATGTAAAATCCGAGAAACCCGAAAAAATGTAGATAAACAAGATGGCAGAAAATAAATCGTATAATTATTTCTTTCGCCAAATTCTTTCACCAATGACGAATTTTAATCGCCACAATTATTATTTTTTCGCAAATTGCAAAAATGGCGACCGCCAGCGGAAACCCTGATTGTCACAAAACATAAAATGTATTCATTTCTTCAATATTTCCAATGAAGTACACTGTTATCAGAAAAGATTAAAAAAGACACTGGAAGTGCTCAGTTTTTATGCAGTTAAGCTGCATTATGCGAGCACCCTAGATTTGTGTTCTACCCAATAAATCCTGAAATACTTGCCATTGTTATTATCTAGCTTGTTATTATGTTATATATAACTAATGGAACACTTTTTTAATACTTTTTATTCTGGATTACAAAAAAAATGAACAGAAAAACCTTAAATGATCGTCGATTTATCCAAAAGTTTTAAAGTTACACATAGGAAGTAGTGCTTATTAAGAATCCTTGTGTAGTTCATTATGACTTGTGCTTTTAGCTAAGTTGTCAAAGAACAATTGTATGAAATATTTAATCGCCGAAAATCTCTTAAGACAAGCAATTTAGATTTCCCAAATGACAAAAGTCGGAGGAATATTGTTTATCATCAATACGTAGTACAACTACGTCAGTAGTCTATTATATAATAAGTTCAACTGTTCATGCTGTTGGCGGCAATTTCAAATTAGAAAAAGAAATTTTCGTAGCTTTTCAATTTGGAGGCAGGTGTGCAAATTAGCGGTGGTCCGAGGTCCGCGACCTTCCCACTTTTGCAAGCGGAATTTCGACTAGGATAGTTGGTTTCTAGCTACGCCCGACGTAGTCGCTTTACATTTGAAAGAAAATAAGAAATTACTTTGCAAACCTTTTCACCATGTTCACCAAAGTCTCCAATTAAACGAGCTAAAAACTTATTTTTATCATTATTATTCATGACGGCGATGTTCATTTTGTTCAACCGCTAGCTTTATACAGAAAATCGCCGACAAATATTGTATAAATTCGAGTAAAATCGTATCTGATTGACAAAAACAACATTGTGCCATAACAATGGCGGCCTTGAAGACAAAATTTTACAAAATCGGATCCGATTCCGGAAGCGGATAAGAGTAATTCCGGGTTTGACGATCATTTACAAAATAAATCCAAGCAGGTGAAAAAATACATCTATGCATGGTAAATGAATATAAACACTAGTATTGTAAACCAAAAGATATATGTAAAAGAAAGAATGCAGAAAAATATTTTATTCAGAAACTAAAAATTACTTTTTGATAAATTTTAATTTAAAAATCCAATACAACGTGACAACTGGGAACAGTATATCTAACAATATACATGTTCATGGTCACAGTCTAAATTTTCTTTATAAATGATAAATGATGATAATGCATGTGAGATGATTTTAAAGTGTAAACATATTACTGCAATTTCGAGGGGTTATTTGTTTTTTTTCTCAATTTTGAAGGGTCATCAATTAAAGTAGCTGAAAGTTTCATTCTTTATTTTCACAAATAATGCAACTATATTATATATACCTTAATGTAAGTAAATCATATGATGTATAGGTGGCATTCTTTGGGCCACTCTACCCCCTCCTGTTTGATAACTTGGAAACGGTCGAGCTCCCCACCCCTAAACCATATGAGGGGCAGATCCAGGATTTTAGGTTAGGAGGGGCGCAAACTTAAATTTTCGCCGAGCAGAGCGAGCCTAAAAAAAAATTGAGGTAAAATTATTAGAATATTCTTTATTAAGCTGAGAACAACCCATGCTTTGCAAATTTAAGGGGGGTGCAAGCCCGCAACCCTCCCCGTCTGAATCCGCCCCTGCATATATTCAAGTATAGGACAATATAATAAACAAAAAATGAAATATGGGGGAGTCCCTGGAGTTACCCCACCCCCTCCTGTTTGAGAACTTGGAAACGGTCGAGATCCACACCCCTTAACCATATATATTCATGTTTGTGACAATATGAAAAATCAAATGAAATATAGGAAGAGTCGCTAGGGGTCACCCCACCCCTCCTGTTTTAGAATTTAAAAATGGTCGAGATCCCAATCCCTAAACCATATATATTAATGTATGGGACAATATAACAAATCAGATGAAAGATAGGGGAGTCCCTGAGGTCACTGTTCACCCCCTGTTTGAGAACTTGGAAATGGTCAAGATCCTTACCCCTAAACAATATATATTCATGTATGGATCAATATAACTAATTAAATGAAATATAGGGGGAGTCCCTTGGGTAACCCTACCCTTCCTGTTTGAGAACTTGGAAACCAATGAGATCCCCACCCCTAAACCATATATATTCATGTATGGGACAATATAACAAATAAAATGAAATGTAGGGGAAGTCCCTAGGGTCACCCTACCCCCAGTGGCGGATCCAGAAATTTTCATAAGTGGGGCCCACTGACTGACCTAAGAGGGGTCCGCTCCATTCACGCTTCAAGGATTCCCTATATAAGCAACCAAATTTTTTCCCTAAAAGGGGGGGGGGGCTGCCCCCTAAATCCTCTGCCTACCCCTACCTGTTTGAGAACTTGAAAACCGTTGAGATCCCCACCCCTAAATTATATATATTCATATGTATGGGACAAAATAACAAATCATTTACATTTACTATGGGCAAGTCAGTCAGACCTCATCTTTGATCCCTGTTGTAGTGAACATTTGTCTGATTCGTGTCTCATAACTTTTGTACTATAGAACACAAACTCAGTTTTCTTTCCAGGGAAACCAGTCCATTCATACTCTAACATGTTCATACTAAGTCAAATTGAACTTTTAGCAGTCAAATAAAACCAAGTTTAACTACCAAGTAGAACAACTGCAATCATTGGGAACTTGTACCACTGCAGACACACCATAAAAAAATATACATTGATATATGCATTGCTTTTGAAACCTTGATAACATATAAATTATTTGCCTTAATAAATAAATCATTAGATAAACATGAATGTACTATATATGAATGTTTAATGTTGAGGCAACATTGCCACAGTTTTCATATTTACGGTTGCCTTGGTTTTTGGTTAACTGCCTTCAGCGCTTACAGCGCTTTGATTTAATTTCTAGTTTAGAATGAGGTTAAGTGAGTCTGGTTTAGACATAAATTAAGATGGAAATTAAAGTATGACATTGCTACCTGATACTTGGAAGCCTAATATTATCAAGTATCAAGTCCTGCCCATGATCTAGAAAATATCAATTGAAGTGAAAATGAAAAAAAAAATGCTGGTAACTGCTTAACATTTGAAATAAAAGAAATTACTCAGTTTGATTATTCATACTTATTATGCATTTTTACACAATTTAGATATTCGAATGATATAATAATTTTAAACACAATAATTTAATGTTCCAATACACTGTGGATTAATTTATTTTGGTGGGTACCAATCTTCATGGATTGAGGAAAACTTGCGTTTTTATAGTTATTTGATTTCCTTGTTTTGCTGAAGGGTGCACACAAGACTATAAAAAGTTGAATTTCATTGAACATGTAAATTTATGGTTCATCTTTGCCCAGGAAAATCTTTAAAAAATGGTGTTAAATATGAAAAAATAATAAATCCTCAGCACTTGTGGTGTAGATTGATTGAAAACAAAACAATGCAAATATGTACGACAAATAAGGTGTGCACATTTTATAATGATTTATTTTTGTATATATAGTTTCAAGAGATTTCACAAACAGAAGATACATGTATCATTAGAAAAAAATAATTCTACATAATAAAGTCATACCAGAAATAAATGTAAAAATAAATAATTTGTGGGTTGGAAATTTTATACTTTCAGTAGTTTTAAACAGGGCTTTAAGATCATAATACTGAGCTATGAAAATTTCTGTATATTATAATCAACTTATTACACTTGATGGACTTTTCATATAATCAGAACACTGAATCACATATTTTATATAAAAATTGCAACATGAAGATGTTTTTTTACAGATTTTATTTTCTTGCTTATATCTTTCCAGACATGCACAAATCATCTCCATATGTGATTACTGGTTCCGTAGACCAAAGTGTCAAAGTATGGGAATGTCGTTAACGCCACCGATATTTAGTCTACAAATTTTAGAGACAACACCAATTAACCAGCTGTTCCACTCTGGCACTAAATGTGCCAATTATTATGTGATGTTTGTGAAGTTACAGCTCTGCGTTGTTCTCATGAAACATTTAACCAATTGATGTGTCGTTGCTAACTTATTTCATCTTGACATTGCTGATATGTTAACCAGCTCGTGCAGACATGGTTTCTGCAGTGCTGTTTACTAGCTCATACAGACATGATTTTCTGCAGTGCTGTATACTAGCTCGTGCAGACATGGTTTTCTGCAGTGCTGTATTCCAGCTTGTGCAGACATGGTTTTCTGCAGTGCTGTTTACAAGCTCTTGCAGTCATGATTTTCTGCAGTGCAATCATCCAAATGTATTACTGTTGATCAGAATGCATTCTTCACTTCAAATGCTCGCTTCCAGTGCAAGTGTTGTCTTTTAAAAACTATTGAATTATATGAATGATTACATAAATTCAATTAATGGTTGCCGTGGAGATGTACAGAAATGGCAACTGAGAGAATGGACAAAAATTTGCCAGTAGCCAAAGGCACATATTCAGACATAAAGGACAAGAAATATTATAAGATGCATATTTATTTAGAATATTTTTTTTAATTAGTCAATTTGATTCAATAGAATTTTAATGTATAATTATAGATGTTGGTCACAGGTAAAATTATATCTATATTCTTGATCATAGAGCTTGGGTTGGATGGAGTGCACGTTTGGGAAATATACATTACATATTGTTTTACTAAACTTGAATGAATTGTCTAATTCAAAGTTCTTTAATAATAGAAGCCCCAGTGACGAGAGTAAACTATATATTGACATTAGAATGATTGGTAATTTTGACATAAGTTTTCCTCATCTTTTATGTCAAAACAGAAAAAGATGGAACTGCTTTTCACTATTTCTAAAACAACAATAAGTTATTCAAACAATATAATTGATTATGATATCAATTATGAAATTTGTTCAGTTAAACAACTTAAAGAAGAAAAATTAGAGATCTTAGTGAAACCTCCATGTTTGACTTTTTTTGTTCTTTAGAATTATTGAACTTTCAAATCAAACGATCAATAATAAGATTTACTTTCCAAACACTGAATATTTTTTGCATAATTCTCCATCTTTCATCTTATCTTGTACTGTCTTTCTTACTTTTTGTTACACTCAAAATGCACTGCCTTATATTATAACATATATTTGTTAATACTTTGTAAATCAACCAGAAATTCATTTTTAATTGTTTGTGTTTGTGCAAATTAATTTTGAAACTAAGAAAGGAATCAAATTTTGTTGTATTAAATTGTAAATCAGATAAAATTGTTTTGAAATATATATATATATATATATATATATTAAAAAGTTATAATTGAATTTCAGGTATTGTTTTAGTTAAACTGATATACTTGTGATGTAATACACATAAATATCGCAATCTTTTTTATGTACGAAGGGTTCAAAATGTATCAGATTTATTATCCTGAGATGGTTATGTTGTTCTATAGTCAATTCTGCTGTGTTCAATTCTGAAGAAAAAACATTTTTTTCTTATTTTGAAAATCTACAGTGTATGCAATAATTATAATGAAAATTGAAGTCAGCATGGAAGGGGATATTAAGCTGTTGAATATTTTTGTTCATGCATCCATAGTCAACACAAACTTGCCATTTGACATATTATGTTGTAGGTATTATATCAATATTTATTTATTATTTTGTTTTCACTGTTATTTCAGAGTATTTTCATATCTGAACTATTGATATTAATATTGAAATTGATCTGTGAACCTAGAAAAAAATTTAAAGTTTGAAGTTGGATTTTTTTTTCTGGTCACAGTTCAATAATATTGTGTATCACAATAGCATAATGGATGACTTTCTGCATACTTTTGCTCACAGTACCACATTTAACCTTTCAAATTTACTGTGTATACCTGAATGATATTAATATGAATTTTGTTCATTTACATAGCAAAACATTTACTAGTTTTACAAAGTTCATAAAATTAAGTATTTGTTTTGCTACGATATGTTAAAACTTTTTTCCTTATGTTTTAATAAATTTTATTTTGTTGTTTATAACATGAAAATCTATGAATTGTTGGTTATAAACATAACAACAAATTTATCAATTCTCAATTTTTTTGGCAGGTTGCATTTATGATTGAATCTCAGGTTGAAAAAAAAGTTTTCATTTTTGTGCAATTTGGGTTGTCAATTTTTAATTTGATTCCCTTAAAATAATAAAAATGTATAAAATGATATCTTTGTTAACCACCCGGTTTACACATTTACAAGCTGTTCTGTGATATTACTTTCTTATCTCATCCAATTTATTGATTTCATTTTATCCCCATTAACAAATTATACACGTAGTGCTATTTGAAGACAAAAGGATTTTCTAGTCAAATAGTCCCCCATGATTTAACTATGTTTTTTTGCAGCCTAGCTGCTTGTTTTAATTATGCATTGATAAAACCACAATGTGCCAAGAACCATTTTAATGTTGTTCAACCATTTGTTATTTTAGAAAATGTTTCTATTTGTCAGAAATATTTTTCTGCTAATTCTTTTGTGTTGTGACTTTTCCTGCATATCTTTATCAAATCCATGTAGGTCATCAAATATTACTAGAAAATCTCAATGTAAATTCAACAAGTTAATCAACAAGATTGATCCCAGAAAAGGCACCCATTTTACCATGCAAAGTGATTACTTATTTCAACTAAAGATTCATCAAATGCGATCGCCAAACTGAAAGAGAAAAATGATTAATGATAAAATCAAAAATCAATATTTTGTACACTGTTGTATATCATTGTTGGAATATGAAAGAGTAATTTTGACTGAATGAAGTTCAAATGTATTTGTTTACATTAATTGGTACCAAAGAAATAATTATTTTTTGAAAAATAATGTTCTTATATTGTGAAGGCATCATGATGCAAGTTTCGAAAGGGAGGTTTATGTCTTGATTTAAATTAAGTCACTGATACTCCCTTTAACATCATTGAACCATGATGCCGGATTCAATATAAGGTCGTATCAACTGTTTTAACAGAGCAAGAAAATGGAACTCTCTCAGAACATCTTAATACCATTGTTAAAATTGTTTATTATTTATTTACATGGGAAAAAAACATGATGCCGAATTTTCAGTAATAATTAAAGTCTTTTGTTTTCATTTCGATTCACTTGAGTATGCTGTAAACATTCAAATTACAGAAAACTTCAGTAGATTATTTCTCATTTAATGTGAGAGTACAGAAAGTGGATGTATGAAATTGCTTGAAAATTGGCATGTATATAATTTGCAGAAAAATCCTTCTTTTCACTTTTATCTATCAATTCCATAAGCTATTTTATGGTATATGATAGAACCGAAAACAGGGAATTTTCTTGCAAGGTGTAAACATTTCTATTCACACTTTATTAAGAATAATAAATGTTTAAAAAAACATGCATATTGTTCATTATTAGATTGAAAAAAAATTGTAGAAAAATATGAAAAAAAATTGTTTAAAAAATACATTGAAAATAAAGTGTGTAAAATTGATTGCTATAAATAGCTAATTTATGCATGTATTTTTGTAAGTGCTATTGTGGGATAAAGGAAGGAGATTAATCATATAGTATTATTAGTCATTGACCAAAGATAGACAAGCTGTATCAGGTCAGGGAAGTTGTTTGATAAACCAGCTCAAATATGAACTTGAATGGGTTGTCTACCCTTTAAAACTTTAAAAGATTATTATCTCCCTTTATCAGAGATAAAAGCATTTGATAAATGTGAAATTGAGTGGGTTGTCTACCCTTAAATAATTGCAAAGATTATTGTCTCCCTTTACCAGAGATAAAAGCATTTGATAAAATCATACCATCTCTCAAATGATTAAGCCTGGTATGTTATAAAAAACAAAATCATTTCTTAAATGACATTGAAGCAGCTTGCCTGTCTTTCATCATCAGAAAGGCTTGTGTATCTTCGTAGCTTTGTTTCAAAGATTTTAAATTTGATCTGATTGTTATGTCTGTCAAATAAATAATATATCCATCAGATTTAGCTGTTCGTTGTATTCTTCTTGTCTTGGATTTATTGGGGAAGATTCAGATGTCAATCTTATACTTTGCAGCTTTTTAGTATACTTTGGATTCATTTATTTATTCTTGTGTACACATTTTTCTTTAATAAGGAAAAATTGTATTTTTTGTTCATTTGATTTCACATTTTGTTGAGGTTTACATATAAGCTTGAAACAAAATTTATTCATTGAACATTTCATGATTTCTATTTTGACAATACCGACAAGAACTGATATCCCATGAATACTGAAAAATGATGAATCCAAAGTATTGCATAGAATTAGGGAAAAAAAATCATTTTATACATGTAATATAATTTTTGTCAGGCCTACAACTTTTGTCGCAGAAAGCGCTACATAGGGTAAGTGATCTGTAGCAGCTGCTACGGAAACGTTAGCTAACTTCTTAAAAGCTTTATATTTTAGAAAGTGGAAGACCTGGATACTTCATACTTTGTATATAGATGTCTTGTGTTACAAAGTTTCTGTCTGTCATATGTCCATTATCCTTGACATCATTTTCATGGTTCAGTGACTACTTGAAAAAAAAGTTCAAATTTTTTGTAATGTTTATTTCTCTCTTAATTTGAGTTATAAGATAACTATATTTTAATAGTATGTGCTTACCTTGCAAGGTCCTCATGCTAGTAAGACAGTTTTCACTTAATCTCAACTTAATTTTATGGATCAGTGAACAAGGTTAAGTTTTGGTGGTCAAGTCAATATCTCTGATACTATAAGCAATAGGTCTAGTATATTTGGTGTATGGAATGACTGTAAGGTGTACATGTCCAACAAGCAGGTGTCATCTGACCTTGAATACATTTTCATGGTTCAGTGGTTATAGTTAAGTTTTTAAGTTTTAGTCTGTTTTTCTAATACTGTATGCTATTGGTCTATTATATTTGGTGTATGGAATTATTATAAGGTGTACATGTCTAGCAGGCAGTTGTCATCTAACCTTGACCTCATATTCATGGTTCAGTGATCAAAGTTAAGTTTTTTTTTTTCTTTCTAAAACTGTATGCAATATGTCAAATATATTTGACGTATGAAAATATTTTACATTCTAACAAGACATCCTTCAAGCGCTTTGAGTACAGAACCATGGTAAAATATGAATATATTGTTTGGGCTGTTCCAATCTTACTCCCACATCACTTGCTTCTATGACATCAGAATATAAGCATTTTACGGGAAATACACGCTTGTAAAACTGAAAATCATCACAAACAAGGAAACGAAACAAACGATGCTAAAATGTGTTATATAAGCCATTTTTAGCTCACCTGGCCCGAAGGGCCAAGTGAGCTTTTCCCATCACTTGGCGTCCGGCGTTGTTGTCTGTTGTCGTCCTACGTTAACTTTTACAAAAATCTTTGTGAAACTGAAACTGCTGGGCCAAATTAAACCAAGAATGACCTATAATTGATAGCCAAATACATCTTGGGTCAACTTTACCTGATGGAGTTAAAACCATATATAACGGTTATGTCATTAATCAAACTTGTTCACAATCATCATTGGGGTATCTAGTTTAAAAAATGTGTCCGGTGACCCGGCCAACCAACCAAAATGGCCACCATGGCTAAAATAGAACATAGGGGTAAAATGCAGTTTTTGGCTTATAACTTAAAAACCAAAGCGTTTAGAGCAAATCTGACATTTGGTAAAATTGTTTATCAGGTCAAGAACTTTCTACCCCGAAATTTTCAGATGAATCGGACAACCCGTTGTTGGGTTGCTGCCCCTGAATTGGAAATTTTAAGGAAATTTTGCTGTTTTTGGTTATTGTCTTGAATATTATTATAGATAGAGATAAACTGTAAACAGCAATAATGTTCAGCAAAGTAAAATTTACAAATAAGTCAACATTACCGAAATGGTCAATTGACCCCCTAAGGAGTTATTGTCCTTTATAGTCAATTTTTATAAAATTTGTAAATTTTTACTAACATTTTCCACTGAAACTACTGGGCCAAGTTCATTATAGATAGAGATAATTGTAAGCAGCAATGATGTTCAGTAAAGTAAGATGTACAAACACATCACCATCACCAAAATACAATTTTTTGTCATGAATCCATCTGCTTCCTTTGTTTAATAGTCACATAGACCAAGGTGAGCGACACAGGCTCGTAAGGGCCTCTAGTTTTGTATACTTATAAGACATAAGTACAATTGTCATTTAGATTCATCCAAACCTATCTAAATATTTTATTGTAAACAGTTTAAGCATGTCACTTATTCAGTTTGCTCCGTTCTTATACGTCAATTTAATAGTGCGTTTATTTATTGGAACGGCAAATAATGCCTGCACCTAGAGTGCTTTGATCCAAAACCATTGACGTATTTGTCCTATTAGAATCAAAATAATTCACGGGGGCTTGAATATATCGAGATTTTACCAAGGGTTGTCCCTTTATGCCGATATTTTACCCCTCGCTTTAACTTGGGGTAAAATATTTGTCATAAAGGGCCAACCTGTGGTAAAATTAAGATATATTCAAACCCCCATGAATTATTTCTTAAATGAACATGTCAGTCTCGCAGGATTTACTTGACTTTGACCTAATTTTCTTGTTTTATCGCTCAATGTTTACTTTTGGTTAAGTGTGTTTCGTAGAAACTATTAGCAATAGGTCAAATATATTTAGTGTATTGCATGATTGTAAGGTGTACATGTATTTCTTGTTTGGTTTTTATTACCTTGACCTCATTTTCTTGGATCATGTTAAGTTTATGTGATAGTTGAAGTAAAGCTTTATATTTTGGACTCGCATAATATCAATGATTAGCAAAGAAGGCGAGACATTTCAGCTTGTGCACTCTTGTTACAGCTGTTCAGAGGATTAAAAAAATATATATATAAAAAGAAGCCAAGAATTTTATGGACATCACATACCAATATGAACTGATAAAACAAACATATCAATAAGTTATTGAATGAATTTTTCTGAAGGAAGTTCATGTCTACTATTAATGAACCTATGAATTATATACTGTAGATTCGAAAATGATTGTATTTTGTTATTCCAAGTATTGCGACAGGATGAGTATCGAAATAATAAAATCTGGCAGTCTGCATTATAATCATATATAATAAGCATATTTTCTTGAAATCACCCATTTAAAAAAAAATCACAATAATTAATGCACTTCTGAATTTACAGTTAAGAGCTAATTTCATAGATCTTGTTTATATGCATAATTTGATGCCCAAAGAACAAAGTAACAAGATAAGGTTGCAAAAAATAACATTATACTCTACTCCAAATTTAAATCTCTCTTGAAATACTGCTGAAGGAATTTGATATAACAGGTTTTAAAAAAGTTCATATAACCCTTAATTTCATGGATCAGATCAGCTTTTCTGGATTTACCTATATTGGGAATGCCCAAAGCTGAATATTTGAAAGCCAAGGATACATAAGAACCAAAAGAGTTCAGCTATATTACCAAGAATGACCTATAATTGATAGCCAAATACATCTTAGGTCAACTTTACCTGATGGAGTTAAAACCATATAACGGTTATGTCATTAATCAGCACACCATCAAAGGAAAGTATCATGACCTGAAGTCGATGCTTCATTGATTTTAGATTTTTTTTAAACAAGTGAATCTATAAAAAAAAAAGATATTGTTGTCCCTTCTTTGACACATTCCCCATTTCCATTTTCAATTTTATTACAGAGGAACCTGCTAACTCATAAATCGTGGATTTGTTTATTTTCATAGTAATTTGGAGATACTGGATTTCATGATTCTGCGAAAGTTCGCATACACGGCTATGGAAAAATTAGCTATGTTAAATCAACGATGTGGCAAACCTTTACAAACTAAATCCACCGAAGTTGGAACTCAGCATTAATAATGAATCCACAGAATATAATTGAATGCTGTGATACAAGTTTATAACTATCCCATATCATTATAGGTCTTTTATTTTTATGCCCCACCTACGATAGAAGAGGGGCATTATGTTTTCTGGTCTGTTCGTTCGTCCGTTCGTCCGTCTGTCCCGCTTCAGGTTAAAGTTTTTGGTCAAGGTAGTTTTTGTTGAAGTTGAAGTCCAATCAATTTGAAACTTAGTACACATGTTCCCTATGATATGATCTTTCTAAATTTAATGCCAAATTAGAGTTTTGACCCCAATTTCATGGTTCATTGAACTAAAAAAATGATAGTGCAAGTTTCAGGTTAAAGTTTTTGATCAAGGTAGTTTTTGATGAAGTTGAAGTCCAATTTACTTGAAACTTAGTACACATGTTCCCTATGATATGATCTTTCTAATTTAATGCCAAATTAGAGTCTTTACCCCAACTTCACGGTTCACTAAACATAGAAAATGATAGTGCGATTGGGGCATCCGTCGACTATGGACACATTCTTGTTTAAAATTGTAGTAAAGTCATCATCTCTAATCTGTTAACGTAATTATCTATAATGACAGATCACATACATATTAATTCTCAGTTCTCCGGTCAATGTTTTTACATTATCCATGTTATCAGTGTTAGATATTTTTTATATACATCTGGTTAAAGTTAAAGAGTTAATAGGAAGCTTTCTCACGGTTTTGATTCATTCTGCATTCTAACTGTACAACTATCAACATGTATTATTTCAATAGATTATCAGTACTTTAAATGTGTTTCGTTTATATATGTAAATCCAAAGTTACTACAAAAGTATAAAAGTACTTAAAAAATATATAAACTCGGAGGTAAACAAGAATGGGACAGGCCTTAAAACTTTACAAAATCAAATGTAAGACTTTATCAATCAATGGAACCAATGGCAAACAAAACGTATTCCTGACAGACAGTTCCAAAAAATGTGGTTGGCGAAACCTGGTTTTATGGCTAGATAAACTTCCCACCTGCATGAGTTTTTTTTAAAGTTGCGTGATTTTGGCAAAACTAGTTAAACAACCCAAACCGACATGATTGATAAATGTGACAATAGAAGGGATCCAAAAACCAAAAGTGAAAAAATACACTTTAAACATCCAACACTACTGACTAAAGAGTTCAAACATATATACAAAAAAAAAGTGGTAGCTTTCATGTGGTAAAAAACCGTATAACAGAATTCTGAGACAAATGTAGGACAGAGGACAATACATTGTATTTGAGAAATCGCTTGGAGAGGCCAGGCACATGCAATTTTATAGGATTTACCTATTGAAAACCAACAATATTATAGAGCGTTGGTAAATGCAATGGAGCACTAGCTAAAACCGACTGTTATCGTGTTCAACTTATAAAGATGCAACATTATATTGACAGTAACTCATACAGTTCTGGCAACTACTATTCAAATATTCATGCGGAAACGTGTTATCGGGTTAGTGACTGTATATGACATAGAAATTTACAGTCAACGCATTTTGATCGCTCAAATAGAATGAGTGCAGTATTTTTCTTTTCTGTATGTACGACAAAAAGTTTTTTGTTTGTGGCTTTGTGAGATGTATTTTCATGTTGGTTTACATTTTAAGTCAGGTGAGTTGTGTATCTACGATTTATGTTCACACTGTTTTGATGGCTGGAACCAAATTATTGTCACATTAAACAATGATTTCTGTGTGTGTTGGTTGGACTTTTTAACCTTTCTTTTATTCGAGTCCACTGATGAGTCTTCTGTAGACGAAACGAGCGTCTGGCGCAAACACAAATTTTCAATCCTGGTATCTGTGATGAATCTATTTACAACCACTGGGTCGATGCCACTGCTGGTGGAGTTTTTATTCCCTGGTATCACCAGTCAAGTAGTCAGTACTTTTGTGTTGACATAAGTTATCATTGATATTGTCATAATTATAAATGAGCTGTTTATACCAAACTTAAAATTTTTGAAATACTTAGGCTTTCTACCTTAGCTTTAAAAAACTTTTAAGAATTTTTGTTCCTCAACGCTCTTCAACTTCGTACTTTACTTGACCTTTTCAACTTTATTTTGATTCGAGCGTCACTTATAAGTCCTTTTTAGACGAAAACGCGTCTGGTGCATAAACAGTTTCAATCCTGGTATCCATGAAGAGTTTATATTGAATCCCCCCTTTTGAATTTACTTAGGATTCGAAAGTTTATTGATTACAAAATTGACAGAAATGTAACATCTTGCCTATTTTAAATGTTGAACTGTACATAAAACAATTTCATTTTCCACAACAAAATTTCAATGCACAGGTAAGTTTTAAATACATTTATTGTGTATATTTAACATGTGTAGCGTGAAAAAAATAATTAAATGCACAGAGTAGAAGGATTTTATCATTCTAAAGGTAGGTATGTTTATAATAGGGTATACATTTTTGAACTTTGTGTTATTTGATATGTGAGAAACTTCTAAATTGCACTAAAACACATTCAACATGTAAGAAATAATGCCTTGTTTGAAAGATTTTGAATTGGTTCAATTATGTTTAGCTGCAATATTTATTGATTATGAAATGGGGAACGAACACTTTAAAAATGACAAAACAGACTGGACAAAGAATAATTCCAACCATACAGAAGCTGGAAACATGTATCGATGTCATAAAATAGAAGTTCCTTAATGGATGAAATATTCTTTCTACTGGAACACATATTACAATATTTGATATATATATGTATATATGGCTCAGACGTACTTATAAATATAATTATTTTCTGTGACTGTATCTTACATTAATTTGTAGGATCCTTTACTATAGATAATTTAGCTGATCTGTAAAAATAACATCTCCATGCCTTATATATCATGTACTGTAGTACGACGCTAGATTAAAACTGACGTGGAAAGGTAACACCCGGCCACCGAATGCTTCATTTTTATGAAGCCCGGGTGGTCGTGTGGTCTAGCGGGACGGCTACAGTGCAGGCGATTTGTGTGTCACGATATCTCAGTACTAGCATGGGTTCGAATCCCGGAGAGAGAAGAACAAAAAATTTGCGAGAGTAAATTTACAGATCTAACATTGTTGGTTTGATGGTTAGACGAGATATATATATAGAGATAGGGTATGGGATATGTGTTTTAACCAGAACAGATATGGCGATGTTTATAACAAAGTTTTCAGGGAAATTTCTGTAAGGTATATCATGTATAACGAATGTTCATTGACAACGATACCATTCCATGATAAAAAAAAATCGTCAAACAGGAATTTAATAGCAGACATATCTAAAAAAAAACCCACTGACATGAAAGAAATATAAATTAGATTCAAGATCAATTAACAGATAATTCCTTTATTCAGACACTATTTACAAATACAAATACAAATATTTTATTGGCACAAACTCATTAACAATAAATGGTTTATATCTATTGCATAGTAATTTTGGTGCCCTTTATAGCTTGTTTTTCGGCGTGAGCCAAGGCTCTGTGTTGAAGGCCGTACATTGACCTATAATGGTTTACGTTAAAATGATTATTTGGATGGAGAGATGTCTCATTGGCACTCACACCACATCTTCCTATATCTATTAAGCTGTACACTGATATTTTTTTCATAATTTTAAAACCAGATACTGAAGGAGATTTGACCCGTTTCGTTAAGGACATTAGCAAAAATACGGTATCACTCTGGTCCATTTTATGTGCTCAAGTTTTCTTACCAACAATTTAATTGCTGTTATAAAAGCATTACTTCTTTTGTAAGACCCTAATGTTTATAGCTCTTGCAAATAAAAATTACACTGATTTTATAAAACTGTTTATTAGCAAATTTTAATGACTTCGTTTCGTAGTGGACATTTTGTCAGGGACACAACTTCTGAAATTAAAAATCCTATGTTAAAAGCTGTTTATTAAAATATGTTGACTCTAAACATACTTTTGAATTATTAAAGAACATTTATTTCTTCCTTTTTTTACGATATTTTAGAGTATGAATGTAGAACAGGCGGTCTAGGGACATGTTAATTTGGTTGTTTTGGACCATTCAGGAATCAATATCTTATTAATCCCTCTAAAAAATAAACTGTTTCTTTGCTTAAAAATGTTAAATCTATTTCAATGTACTGACTGCACAAAAAATTACTTGCAAAGATCAAACACATTTTTTTAAAAGTGCCTGGGACAAGAAAGTACGTCTTTGTTGAAAAACGCCCTTATACCGGCGAGCCCCCTTTAGTGTTCGTGGTGAGTTAATAACTAATGTAATTAAATTGAAGGAATTACAGTTTCTAATCAAATGATGGTCTTGGACTCTATTTTTTTTTTAAACAGGCCATTTGGATTTTGGATTGATATGGTCTCAAATTTTAAAAGAGAAAAATTGCCAGCGAAAACAGTTTTGATCGATTTCGTTGCAGACACAATTATCATAAAATTAAAATTCTTTATTTAATTCAATGTGTTTAGATTATCAACAGTGCCACTGATGCATCGTCAGTTAATTTCTGGCAAAACATTTGAATGGTATTTTTTCAGGCTTATAAGATTGCATTACAGATAGCCGCAACACACGCGAATTTATGCACTAGGTGCTGGTTGACAATAACACAGGAAGACTAGACACCATATTCATACATTTTACTCTTAGTTCTTAGCGGAAAAGCAGCCATTTAAAGTCTTTGAGTAGAATCGACCGGGGAATTGATAAACTCATAAACTCGCACCCCGCTGCGAGTAAACTACTGCGAAAATAAAAGCCACATTTTCCAACCTTTGTTGTTTGCATGCTGTCTTCTTTAAATTTACAAATCATGCGCGTAGCTAAGTTTACGTCAAAACGCCCGGGCGTACACTTAAATTTTGAAAATATTTTTTTTTAATTTAAATATAATAAGAAAAACTGGTCAAAAGCACATCAGCCTTGTGCTTCTCTCTTCAATGGATTGTAATTTTCAATAAAAAGGGACTAAATTTACTTTAATCAAATAGTTCATTTCATATATTTGTTCCAATTTTCTGTAAAAGTCTGAATCTACTGTGAATTCTGCGTACTTTTCTTATATTTAAAGCAATTCTTCGTTTTTGATGCGTTTTGTTATTTGATTTTGCCATGTGATTATGGACTTTCCCAATTGATCTTCCTCTAAGTTCAGTATTTTTGTGATTTTACTTTTCATTATCTGCTGAGATTCGATATGCGGATTGCATTGTTGTCAAGCATGTGACTCATGTCGCAAAAGCGAGACATAGCGTCGTCAGCGCCGTCAATATTTCGGTTCCGAATGTGAACAAAGTTTTTTAAATGACTATCTGTTAAAAATGCTGTTTATGGTCAAAAGAGTATCCAGTGCAATATAATAATGCAATTTAATTTTCCCCACATTTTACGGATAAAGGGTATTTCTTTCTGCAATTAATAAGTGGTCACAGTTTGGGCTTAATTGTTTTTTTATTTCTTAATTACATTAACTACTTGTCGAACCTTCACCGAGTTTTATGAAAATTTGGAAGACGTTTTTTCTATGATTAATGTCTAAAAGCAAAATTTTGAAAGCATCTGTTTTCGTTCATTTTTCTGTTCTTTACTGATAGCTGAACTTTTCTTTGCGCAAAAAATTGTTTTACATGCTCAATTTATAAACCTTCATAAAATGTGATATATTTGCACACGTTAAATTCCAGATCAAGAAAATATAATAAAGACAATTTTTTTTTTTAAATTCCTGGAAAAGACTGGTACTAGTAAATTGATTCACTTCTTGTGGAAAGAAATTGTGTTCCAGAATTTTTTATATTGCATCTCTAAAAAATATTTTTTTCGTGTTCATTAAAAGGTGCTTTTGTCGATTGTATGTTCACTCACGACTTTAAACAATTTGAAAGTAATATTAGTTTGAACGTTTTCTCTAAAACCAATGTCCGTTAGCTTTCAATTAACACGATGAATAAGTTCTCAAAATTAAACATAAAAGTATTCCATTTAGATTCAAAAGTATGTTATTATCAATGATTTTTTTACTGACAGGAATGGTATGTCATTCTCGATAACTCGATCGCTTTCGGGGGCTTCGTCCCCTCGAACCCATTACCAGCAGGGGGTTGGAATTGAGCGGTTAAAATATTCGTGATTAAGTTTTGAATTTTTGATATTCTATTACAGGAAATTGAAATACGCCAAAAAAACTTCCGATGGAGACCACAGTAAAGAAATTTAAACAAGATGATGAACCTGATTCCCAGGAACTTTTATCCAAAGCGATATCTCCGTTCAATAACAATAATTTAACTATAAAAACAATGGAAGGGACTCTTCATGTCAATAAAGAACAACTCATGGCAGCATCTCCAGTTTTCCATAAAATGTTAACAGCAAATTTTAAAGAGAAAAAAGATCAAGTAATCAATCTTCCAGATAAAAGTGCAATTGCATTTGCTCATTTCTTAAGACACACATTGCCTGGTTTTGATGGAATGGAGATGACAGGTATTCACAATTTTATTGAAATACATGTATATAAGACCAAGTTATCAATCGAACGTCACTGAGTGGTCTTTGGTATGACGAAACGCGTGACTGGCGTACAAAATGTAATCCTTGTATCTATAATGAGTTTTTTGTTATCTGTTTAGTTATTTCAGATGCATAGTTAATACAATAACCGTATCCTATTTGCATAATCTAAAGAGAAACCTGGTAGTTACATCCATCATATAGAAATATAATTTATCCAAATATTGAATAAATATATCAGAAATTGGAATATAAAAACGAAAAAGTGTGAGAGACTCAATATTTAAAGCTTTCCACGAGTTGACTTTCTTATGCATCAAGCTCGGCGAAAAATATCACTGGTAAACATTATAAAGTAAAGTAGAACAATCGTTTTTAAAAAAAATTTGAAATCCAAAAACTAACAACTAAATTATACCAACTACAGTACCACATAGATAAAAGCAGTGTGGAGTAAATATCAACGACAACAGCTATACAACAACACAAACAAGTTTCCCAGAGAAAGAATGCATGACACAAGTAGACAAAATGTACCGGATGCAAAACAGAAAAACGAAATATGACATGGTTAATCTAAAATGTCTAAAAAAAAAAAGGGTAAAATAACGAACTCCGATGAAAATTCTAAATGGAAGGTCCCCTTTCCCTTCTTTTTCCCTGCATAACAAAATGGAACAAAATGGAAAAAAAATCAATCGTGTAGTATTAGAGGATTGACTTTACAATAGCCAGGTGACAGTAAAAGCTGTCATCTAGCCGACATTATATGATAAAGTGTCAGTAATTATAAAGGCACTTACTTTGATTGAATTTAAGATAAAATATTTCTATTTTTTCGGACTTTAAGAATAAATAATTTTTTAGACAAATTCCCCCAAAATATAACAATTCTTGTATACCATCTAGAATTTTTCAACTTCACAGGAAGTACGCAAACCCATTGGGTTGTTGATCTTCTAGTATAAAACTTGAATTTTGGGAAAGACCGATAGACACAAGTGTGCTTGCAGCTACTTTATGGTCCTAGTAGTTCAGAACACAATTTCAACAAATAAATATCAATATAAATCAGTACTCTTAACAACAAAGTAGCGTACATACGTTACTTTTACGCAATACCGTAATATTTGCTCATTGGACTGTCCTGTTTGGTTGATAAGGTCTACATTTTTTTTTTAGATAAGTTTGAATTTTTAGAGTTTAGCCTAGAGTATCACTGAATAAACATGCATTGTCGACATGCGCATCTGTTGTACAAAAACTTGGTATCGTTAATGTTATTCAAACTACAATGTAAAATTGTTTATCTTAAAGAAAAACAAATTTATTGAAAAAAAAATAATATATCTGCATGAATAGTATTCTTATTTTCAAGCTAAACACTTCAACGTAAATTTGATATAATGTTTGCAATATTTTTTTTTATTTCAGATACAGCTGAAAATACCTGCTATATTCTGTCTATGACAGAAATTAGTGATTATTTTAAGTAGGAGCGAAAATCAGAGATTGTTGCTACTTCAGGGTCAAAAATTTATACATATGTATTTTTATAGTTTTTCTCAACAAGCGAATTCAGAAAACTGAATATTTGTAATAGATTTCCGGTTAAAATATCCGACAACACTTTGTATTTTAACAACAAACATTGGTGTAAAACTTTTATTATGATGACAGTACACATTTGTTGACATTACTTGCAGTATACATGTACAATGAAAATAACACTTTATCAATTATGTGCGTCAACAGCGTTTTTCTATATTTTCCTTCATCAGAAACGCTCAAACCAAAACAGTTGAAAGACAACGATTCCACAATACACTGAACCCGGAGGAGCTGTACTCAAATATTTGTTTATATCTAAATCAGGAAACGAGAAATGATAGCTGTTCATAATACAAAAAGTTGAGATCTCAATATACCTTGTCCATGGTATTTTAAATCTTATAGTTTAACTGTCATATTGTTTTTATCTTTTTAGAAACTGTCGCACACCTAATTGTACCGATAGCCCACGAATACCAATGCACAGAAACCCTATCAAAAGTTGATTTGAAACTTGTAAACTGTTGTAACACAACTATTAGACTGAAAACAGAACAGCTTCTAGAATATATTTTGGAAGCAGAACTGTACGATCTGACAAACCTTTTAAACAATTGCATAGAAAAAGCATCCAGAAGGAGATTTACAGCATTTGTTGAAAATCCACAGTTTCAGAAAATATCACCTGGCACAAAGGACAAAATCTGCTTGATGAGATGGAAAAATGTTGACCGTATAATTGACGAAATACCATACACTCTTAGTCAAGGAAAATTAAATGCAATGAGACAAAGTTTTACCGATTATATGGAAGGCTAAAATTTTATCAAGGCGGTTCTATAGTGTTATGGTTTGTGATATGCAACAGCCACATTTTTGAAAGTGCAGTGATACTCACTGAGTATGAAATAATTGTTGGTGTTATACAACATTTTCGACTCTTCATCCAATAAATATTTTCCCAACAATAAACATTGTTTTTTTTTTTTTTTTTTTTTATCTGAACCGTTTATTAATGATAGAAAATCCATATAAAGATACCACAAAAGGCATAAAAACAGTCCGTCGTAGAAAAAATAGAAAAAAAACAACATTCCAGAAGGAAAAACGGCGAAAATATCAACAATAGTTTTTAAAGAATAGATAAAAAAACTAAAATTTCACCAAAGGAACCGGATAAACTCAGCTGCTTTCGGATGGTAAGCATTTCCTGTGTTACTGATTGCATTATTCACGTAAGAGTAAATGCAGTTGTGACGTCATGAAAATTATCTTTTATTTGAAATTTTGTAAAAATACATACATTTGTGTCATTTGTAGAAAGTTAATAGACCAGCGAAGATAAAGAACATGCAAAAACGAATTAAATAATTTACCCTCTGATTGTCTATATGAACAGAATCTATTTCAGTAAGTATTTTCTGGTACACTTATTCCCAACTTTCAAATGATTGTGCAAGTATATATACTTTGTCATATTTGGTGCTACCATTCTACCGTCAACTCTTCGCGAATATTTCGATGAAATCAGAGTTTGAACGTTAAACTTATCAATTATTTTTACGCAAACATTATCAATATAAGTAACATTTGAATTTGTTGAAAGCTGAATATATCGCTTCCTCTACAGCTTAGAAAATACTTCTGATATCTCAAGATTTCAGTGAAAATATTTCCCTTGTATCGATCACTGTTATGAATATGGATACACTTATCATTTAATTCTTGATATCTTTATAACTTTCATCTAGAATTGAATTTTAAATGTGGATTTTCAATAAATGGATGATTCAAAATTACATGATATGACATTGAACAGTAACATTGTAAGGGTGCTTTATGAAGTTAAAAGTTTATTTTCTGGATAATTTTAAATTTATAAACTGGCAATTCAAGAATTTTTTTTGGTATAAAACAGTTCAGTACCGAAGTACCTGAGTTGATATGATCTTCGGGAACTGAAAGACCACACGCAAAAGTATCCACCCTGTGCTTGTTAAAAATCAAATTGAAACTTTAATGCGTCTAAAAGGCGTTTCTGGATTGACCTTTAAATGGGACGTTGACAGTCGCAGACTAGTAATGTTAATTCAATGATGTATAAGATGTTGGTTCAAGCAACATTACATTTCCAACAGTACAAAACCATGTTATAATACAAATTGAAATAAACTCATCAAAAATACCAAGATTGACATATTGTATTTGCGCCGTCATCAGTGACGCTCGATTAAAAAGTCAAATAAAAAATTAAAAGTTAAGTCAATAATTTCGACCATATAAATGATTATTCATGTCAACACATAAGTGCTGGCTACTGGACTGGTGACACCTTTTCGAAATGAATTAAACTCACCCAGCAGTTGCATCGAACTTAAGGTTGTAAATAAACAATCCACTACTTTAAATTGAGATAATACATGTAGTATGTTTGATAACACGTTCGGTTAAACTTTTGATACTGAATTTTAACCTCATAAGACTTCTTATCGTTGTGTTATAAATTTCCAGTTATAAATAATCTAGTGGCAAGTTAGCATGGTCTGTTATATTTTCCTTGGAATTATTTCAATTATACATGTCAACCATGGTTTTCTATTGGACAATGTAAATACTGTCCATATATATGTCAATCCAAATGGTTCAGACAACAATACAGGGTAAGATCATTACAGTCATCTTCAGTTATTGTCCATTCGTTTGATGTGTTTTATCATTTGAACAGGGACTTTCCGGTATATGAATTTTCCTCGGAAGTTCATTATTTTTAAGATTTTCTTTTTCTACGTAAGGAAAAAGTAAAATCACAAAAATACTGAACTCAGAGGAAAATCAATTCGGAAAGTCCATAATCACATGGCAAAATCAAATAACAAAACGCATAAAAAACGAATGGACAAGAACTGTCTGAAATGTCTGCACTAAGTCTGGAATGAGACAGTTCAATACCATTCGTTTGATGTAGTTAAGCTTTTGATTTTTCTATTTTGAATTTGCAATGGCGTTCGCTTTTTTTTGGTTTATTTTATTTTTACCTTATCATTTCATAACACCAAACACGTTTGTGACAATTGAAGACCGGAACAAGCGTTCGTGTACTGTTAATCATCAAATAATTTCATCCAATAAGAAGCAAGTTTTTCCCCGAGACAAATTACCTATTGTTGAGCCCTTTCGGTTATGCTATCTTTGGTTTGTGATCCTGGCAGACGCTTTATACATTTGGCTTCCGCAAATGTATTCATACCGTTTACAGAATCAATTAGACTGCACCAAAGTCGCATTTAGAGGAGTAATTTTTCTTAAGTGATGCTCGAGGCCAAACTATTTAAGAGTCAAAAACATTATACAAGTTATGAAGTGGTAATGTAACCAACGAAATTAGATGCAAAGTCAAACTCGAACAATGAACTATTTCGAAACTATGCATACGGGATATACGTTATCATTTAGGTCTCGAGTATACCCGATTACATCCTCGGATTTCAAATGTTTGGCTTTGAGCGTTCCTGATGGAGGTAAATCCAGAAAAGCGCTTCGGACGCATTAAAATATTTAACGTGTTGTTTCCAATTTTTTTAACAGTATTTTCAGCAATAGTTGAAGAAAACGATTTAGTTAAAACGAACCACATTTCTAACTTAACTTATAACCTGGAAAGTCAATTTAAAATGCAGAGGAACTTAAATTCATCTATAAGTTGAAAATGATAAAAGATGTGATGCGATATATGAATTCATGAGCAATGCATGCTACAATCATCGATTTCAGTGAAATAACAACTCAAACACGAAAATAACCATTCAACATGGACTTGTCAATGGACAGTTTCCAACAATAAAAAACGTTTAAATCTTAATCAGTAGAAAATCAAGCTCACCTCAACTGTTACTTTGAATTTAAAATAAATGATACCACAGATGTCTTAAATTTCAAATGGTATATGAGAAAATATATTTTTAAAATTGAGAATGAAACACAAGTTAATTACAGATTAGATATACTTTCATAAACGTAATTGCATACATTAAGGTTAACCAAACAACTTCAGATATTTCTTTAGTTTCAATTGTTAGATTTGTTTAAACATACTCTTAGATTTTTTCTTTTTTCTTCCAAATTTTTTTAAGCCCTATTGGCGTATTCAACCTTTTGAGTATTTTGTCGAATTGTCTCCGATTTTTTCTATATCCGACCGTGGAAGACACTCACGAGTTATTACGGGTATTTAAAAAAAACATCCTAATCAGGAACCCTATTTTTGTATCTGAATAATGTTCTGACGTCAATAATAATAATTTATTTTCAATTAAAAAATTATGACGTCAAATTTTATTTTGTGGGGTGTACTTTTTTGCAGGAATATGAGTTGTTTTAAAAAACGGCATACAACATGTACCGATTAAGTATAGATACATCTATTGGCATTCTAACAATGTTTGTAGATTTTTTTCAAAAGATACTATTGCTCAAATGTGAACCTACTTGTAAACAAGATAATTATACGATGGGACGGAATGCAATGTTAATATTTAAACGACGCATTGGGAAATTGTCTCGTTTTAAAATTGGTTACAATGCCACCACTCCAATTACAAAATTGAATTAGCTATATTCATTTGATGTTTCACAGTGAAGGTAACAAGAAGTATGTGACTATTAAATCAGGCTGGATGTTATTAATTATTTTACATGAATGAAAACAAGATGTTTTGGTTTTCACTTCTCTTCAACTTTGTATGTGATTGGAACATTCAAAATAATTACAACAATTGTATAAGGAAATTATGTTAAAATTTATTTCAACAACATTCTAAAAATAATATGTTTTTAAACAGCCGCTGAAACGATTTGTATAACGATATTCGTGGAATATCATTAAAATAATGTTACAGATAGAACAATCTTTGTCGGATAATAATATCACTTCATTCTAATATTTACCATTTTATTATGTCTACTTATCGTCTTATTTAAAAATTGTCGCAATACCATTGTAATCTCGAAACAATTACAATTTTGAAGAATTTATATTTACAACTTCATATTTTTATTTATTATATAATTAGAACTGATTTGGGAAATCCAGTAAAGACAATAGAAAAGGCTCTTTTAAGAAGTGACGAGCTAGGCAGGAGAGATAAAGGTAAGAGCTTTTTATGCTATTAAAACATATAATTTCTAATTAAACAAAACCACTACACTATTTTGCCATTTGATAAGGAACTTCCGTTTTGTAAGTTCAGTATTTTTGTGATTTTACGTCTCATTTGTCCTCATCGTTCCAGTTTCTGAGGGTACCACAAGTATAGCATTGAGCACGTGTTATCCTTCAATCATTCGATCATCTCAATTTTCACGGGAATATTTTGATCAAGGTTAAGGGTCAATAATTAAATTATAACCAACATCGGACAATGAATAGTACAACTTCCGTATTTACGTTACATTATGATGACCTCCACAAAACTAAGTTGACAAATTGTTAAAATCAATGTATTGTATTTATAATAACTAATCTTAATTCATATATATATATATATATATAAATATAAATTTACTGTATAATCTCCCTGGTTAAACAGTAACTAATTCACAGGGATACCCGGCTGAATGCTGTGAGTCGAGTAATTTGTTAAACAGCAGAGAAATGTACAATATAAGATTCATCGTAAAAAGAAGTATTGAGCACGTTTGGGTTCACTTTAACTATCATATCATGGATTCGTTTATTTATCATATTTAGCCAAATACTTATGTTTTCCTAACACTAAGTTAATATACCTTTATTTGTATTTGTCACACATTTTCGAAATTTTGATTTTCACTACTTTTCAACTTCGTATGTGATTGATAATTTTTTTCTATTTTAGCTTCACTGATGAGTTTTATTGATTCTTTGACTTTAGAATTTTAAATAAGTTTAAATAATTGTAAATAAGTTGTTGATGTTTATTTTCATAGACATTTTTATCGAACTGACAACTGGGTATTATGAGCTAGAGTCAACATTACGAGTTCATAACTTTAGACCAAGGAAGCTAACTATCAGGGCATATCAAGGTCAGGAAGTCCACGTGGTAAGTTGTAAATATTCCAACAAAACAATGTTAGCAGGTCATTATGATTAGTAATAAAAGTAAAAATATCAAAAATACCAAACTTCGAGGAAAATTCAAAACGGAAAATCAAAAAGCTCAAACACACCAAACACATAAACCGAATGGATAACCCCTGTCATATTCCGGACTTAGTAAGGGAAATGGTTTATGTAGAGAATACTGGCTTTCGCCTAGTTTTATACCTGGCTAAACCTGTCACTTGTATGACAGTCGCATAAAATTTAATTTTATTCACAATGATATTGCGATAAAAATAAACAGACATAATAGGTAAAAATTGTCAAAAGTAGGGGTGGTGTATAGCAGTCATCATTGTATTATAATCTTAATCACTATAAAAAAAACCAAATGTGTCAACAACAAAAAAAGGGTATATAGACAAAGCTCATTAACGAAAACAAAAGAAACCAATACAAGAATTTACCATAGCACAATCACACAATGCCGAAATGTATAAGTACCGAGGCACGTGAGGATCAAAACATACGGTGCGTTAGTTGATAACGGTCGATTTTGTCAGTTTTTATGGACTTCCCCTTTATGAATAAACCTGTTTCTATTTGTTTATACCTTTTTATAACAAAAGTACATGTTAATGTAACAAGATTTTGTATTGACCAAAGGTTTAACGTGAAATACGTTTCACTACAGTATAATTCAACGTACTTTAATTCACTGACTACTATCTAAATTAAAGTTAATTTTCACAAAACAGTACATAAGCATTAATGAGTTTGACTGTCCCTCTGGTATCTTTCGTCCCTCTTTTACTTTGCATACAAAGATAAATATCTATTGGTGAGAACAATTCTTTGCATCTCTGTCCCCGGAAACACTTTTGTTTTTGAAGAAATCTTAAAAATGAGCAATCGTATCGAAAAATAGAGTCGGAAGAACCATTCTATATTCAGGCTTGTTTAAGTTAATTGTTTTGTCTTGAAAATGTTTAAAGCAGATCTAGTTGTTATCCTTATATGTTAAGCCTACCCAGTAGAATGAAATAATTATACCACCACAGTAACAAAAAGATGAAAGTGAAACACATTTGTAATGAGTCATAACAACTGAGTTTGTAATGTGTTTGAATGAAAAAGCTTCGTGACTTCTAAATTAAAGGATGCCTTGTTGGTTAATTTGTTGGTAGGCAGAGGCTGATTGGACACCACGTTATCTCTTCAATGGCTTCTTTTTTTAATATTGAGGAAATTATCCATCGTAATGGCTATGAAGAATTTCCTTGCAAGAGATTGCAAAGAGGTCATGGCAAAATCTTCTAAACATTACGTGAAACAGTGTGAGCAAAGGCTATGTGCTAAATTTATGGTACATTCAAAATAACAGCGTGTATTATTTTCATACTTCATAAACAAGAAAATCAAGTGATTCACACAAAACGCATCAACAAAAAACTGACAATCCTCGCTTATTTACTTTCAATTATGACCCAGATTAGTTTTGTTTTGCATTACTTCAAAGCTGTATATATAGCGTTTATAACGGCTGTCTATACATGAATACTTCGATGGAAAATATAAAGTATATACAGTAAAGAATATACAAGGTTTCTGAAAAGATCTTTTACAGACATTAAATTACATGTTTTGCATGTCTTTATCATGTTTTTGTACAAATGTACAAAAAATCTTCAAACTCTTTTGCATCTTACGTTTTATTTATAGACTGGAGGAAAAAGAATCAACTCTTCCGCCTTTAAAAGTGTGACAGATACAGGTTCTCTACAGCGGTTACCATCGATAGCAAGGAACAAAGTAAATTATTTCATTTTTAATATCATATTATGGAATCCTATCACAGGAAAAATATTATACAATGGCAAACATCTTCAGTCCCCCACACTATTGAAAATATATATGCACATACTTTTATTGATCAATGAAAGCTATTGTAAGAGAGTTCAAACCGGTCCAATCGTGTATCACGAATACTGTGGATTCGTTAATATTCGTTAGATACCAATTTTCGTGGATTTCGTGGTTACAGAAAAACCACGAAGTCAAATGTTCAACGAATTAAAAATTGTCTAAAGGAATGAGTGCAGACTTTGCCACAACCACGAACTTGAATATCCACGAATATGTAATTCTAACTCAAACCACGAAAATTGGTACCCGCGTAAATAAATGAATCCACAGTATAATCATTTAGAAAAAAGTCTTGCAAATGTTTATGCTTTTCACTAAAAATAATATCATGGTGTAGAACTATGAGGCATTCTAAACTATTTTGATACCAAAACTTCTATTGATTGTTTCTTTGGTACCTGCACCTAATTCAAAATCTTCTTTCATAAAGCAAATAATAAGTTAACAGTCCAACCACTGTAGGACTCTGGATCGAATTGGAAACTGTCTGTTACTCACATATGACTCCACTTCAGGTCTTGGATTGGTCTCCATGTTGAATTCTTAATTTTCGTTTACGTTTCAACATAACCTGTATGATGATATTCTTTTTCAACAATAAAACTGAGAATGGAAATGGGAAATGTGTCAAAGATGCAACAACCCGACCATAGAAAAGACAACAGCAGAAGGTCACCAACAGGTCTTCAATGTAGCGAGAAATTCCCGCACACGGAGGCGGGCCCCTACACAAATATATATATACTAGTTCAGTGATAATGAACGCCATACTAAACTCAAGATTGTACACAAGAAACTAAAATTAAAAATAAAACACGACTACCAAAGACCAGAGGCTCCTGACTTGGGACAGGCGCAAAAATTCGGCGGGGTTAAGCATGTTTATGAGATCTCAACCCTCCCCCTATACCTCTAGCCAATGTAGAACAGTAAACGTGAAAATAAATGTTTTTATGTGACGTCTTGGTTTTTCAAATTCAGAATATCTGTAATCTATATTGAAAGTAATCGTATGGAAGAATCCTATCGTTTTAAACCACACTTGGCACTGTTTTGATCGTCAAATAGCTGATATCTGATAAGCTGTGAAATTTAATTCCGTCTTTGTAGATTTTAGGACATATATTAGTTCATTTTAACAGATCCTGCATTGGACTTGACTGTATTTTGTATTACATAGTCTACACCAATCTCCGACGAAGATCTCACATCCTTACCTACGTCGTATCACTACAATGAAAGTGTAGTGTTCTGAGTATACGAAAAGGAAACGAGACAAATTACACATACGACTTTGGTAAATGTTTTAGGTACTTCAAGTTCGACTGTCTGATGCTGGAATAACAGATCTTGGTACTCTTCAAACAATTGGATTTTATTCAAAACACATTGCACCTTTAGAAATTTTTGAGAATGAAAAACCATTAACGTTGGCTAGATATCCAAATAAGGTAAGTCTCAACATATCTTCTTATATTTGAACTTCCCGTAAAGTTTGGGAATTTGCAGTTTTCCGTAATCTGATCACGGTGATTTTTTTTAAATTCTGTCAAAAATTCCGATTCAGTTGATTGAAACATCATAAATTATATATTATGTTGAACATTAGTGCAAATTATCGCTAATTTCAAATTATCCGAAGAGTCCAATAATGCCGTTAAAGTTATTATCCGTATAATTTGACATTGAACACTGTCATGTTTATTCTGACAGTTAAAACGTCTTTACCTAGACCATTAGTTATTGGGTGTTAACTGACTGATATTTCAGTCCGAGACATTATTTACTCACTAGCTTTTATTGAATTTGAACTACTTGTCGGTAACTGCGAGTACTCGAAGATCTGTACTTTATATATTTGTTTAGGGGCCAGCTGAAGGACGCCTCCGGGTGCGGGAATTTCTCGCTACATTGAAGACCTGTTGGTGACCTTCTGCTGTTGTTTTTTTCTATGGTCGGGTTGTTGTCTCTTTGGCACATTCCCTATTTCCATTCTCAATTTTATTTGTGTCTGTTTTGTTTTAGGGATTATTGATACAACGCCGTGTACCCGTCTGTGTGTTTATTAGATGTTGTTTCTGCTGCAAATCGATCTGAGGAGTTAAGCCCTCAGTTTAAACCTAGTTATTCATAGTGGATTGGGAAACAAGTTTTGCAATTAATATTAATCCCTTTCCAGCGGCATAAGCCTGCTCTTTTTCGAAATCTACAAGGGTGTCTTTTACGTGCAAGAGATATGGCTCGTAAGCCCTTTTCAAATAAGTTGTATAATTTGATCATATTTTGTACCGTTACACCCTTGTCCAAGGCTAGGGAAAGCGCCTTGAAATATGGTTAATCCTATCATATTCTATCTATTAATATGCAACTGTCCAAAGTCAGGAGGCTGTGGTTGTCTGGTTCACGTCTGTCTTAATAGTTAATCATAAGTTGCATTGTTGTAAATTGTTATAAATGAGGCAGTAAGTTTTTACGTTTGTGTTGTGTCAATTATGCCAAGACCTTTTAAAGCCCACTCTAAGGTTTTAAGGTACGAATGCCTATAATTGGTTACATCCAATGCATTTGAAATGATGTGGTTAAGGGTTTCATTGGTAATCATATCACATCTCATTATTTCTATATACGAAGTTTATTTTGAATAGACTTTCATTGAATTATGCTCTTGGAATTTGACAGCATTAAGGGAAGGTCTTGTTGTCCTGAAGCGCAACGTTTCAGATTGAATGTTCATATTTTATACTTCAGGACTACATCAATATTAATCAAAACTACAGTGATGGAAAATCGTTCACCTACTTATCTGACAGACCAAAACAATGGCATAATGAACACGATGTATGGGCACATGGATTCTGGTAAATATCAATAGCATTGACGATTCCAATTGACTGTAATAAAATATAATGCATTCTGGGTAATATTTTCAAACGCGTGCACAAAACATTGCGGTTTGTTTATATCGTTCTAAACAATTGAAATTCAACCAATGACGTAACGCTATTTTCATTTAGGTGTACGAACAGAGATTACCAATGGTTCTTTAGATTCTAAAAAGGCGAATTGCGCATTTCCTCAATTATTGTCTATTCAGTGATGCTCATGGCTGAAATCCAACAAACATAACAAAACGCTGAAGAACTGATTAAAACAAAAAGGAACAAACGTATAGTCAATTTCAAAACAAGGAGTGTGTGGTGTACCTCGTTCATGTTTTTATATTTACTAAAAATAAAGGCCACATCAACATGCTGTCGACTTTTCCACCATATTTCACGTAAATTGATAACGTCTCATCGTAATCATCTTTCCACTTTTAACTAGAACAGTTTACGATTTATCTAACTATTGATACTTCCTATTTTTTGTCTATCGTTTGCACTATATGAAAATGAGGATAAAAGAGGGACGAAAGATACCAGAGGGACAGTCTAACTCATGAATCTAAAAAATACTGACAACGCCATGGATAAGTGGTATGATAACAATGAGACAATTATCATCCGGTGTGCAAATGAAGGGGAATTAAGCAATTAGACGCAACCATTTGGCCTTTCACAATTAATAAAACTCACACGGTAAAAACGGCTTTTAAAGGCACTGTCATAAAAAAAAGAGAATCATATTAAATCAGAAAGCTTACTGCGTAGTGTATCCTAATTCTGTCATGGTTTTATGTACTTTCAGGATGTGGAGTTGGGCAGACCGTGCCATCAGAATACAACATCTCGATCCTGTGAACAAAAATATTACATTGGCTAGCAAAACAAGATTTGGCCTACGACCAGGTATGCGATATAATTTTTCTAAATCATGGTTTCTGCTAATAAATGTATCATTATATATCATTGTTTGAATTTTCAACAAAAAAACTTCAAAGCATTTACTTTTGAAAAACTAACGCTATGATCCGTGTGTTTCGCTCACCTCCTTAATAGAAATAGACATAGAAATAGAAATAACCGTTTTTTTTTTTAATTGTGTGCTATGTTCTGTTATGTTAAACAATGAAAAAGATATTAAAAAAATCGCTTAGTTTAGTTTTCTTTTGCGTATGAAAGCAATACAGAAAGAAACAAGAATGTGTCCATAGTACACCGATGCCCCACTTACACTATCATTTTCTTTGTTCAGTGGACCGTGAAATTGGGATAAAAACTGAAAACTATAATCTGACATTAAAATAAGACAGATCATATCATAGAGAACATTTGTACTAAGTTTCAATCTGATTGGACTTCAACTTCATCAAACGTTACCTTGACCAAAAACTGTAACCTGAAGTGGAACAGACGGAGGAACGAAAAGACGCACAGACCAGAAAACATAATGCCCCTCTACCATCGTAGGTTGGGCATACAAATAATCCTATGTTTACCCATTGGCACCGGTACAGGTATACATAAAACAATCTTGTATAATTCTTTCGATTACACATTACGAAAAAAGAACGATAAGATGATCAGCTCAACTAAATACAATATACATTAATTGTGTAGTTGAGTTATAAAACTGATAAAAACATTTTGACAATTTAAAGAAGTTTCTGGTTGCTCTGTTTGTTTTCTTTTAAGGTCACTATAATGGGATTAATCCAACTGCTGTCGGATTTAATCACCAAGGCGGTTATTTCCGTTTTGTCAATGTTATGTCTGAACTCGACGAACCGGTAAGCATAATTTTGTTCATTTTTCTTATCATTATCATATATCGAGTAACCTATTCAGCTGTTTAGACTGTTCGTCATGTTTTCTTTAAATGTCATATAAGCCAAGTTAAGAATATGGCAGTCGTTTTCAAAATAGTCCGTTTTTACGTATGGTATCAGTGATGGCATGCCTTATAGCAAAATATGCTATACTAAATATGAAATAACAAAAAATTTTTGGATTGATTGATTGATGTATTATTGTTTGTTAATATATTAAGGGGCTTGGCTAAGCATAATTGCAATTTGTATACAGTCAAAAGGACGACATTCGTCATGGGCCTTATTGGCTTAAATTTTGATATAAGGGAACTGTAGACACCTTTTCTATCCTTTCGAGGTCAGGGTTGTTAACTCAATTGTGTTGTAAATACGGTCCCAGATATTGCAGTAACTAACAGAAAAGAAATAAACAAACAATCTTTTTTCAGGGTGAATATTTTGTTGATCGTGACAATGGTGTTTTATATGTATGGCCAAGTAAAGATGCACCTTACTCGGAAAAAGACCAAATATATGCTTCAATAGTTCCGACATGCATTGAGTATGATTGCTTTATTAGAACACATAATATCATTACATTATTTCGTGTTTTGTTCAAAACCATTTTTGGGATATGTGATCCAAACTTAAACTAAAACTTACTGGATTTCCGAATCCATTTTAAAGATTGAAGAGCAAAAGGCAAATTCTCATCTGTTTTTTTTTCCTGTCAGAGAAATACCGTTTTGCAATTAAAGACAATTAGCAGGAACGGAATTGAAGTGTTATCTAACAGCAAGGTACAGATAGGTATATATCGTTAATGTGTTTTGGAGGATAAACTGATGATTTTCCTTTTAAACTAAACAAATTGAATTGTGTGTTACAAACAAGGCAGATACAAATTATTTATTAGATGATAGTGTTGAATTAAAAAAGGATACACAATTTAAAACGTTTCATATACAAGTTTTTCTGAAGTTTTTAGTTAGTATATCAACTGATTTGGACTGATTTATGATAGAATTTGAGCACTGTGACCAATATGGCGACAAATGGGAATTAACTCTTGCTAAAATTGTGTCAATCGCATCGCATCTACATTGGAAAAAAACGGTGTTGACAGCACAGTAACATACTTATTTTGTTTTAAAAATATTTACTGCATCCAGGTGCTCGATATTTTGTTTGAAATAGAAAATAACATTTGGAAAACGTTACTTTTAATACATCATTAATGTAAACACACCAACAAATATTCCCCTCAATAATGGTTGATCGATATAAATACTAAGCTCTATGACATGAAAAAAACACGTTATTTTTCTAATGCGTCCGAAGCGCCTACTTTTCCACGAAATATGTGTTAAAATTCATACGAGTAATGAATAACAAGAAATATTTACACTGTCAGTACATGGAAATGATTATTTCTAGTTCAGATTATTCCTATTTGTTTAGTGAAATAAATAGCTGTGCCTAGAATAAACACTTTTTGTTGGTTTACCATTAACACAATAAAACTTGTATTGTACAGAATTAAACACAAAACCACCATAATTTGAAATCACTGACCGAACATCTTGCAAGGTTCATCTAGAGTTTCGTACAAAAGGGGCCTTATTTGAAAACTTCGGCTAAGAGTGATCAAGAGTTAAGAGGTGACATCGAATTTGTATAGTATTTTTATTTGTATAATATATATGAACCTGTGATAGCATACCCTTATTTTGGTTTCTTTAAGGAAGCATATTTATAAAAACCATTATATTTCATTTCAATGTCATCTAGTTATGTTATAAGAGTGTGGGGCATATACTTTGTTATACGTATTATACTCGAGTAAAGAAGAGATTTGTACTTGAAATAATGTACTGTGAAAATGTCTTTTTTTTAAATAGTATAATATGGAGTTCTGCAAATATTGTACTTGAGGGATTTGTAATTGAGGCCTGCCGACAAAATGGTATACATGCCAATAATGTACAGAATCTCACGATTACCCGTATGAAGATTCAAAATACAGGTAGTGTGACAGATTTTACTAAAACAATTGGGAATGGAAATGAGGAAATTGTCAAAGAGACACCATCCAACCAAAGAGTAGAAGGCCACCAACAAAGCCATAAAAATCTCGCAACCCGCTATGTGCTTCAGCTGGCCCCTAAACAAATGTGTGTACTAGCGTTGAATAGGTGATGTTCCATCGAGGGTTGATACAAACATGAATTTGATAATACAAAATCACATACAAGTATTTTTAGTGGAGAATTCCGCATCTCAAAATATGTTGTAGTCCTTCTAAATGTAAAAAAAAACTTTTAAATTTCTTGCAAATTAAAAAAAAGCACTGATTCCACTTTACGATTACGATGCTACCAATGAATTGCAATTAGAGAGATGTGGATTTGCTTAAAAAAACACAACAAGAATAACACTTAAAAATCATTGGTGCATGCATTGAATTTGTGTTGAAGTCCTTTGATTTGTCTCAAATACTGTAAACCTAATCATTTTCGTGGATACTTTATTTCATGTTTAACCCTTGCTAGTCCACTTGCGTGAATATTTAATTTCGCGATTTACAAATTAACTTGATGCTGTTTAATGAACAGATCCAAGATTTACATATTCGTGAAAATTTATAATTTATTGAATTTTCCCGTTATTTTTCTGCTTGCGAAAGTTGCGAAAATTAGTTGGTTTATATTACAAACCCACGTATATTTCAGGCTCAGATGGTATAGCTTCCTATAACGGACACAACATTAAAGTTAACTTATGTGATATTCGAAATGGTGATGGTGGAATCAGTATTTCTGGTAGGTACTCAAGATTTATAATGTCTGTATGACATAATCCCTTTTTTCCCAGCTAGTTGCTGTTAATGTTTACATTTTTCTGTACTGTTGTCTTTCCTTTAAATTACTAAACTAAGTATAAGCTTCTTACAATCGTCGATAACATCTGTCTATATTAACAACGTAAACTTATTTTCTACAAGAACTATTTGAGATTGACACCGCATGTCCAAAAAAACATGACTATATATTATACTGTTTGTCCTGCTAACGATAGTAGAGTTGCTTATTGTTTTTTTTTGCTCGTCCGTCCGTCGCTACCGTACCAGGTTAAACTTTGGTAATATGGTTCGATTTGGCCCCACTGAAGATTCTAGTGTAGCCAAAACGCGCGTGCGGCGTACACAATTAAAAGCCTTCTTTATTTGATAATTGTTTTTCAAATACATGTATACAATAGCGACACCTAATTCACAAAATTCATGTAATTCGGGCATGTACTATATTCTTTATTTTCCAAAAATATTCAAATATTTTACTGGTCTATTGAATACAGGTGGGGACCAGATTACACTTACTCCTTCTGGGAACGAAATATCGGATAATATCATATCTAACTTTGGAAGAGTGGAATATGTAGGGAGTGACGGTATAAGTGTTGATGGAGTTGGTATACACGTGCATCACAATACTTTGTTTAACGGATCATACAAAGGAATCGATATTAGAGTAAGCATATGTTGTATAAGGATACTAATTGCAAATAATACAGAAAAAATAACAGAAATTATTATCACTTAGCTCGAACAACTAAAACCTCAGAAAAAACAAATCAACTAGCAAAGAAAAGCAATATTTAACTGCATATTTATTTTTTTTTTACTTAATTTTGTTTTAGTGAGGAACGTCGGCGTTTTGACCGTATTTCCCTGATAGATGGAGGCTTCTCACGAGGAGCAATTAAACCAAGAGTTCCAAGTGGTGAAGTTGAAATTATCTTTGAGTAAATTTTACGGACGCCATCACGGGTTGTTCGACCGTTATTTGATATCCGTTTCCGAGATGACAGATGATATGTTTTTAATGGAATAACTACAATCTCGCACCGCTTTTTACGAATATGGCCTACCGAATTAGACTTCTTATGGGGGTTGTACTAACATGAGCAAAACGACGGGTGCTACATTTAAAGCAGGATCTGGGTACCCTCCAGAGCACCTAAAATCAGACCAACTTTTTGATGGGGTTCGTTTTCCTCAGTGTTGAGTTTTCTATATTGTGTTTTGTGATTTCCTGCTTGTTTGTTGTTTTTTTTCCTTTTGAGCCATGTCGTAGTCAGTTTATGTTCCCTCTGGTGTCTTTCGCTGCTATATAGTTTTAAATTATACCAATTCATATTTAGTTGAGAAAGAAAATGACATGAAAATATCATATATTTGTAAAACTTCTAGTTTTCCCCGTAAGCTGCATAATGTAGGATAGGAAACTAGATTGTGCATGTAGTCTGTAGTTCAGAGTTTAACATTGCTTGAATAAAACAAGAAATCAAAGGAGCGACACCAAAAAAAAATCGTCATGCATTTGCATATATATATATAAACTATGAGAACAAACCAATTCCTGCACTTTCTTCCATTTTTCATCTAAGCATCATAATGATATGCAGGTTCATTTCTCTGGTAATGTAAAGGCAACAGTAGTATTCTGGTGTTCAAAAGTCATAAATCGAACCAGAGAAAACAAATCCCGGTTACAAACCAAAACTGAGGGAAACAAATCAACTTTAAGAGGAAAGTGCCGAAGTGCAACAAAAACAAACGCCAATACACATAGAAAATAAATATGTGATAACACTTGTCATATTAAAGATTTGGTACATGACATGTTAAGAAAAAATGGTGGGTTGAACCTTTTTTGCATGCCCAACCTCCCGCATTGTTAAAAAAAAAATATCGCTAAAAAAATTCGTGACAGAAATAAAGACATCCACAAGAACATTAATAACAGAGAAACGAGCAAACACAAAATATATTCATAACATAGAAACGAACAAACAAATAATATTTTATCCATTCGTTTAATGTGTTTGAGCTTTTGATTTTGACATTTGATTAGGGACTTTCTGTTTTGAATTTTCCTCGGAGTTCATTTTTTTGGTGATTTTACTTTTTATAAAAATCGACACAACAACAACAACGAAAATTAGAATGAAATGTATAGTTTTTGAAATATATGCATTTAATTGCAGGGAAATGATCACATATTCGAGTACAACCACATATCTAAAATGTGTTTAAAAGCAAGTGATTGTGGAGCTATTCAATCTGGACGCCATTTCTCATGGGTATGGAATCCGTAGCTTGATTTAAAAAATTTAAAATGAATTAGGTCTGAATTCCACCATGAAAGAATTGTTCCAAAAAAAAAAACGATAAATCATTTATAGCATCTAAATAGTATATATATATTACTAGTAGCATAGTCAAGTAATAAAATTATCAGGAAACAAAACAATAGTGACAATATGACAATGATACAATACAAAAGTAATAATGTTAAAAAGGTGACAATACGATAGAAACAAAATGTCAAAATTCTGATGGAAAAGCAACGATATCAAAATGTCAAAATATACAAAAATTGGTAAAATGTTTGTAAATAAAGTCAACAGTAGTATACCGCTGTTCAAAACTCACCAATCCATGGACAAAAAACAAAATCGGGGTAACAAACTAAAACTGAGGGAAACGCATTAAATATAAGATGAGAACAACGACACAACATTAAAATGTAACACACACAGAAACGGACTAAGCATAAGACAAAGGCAACAGTAGTATACCGCTGTTCAAAACTCATCAATCCATGGACAAAAAACAAAATCGGGGTAACAAACTAAAACTGAGGGAAACGCATTAAATATAAGATGAGAACAACGACACAACATTAAAATGTAACACACACAGAAACGGACTAAGCATAAGACAAAATCCTATGAGAATAACAAATAAGACATCAAAACCAAAAACATGAATTTGGGATCGATAAGTACCGTGACACGTCTTATAGTAATGTGAATTCACACTCAAAAAAAAAGAGAAAACAAACGACACAACGAAAACACAACGTTAAAATGTAACACACACAGAAACGAACTAAAATATAACAATGGCCATATTCCTGACTTGGTACAGGACATTTTTAAAGGAAAAAATGGTGTGTTGAACCTGGTTTTGTGGCATGCCAAACCTCCTTCTTTTATGGCCATGTGAAATACAACATTAACATGACAACACAACATTACAGGACTAATTTCACCTATAGCTAAAGGATGAGAAGGTAAGGAAAGGAAGTCTTTTGTCCATTTTTATTTGGATAAAAAATTTTCCGAATGTGTCTTTTTTTGCTATGCGTTATATCTATATATGCAGCCAAGTTTAGTGCCATATCCGTTTTGGGAGATTATCCCGATGGTTTCTCTGAACAAAACATGTTTCTATAATTTTTGGAAGTTGGAGCAAGTTAACAGAGGTAAACTTCCCGCTTTTATCAAAAAGCCTTTCTAGTATTAGTAGCAATTTGATACTTACAATATGAAACCGTGACACCATACTAGGATAATTTAACTCGTCATTTTCTACACAAACATAGAAATAACATATAAAATTGAGAATGGAAATGGGGAATGTGTCAAAGAGACAACAACCCGCCCAAATAAAAAACAACAGCAGAGGGTCACCAACAGGTCTTCAATGTAGCGAGAAATTCCCGCACCCGGAGGCGTCCTTCAGCTGGCCCCTAAACAAATATATACTAGTCCAGTGATAATGAACGCCATACTAATTTCCAAATTGTACACAAGAAACTAAAATTAAAATAATACAAGACTAACAAAGGCCAGAGGCTCCTGACTTGGGACAGGCGCAAAAATGCGGCGGGGTTAAACATGTTTGTGAGATCTCAACCCTCCCCCTATACCTCTAACCAATGTAGTAAAGTAAACGCATAACAATACGCACATTAAAATTCAGTTCAAGAGAAATCCGAGTCTGATGTCAGAAGATGTAACCACAGGAAATACACTGAATTTTAAGCAATTAATCTTACGAATACTTCTTATAGTGTTAATGTTACAATAATAAAGTAACATTTAAATAAAAAACTATATGATAATTTTTAGAGAGGTAATGTAATACGATACAATCATATCCAAGATACACAACGACTGGTTCCTGGTGCTGACGTCAGAGGGGTTATGTTGGATGACCAGCTTTCAGGAGTACTGATAGAAAACAACGTTTTCAATCATGTATGTCATTAAACACAATCGTTTTAGGGCTATGTTCCAAAAGTGTGAGGTTTGAAGGTTAAGTCAGCTTGCTTGCTTAGTATAAATGTTTGCTCAAGTATTGTATTGTATTTATGATTGACATCTGCAATTTATCAATCTATTGACGGTGCTTCACGATAGTATACATTATGATTGAATGTTATTGGATGTAATATTTTATTAGTATAATGCAGATTACATTGCATTTATACAAACAAAGCAAGCAAGCTATTCACCTTTACACTACATCTATTAAGAAAATAGCTCTAATCACGTAAATACAGAAACATTATGTGGAAACAACAAGGGCTGTTTAATCTAGAAAACAATATGTTTTGACCTTGTAACACTCGAAAAAAAATCTACAAATAAAGCGTATTTACTGATTAATGGAAGACTGTTCATGATCAATTCGTACAGATCTGAGTCAAGATTTATTGTTTAATGTCGTCATTCATGTTTCCTTTCTTACGACACTGCATCTCCTTCCATGGATTTTTCATACTGGTTATTTTGATGAAAGTCTTTTTTTTATTATCAAATAAAATTTGGAATAATTTTAAATGACTAAAATATCGTTAAAAGATCAAGCATTTGAAATCAAAACAACTTCACAGAGGCATAAGCTAATAATTTAATTGACAAAATGAACGAAAAACAAACAAAATCCAAGAAAATTCTTTACAGAAAACACATTTTCCCTCTACAAAACCTCCATTGAAAAATCAGGTATTCTAGAATGGGAAGTAGTTCTTACCGCAATCTTGAATGGCAATAAATCTTATGATACTGACAAGCTAACCTATTGAAAAAATAGGCTTTAAAATCACCAAATTCGCTAATATATGACTCCAAAAACCCACTATTCAATGTAAAACAAGACATTCCAATATACCAACACAGGACACAAACACTTTCTTGTTCATTTCATAAACACAGGATACAAATAGTACCAAGGATTTGTATAGTAAGAAGGATGTATATATCAAGTAGGTTCGTACTATACAAATCCTTGATAGTACATATCAATGAATGATTCCTAGTCAAAAGGTGCACTCAGTGTGTCAAGGTAATGATATATAGAGAATAATACATGGCAAAATCCGTATCATATGTCGTATCATCCCGAGACATCAATATCAGCCCAAGGCTTTATCATATATTTCATCAGAAGAGTATAATATATGAACTGTTTTCTGATCCATAGCACTGGGTTACCTCCAGTTCTACTTTTGCCTTGTTTCGAAGGCCTTAAACCGAAGCTCCTGGGTTACCTTACAATTTGCGTGCTGTGTTTTAAAAATATTTTGTTTATTATTGTATTTATTTGTGTGTTTTGTATTTTTTATAGTTGCATTTAGTGTGCCAAAAAATATGAAAACTTGACGTTCGTGACGTCATATACCAAACAATGACGTCATTAAAAAAATTGACCTATTTTGAGGAAAATTTTTCTTAAGCAAAAAACAACAAAAAAAAATGACTTTATGTATAAAAAATAAATTAAAAAAAATAGAGGTGTGATAAAGGGTATGCGATAAAGGGTATGCGATAAAGAGTGCGCATCAAAGTTGCGCGATATGGATTAAACAACAGGCTATTTATCAAATATGCAAAACTACTGTATTTACTACTAAACATATGATAAATCTATATATCTTTATTTTATTTCTAACATCAGTTCTTATCGGTCTTCAATGTGTCGAAACAAAGTGATACAAAGGATACAATTTAACATCATAGGTCGAAAAAAATAGACAACATCATGCACAAGAAAAAAATATGACGAAAAAGTCTTTTGTAGACGAAACGCGCGTCTGACGTAAATATAAAATTTTAATCCTGGTGTCTATAATGAGTTTACCCACAAAACTATTCAATGTAACTAAACTCATCAAAGATACCTGGATTAAAATATTATACGCCAACGCGGATTTCGTCTACAAAAGATAAACCAGTGACGCTGGTAAAAAAAAGTTCAAATAAAGTACGAAATTGAAGAGTGAGATAAAATTTAAGTAACACAAACCTAACTAAATAACGAGGTTGAACTCAGTTGCATGGTAGAATTAATAGTTATTGGTTGACAAGTTGCAGCTATCGCATTTCATGTACTAATTGTAATAAAAAGTTAAAGAGATGTCACAAGCAAAAAAAGAGGTTGTTTATTGCAAAGATATTTTCAATTTTTAGTGTTTTTAACTCTTAAAAAATGATGATTTAGATATAGAATGAAATTTCTCATCAAGGTGTCAAATTGCAATTTTTTGTCTATTTCAGAACGACGTCCATGTAAACATCGGAGGCGGAAGGGACAATATTGTACATCAAAATATATTCTACAACACAACACAGTTTTCTATGCAGTTAGATGCAAGAGGAGCGGATGGGAAATGGCATACATCGGATATGTTAAGATATTTAAATGTATACAATTTTAGAGTTAACATCTGATTGTGTCATGTCATCTGAATGTTTCTAATTAAGAATGTATTTAGTTTGTCAGTAGATAACTCCTATGTTATTCATGTATTTAACAGCCTTGGCGATTTAAAGTTTTTGGAAGAGTTCCCGACGAATTTAGATTTACTAATTTTTAAGTGTTTCGGAGGCACGAAAGTTTTAAAGTGTATTATTCATCTCAAAATGTACACACCATTAAGAAAATTCCTCGGAAAAACGACAAATGACAACATAGGACTTTAGAGAAACTAAGCAAACGCAACCAAACAATTCCCACATTATAAATCTTTATATCAAAGATTTCAAGATTCGGAGAATAGATTAAAAAGTGCACTCATTTTTTCTCAATGCTCATCTTTTTAATCCTCGTATCGATCTGTGATGCATTTATCTGCCGCGGGTTAGATGTATAATCAGTTTATGGAGTCAGTAATCTAACAATTTTACAAAACAATATACACAATGAATCCATAGTGCGATGTTAAAAGAGTCTTAATATATCAAGGGATATGAAAAACTCATAACTCGAGGAAAACAGACAACGCCATGGCAAAAAAGGAAAAAAAAGATAATAAGCCGAAAGAGTATAAAAACACTACATAATACTTTAAAACTGAGAAACACGAACCCCCATTAAAAGCAGAGATGAACTCGGATGCTTTTGTATGAAAAGGGTGAAGATGTAAAAGCGAAATCATCGTATAAAACTTTGCATGTGGTTTCATGTACAATAAGTGGTACATTCAAACAGTCTTACCAATACCTTAGATTTCAATTTTCAAATTTGTCTCTAGCAGATCTGAATATTGTTAATCATGATTAATTCTGCAATTTTATCTTGTAAGCCTTTTGTGATTTTTTCCACAGAAAATACCCTACACTAATAGTCTATGGAGCAAAAGATATCCAAAGCTAGCAACTATCATGGCCGGACATAACCCAGGAGATCCCGTTGGTAAGACCAATTTTATTTACTAAATTTTAAAGTTTTAAGTTATGATTTAATGTTACATTTTTATGAAACATATTTAATTTTTAAATGATGAGAAAGAATATTTCTGCAACCTGAATATCATAGTTTTAATTACGTTTAAAAATCGGTGCTACGTCATCTAAGGTAAATAAAGTTATATTATGTCATTGTCAAAGCTTATCGATACAAACGGAAGGAGGTGTGGTATGTTTCCAAGTGTGACAACTAAATCACCATAGTTCAATTAAGAAATTAAAACCTTATAAAGGTCACCACTGTCCTTCAACAATGATAATACAATAATACCGTATAGTCTGCTATAAAAAAAACAACGGTATAACTGAGAAAGTAAAAATCTTAAAAAATATATTTTAAACCCTTGGCGCATAGTCACTCACAAATAAAATATACTCATTCAAACCAAATGATCTCCATTTATAAGATATTTGACATTTATAAAACGACCTAAAGAATTGTATAATGTCGTATTGTGTTTTATCATATCTTATTACTTTATAAATTGTTTATTTTAAAGTGGATGTACATTTTGTTTTACATGTTATTTATGAAAGGGTATGGTAAATTTCCTATGAAATTATTTGATATCAGTTTCATTTTCAAATAGTATTTCAATCTTGACTTTCATTACATTATCATAGATCCGTATGTACACTTTCAATATTATAACTATCAATAATATTACCTTTATCCGAATAAATGCTAAAAAAATAAGCAAATGTCTGAAGTGAAAAAGGCAGATTTAACAGTGTCCTTTCGTTGGTGTCTCATAGCCGTGAAATCAATAGTTATCCTTGGTCTTATATGAAAGATTACAAGTTGTGTCATATATCTATATAAAATTGTGAATGAAAATGAAGAATGTGTCAAGGACACAACAACCCAACCAATTAACAGAAAACAGACGTAGGCCACCAATTGGTCTTCAACACAGCGACAAAATCCCACTTCCAACGGCTGGCTTCAGCTGTATATGCTATATGTATGTTTATATGCCATTTTGTGTTTTGTTGTTGAAATATTTGTTATGTTGCATATTACTATTTCTGACAATGTTACCTATAAAGTTTGATTGTGTTGTTCACACATTGTTGTCCACATAACAGCATTTTATGCGACTGCGATACATGTAAATGGTTTAGCTACCTATAAAATCAAGTTTAATCCACCATTTTCACATGAGAAAATGTTTGTACCAAGACAGGAATATGACAGTTATAATCCGTTTCTTTGACGTGTTTGAGATTTGGATTTTGCCATTTAATTAGGGACCATCTGTTTTGAGTTTTCCTCGGTATTTTTGTTGTTTTACTTTATAACTGTTACTGCTTATATTATATCAGATACCAATTGTTTCGCCTAATAATATGACTGTTTGTGTTGCTCACACAATGTTGTCAATATAAGAATGACTGTTTGTGTTGCTCACACAATGTTGTCAATATAAGAATGACTGTTTGTGATGCTCACACAATGTTGTCAATATCAGAATGACTGTTTGTGATGCTCACACAGTGTTGTCAATATAAGAATGACTGTTTGTGTTGCTCACACAATGTTGTCAATATAAGAATGACTGTTTCTGTTGCTCACACAATGTTGTCAATATAAGAATGACTGTTTCTGTTGCTCACACAATGTTGTCAATATAAGAATGACTGTTTGTGTTACTCACACAATGTTGTCAATATAAGAATGACTGTTTGTGTTGCTCACACAATGTTGTCAATATAAGAATGACTGTTTCTGTTGCTCACACAATGTTGTCAATATAAGAATGACTGTTTGTGTTGCTCACACAATGTTGTCAATATAAGAATGACTGTTTGTGTTGCTCACACAATGTTGTCAATATAAGAATGACTGTTTGTGTTACTCACACAATGTTGTCAATATAAGAATGACTGTTTGTGTTGCTCACACAATGTTGTCAATATAAGAATGACTGTTTCTGTTGCTCACACAATGTTGTCAATATAAGAATGACTGTTTGTGTTACTCACACAATGTTGTCAATATAAGAATGACTGTTTGTGTTACTCACACAATGTTGTCAATATAAGAATGACTGTTTGTGTTGCTCAAACAATGTTGTCAATATAAGAATGACTGTTTGTGTTACTCACACAATGTTGTCAATATAAGAATGACTGTTTGTGTTGCTCACACAATGTTGTCAATATAAGAATGACTGTTTGTGTTACTCACACAATGTTGTCAATATAAGAATGACTGTTTGTGTTACTCACACAATGTTGTTTGTGATGCTCACACAGTGTTGTCAATATCAGAATGACTGTTTGTGATGCTCACACAATGTTGTCAATATAAGAATGACTGTTTCTGTTGCTCACACAATGTTGTCAATATAAGAATGACTGTTTCTGTTGCTCACACAATGTTGACAATATAAGAATGACTGTTTCTGTTTCTCACACAATGTTGTCAATATAAGAATGACTGTTTGTGTTGCTCACACAATGTTGACAATATAAGAATGACTGTTTGTGTTGCTCACACAATGTTGTCAATATAAGAATGACTGTTTCTGTTGCTCACACAATGTTGTCAATATAAGAATGACTGTTTCTGTTGCTCACACAATGTTGTCAATATAAGAATGACTGTTTGTGTTGCTCACACAATGTTGTCAATATAAGAATGACTGTCAATATAAGAATGACTGTTTGTGTTGCTCACACAATGTTGTCAATATAAGAATGACTGTTTGTGTTGCTCACACAGTGTTGTCAATAGAAGAATGACTGTTTCTGTTGCTCACACAATGTTGTCAATAGAAGAATGACTGTTTGTGTTGCTCACACAATGTTGTCAATAGAAGAATGACTGTTTGTGTTGCTCACACAGTGTTGTCAATAGAAGAATGACTGTTTGTGTTGCTCACACAATGTTGTCAATATAAGAATGACTGTTTGTGTTGCTCACACAATGTTGACAATATAAGAATGACTGTTTCTGTTGCTCACACAATGTTGTTAATATCAGAATGACTGTTTGTGATGCTCACACAGTGTTGTCAATATAAGAATGACTGTTTGTGTTGCTCACACAGTGTTGTCAATATCAGAATGACTGTTTGTGATGCTCACACAATGTTGTCAATATCAGAATGACTGTTTCTGTTGCTCACACAATGTTGTCAATATCAGAATGACTGTTTGTGATGCTCACACAGTGTTGTCAATATCAGAATGACTGTTTGTGATGCTCACACAATGTTGTCAATATAAGAATGACTGTTTGTGTTGCTCACACAATGTTGTCAATATAAGAATGACTGTTTGTGTTGCTCACACAATGTTGTCAATATAAGAATGACTGTTTGTGTTGCTCACACAATGTTGTCAATATAAGAATGACTGTTTGTGTTGCTCACACAATGTTGACAATATAAGAATGACTGTTTCTGTTTCTCACACAATGTTGTCAATATAAGAATGACTGTTTCTGTTGCTCACACAATGTTGACAATATAAGAATGACTGTTTGTGTTGCTCACACAATGTTGTCAATATAAGAATGACTGTTTCTGTTACTCACACAATGTTGTCAATATAAGAATGACTGTTTGTGTTACTCACACAGTGTTGTCAATATCAGAATGACTGTTTGTGTTACTCACACAATGTTGTCAATATAAGAATGACTGTTTGTGTTGCTCACACAATGTTGTCAATATAAGAATGACTGTTTGTGTTGCTCACACAATGTTGACAATATAAGAATGACTGTTTCTGTTGCTCACACAATGTTGACAATATCAGAATGACTGTTTCTGTTGCTCACACAATGTTGACAATATCAGAATGACTGTTTCTGTTGCTCACACAATGTTGTCAATATCAGAATGACTGTTTGTGTTACTCACACAGTGTTGTCAATATCAGAATGACTGTTTCTGTTGCTCACACAATGTTGTCAATATAAGAATGACTGTTTCTGTTGCTCACACAATGTTGTCAATATAAGAATGACTGTTTCTGTTGCTCACACAATGTTGTCAATATAAGAATGACTGTTTCTGTTGCTCACACAATGTTGTCAATATAAGAATGACTGTTTGTGTTGCTCACACAATGTTGACAATATAAGAATGACTGTTTGCGATGCTCACACAATGTTGTCAATATCAGAATGACTGTTTGCGATGCTCACACAGTGTTGTCAATATCAGAATGACTGTTTGCGATGCTCACACAGTGTTGTCAATATAAGAATGACTGTTTGCGATGCTCACACAGTGTTGTCAATATAAGAATGACTGTTTGCGATGCTCACACAGTGTTGTCAATATCAGAATGACTGTTTGTGATGCTCACACAATGTTGTCAATATAAGAATGACTGTTTGTGTTGCTCACACAATGTTGTCAATATAAGAATGACTGTTTGTGTTACTCACACAATGTTGTCAATATAAGAATGACTGTTTGTGTTACTCACACAATGTTGTCAATATAAGAATGACTGTTTGTGATGCTCACACAATGTTGACAATATCAGAATGACTGTTTGTGTTGCTCACACAATGTTGTCAATATCAGAATGACTGTTTGTGTTGCTCACACAATGTTGTCAATATCAGAATGACTGTTTGTGTTGCTCACACAATGTTGTCAATATCAGAATGACTGTTTGTGTTGCTCACACAATGTTGTCAATATCAGAATGACTGTTTGTGTTACTCACACAATGTTGTCAATATAAGAATGACTGTTTGTGTTACTCACACAATGTTGTCAATATAAGAATGACTGTTTGTGTTGCTCACACAATGTTGTCAATATAAGAATGACTGTTTGTGTTGCTCACACAGTGTTGTCAATATCAGAATGACTGTTTGTGATGCTCACACAATGTTGTCAATATAAGAATGACTGTTTGTGATGCTCACACAATGTTGTCAATATAAGAATGACTGTTTGTGTTGCTCAAACAATGTTGTCAATATAAGAATGACTGTTTGTGTTGCTCACACAGTGTTGTCAATATAAGAATGACTGTTTGTGTTACTCACACAGTGTTGTCAATATCAGAATGACTGTTTGTGTTGCTCACACAATGTTGTCAATATAAGAATGACTGTTTGTGTTGCTCACACAATGTTGTCAATATCAGAATGACTGTTTGTGTTGCTCACACAATGTTGTCAATATAAGAATGACTGTTTCTGTTGCTCACACAATGTTGTCAATATAAGAATGACTGTTTCTGTTGCTCACACAATGTTGTCAATATAAGAATGACTGTTTCTGTTGCTCACACAATGTTGTCAATATAAGAATGACTGTTTGTGTTGCTCACACAATGTTGTCAATATAAGAATGACTGTTTCTGTTGCTCACACAATGTTGACAATATAAGAATGACTGTTTGTGATGCTCACACAATGTTGACAATATAAGAATGACTGTTTGTGTTGCTCACACAATGTTGTCAATATAAGAATGACTGTTTCTGTTGCTCACACAATGTTGTCAATATAAGAATGACTGTTTCTGTTGCTCACACAATGTTGTCAATATAAGAATGACTGTTTGTGTTGCTCACACAATGTTGTCAATATAAGAATGACTGTTTGTGTTGCTCACACAATGTTGACAATATAAGAATGACTGTTTGTGATGCTCACACAATGTTGTCAATATAAGAATGACTGTTTGTGTTGCTCACACAGTGTTGTCAATATAAGAATGACTGTTTGTGTTACTCACACAGTGTTGTCAATATCAGAATGACTGTTTGTGTTGCTCACACAATGTTGTCAATATAAGAATGACTGTTTGTGTTGCTCACACAATGTTGTCAATATCAGAATGACTGTTTGTGTTGCTCACACAATGTTGTCAATATAAGAATGACTGTTTCTGTTGCTCACACAATGTTGTCAATATAAGAATGACTGTTTCTGTTGCTCACACAATGTTGTCAATATAAGAATGACTGTTTCTGTTGCTCACACAATGTTGTCAATATAAGAATGACTGTTTCTGTTGCTCACACAATGTTGTCAATATAAGAATGACTGTTTGTGTTGCTCACACAATGTTGTCAATATAAGAATGACTGTTTCTGTTGCTCACACAATGTTGACAATATAAGAATGACTGTTTGTGATGCTCAGACAATGTTGTCAATATAAGAATGACTGTTTGTGATGCTCAGACAATGTTGTCAATATAAGAATGACTGTTTGTGATGCTCACACAATGTTGTCAATATAAGAATGACTGTTTGTGATGCTCACACAATGTTGACAATATAAGAATGACTGTTTGTGATGCTCACACAATGTTGTCAATATAAGAATGACTGTTTGTGGTGCTCACACAATGTTGTCAATATAAGAATGACTGTTTGTGATGCTCACACAATGTTGTCAATATAAGAATGACTGTTTGTGTTGCTCACACAATGTTGTCAATATAAGAATGACTGTTTGTGTTGCTCACACAATGTTGTCAATATAAGAATGACTGTTTGTGATGCTCACACAATGTTGTCAATATAAGAATGACTGTTTGTGATGCTCACACAATGTTGTCAATATAAGAATGACTGTTTGTGATGCTCACACAATGTTGTCAATATAAGAATGACTGTTTGTGATGCTCACACAATGTTGTCAATATAAGAATGACTGTTTGTGTTGCTCACACAATGTTGACAATATAAGAATGACTGTTTGTGTTGCTCACACAATGTTGACAATATAAGAATGACTGTTTGTGATGCTCACACAATGTTGTCAATATAAGAATGACTGTTTGTGTTGCTCACACAATGTTGTCAATATAAGAATGACTGTTTGAGTTGCTCACACAATGTTGTCAATATAAGAATGACTGTTTGTGTTGCTCACACAATGTTGTTAATATAAGAATAGAACTATAAACCACTGTCATACTAGTTTGAGTTAAAAAAAGTATTAAAACAGGTTAAATCCACCATTTAAAAAAAAAAATATTCCTGTTTTAACTTGAATTAGACCGTTCTATTTGTCCCGTTGGCATATGTAGTCGAGCGTATGTTTTACCAGGTGTTATGAACTTTTTGGTCAGGTTGCTGTCTCCTTGACATATTCCCCAATCCCATTCTCAATCTTATTCCATTTTCTTTTTATTTAACTTGAAAGTCGGTATTTTGTTACAATTAACAATTTTTTAAATGCTATTTAAATGAAACGTACAGTATACATTTTTTTGTTTCATTATTTAATAGGAAACCAAGTAACAGAAAACATATTTTATGCAGTTGGTTACCCTCAGTTTCAAACATATGGGAAAAAATTCCAAAGTGATTGGTTCAATGTTTCGAACAATATCTATGTAAGTGGTATTTGCTATAGAAATACCAAAATAATGTGCTTGTCTCTAAATAATAAACAAGTTGTATAGATAATTGGGAATAATGGATATATAAATTTATTTATGTTTGATGTTTAACAATATGTCTTAGCATTTGATATAATTTTTCGGCTTAAGGGGGCTCCTGGGTATAAATCAATTTTTTTTCTAATATAGGATTTCGCTATATTTTTTTTATAAATGAACTTTATCATATATTACTTAAAATAAAAATGAAATAACAAAATGGGGTCACACACGTTCATTTAAGCTCACAATCTGCCTCTGGAAGAAGCATACGTTTTTGTTAATGTCCTTATTTTCTGTTGAACTAATAAGAGAAATAGAGGTAATATGGAAATAAAAAAATGACCTAATTACAAAAATCGCTTAAATTTTACATTTATTTAGTTTTTGTACAGCTTATTCGAAAACAATAATAAAAAATATAGGTCACCGATGAGTTAAAAAAGATATTTCAAATTTAATGCCCAAAATTGTCATTTTTGCACCAAAGGGAAATAATTTGGAGCTTTTCAATGATATAAACATTTTAAAAGTCAACTGGGGCAAAACCGAATAGATTGTTGGCTTGTTTTTTTGTACCATATGATAAAGTTATAACTAATAGTGTAATAAATAAAATTTGTAATGAAAAAATAAAGCTTTATTTTTTGCTGAAATTTTTGTACCCACGAGCCACCTTAATGTAAAACATAATTTCAACAAGCAAATCAATAGTAATCAACATAACACCCTGGTGTGGCACTAGAATCAAATAAGTTGGAATTATTGTAAATTTAGAAATTAATGCGCGCATTTATCATTTCGATTCTTCAATGCGAGTTATTGCGCTTTCGAAAAATAGTGCATACAGATATAAATGTCATTTATCAAAATGCGAGTTCGTATCTTTGCGATACTCATCCATTCGCTATGTTTACATAAACAAAACATTGCAATAATTTCTGAATTTACATTACCGAATCAATAACGAAACATATATCATTTAAACACTAAATAGTACTTCTAATCTAGATTTTTCACCTTTGCATTGGAAAACCCCACTCATTTCGAATGAATTAAATCTTTATGAACGGTGAATAAAAGAAAATAGTCGATCGCACATGAGAATTTCAATTTGATTAGATATGCCTTCAAATGAAAGAATTTGAAACATTGGGAACTGATTACCCTTTAGTTCTCTGAGACTCTGAAACCCGATAAAGCATCGCTTAACATGTACACCCTGTCAAAAAAAAGAAGCATATTACCCCCGAAAGCACGCATATTCGTTATAAAAATATGTTGGACATCCTTAAGTGATATTTTATGATTCACCGTGCTTGTTTCAATAGCAAAGCCAACTGGAGTATTATTGACCATTTCATTATCTCATAAGTCTACTAACATTATACAAATCAAAATGAAATGCTTGATTGGAACTATTTTCAGAGCAAGACAAAGGAAGCGTAATTAACATTTCTTTGATAATGTGGTGCACCTCCATCAAGTATCTTAATGAAAAACAAAAACACATATGGATTAGTTATGTGAAGATATTGTAATTCACGATGCCTTTTTAATTTGTATAACTATACTTTTCTATATAGATTTCTGATGTTGGAAGTTTTTCTGCTCCTCGTTATGGTAATTTCAAACCAGGATGTCTTTTAAAAGATTTTGTCAAGCAGACAAATTTCAAAGACCCTGTTCTTCCTAATCAAGTCGGACCTAGGAACAACGTTGGTCCCCTTCATATCCGTAAGTAATTTTAATATGAAGACACCATTTCAAAATCTAATAATTCTTAGTAAAAACAATTAATAAGTGACAGCACAGCTATTTGATTGTCTAACACAACAGAAATTCAACCAATAGAGTTACGTTTTATTTTGTATTGAAACGGGGAATCGATGTGGTCACCTTAGTATATGAGAAGAAAAACCATTAATTGGTCCTATAGAATAACAACATATCGCATCCCCCAATAAAGTCTACATAGCCTTAGGCATTTTAAAACGTATTTTATGTATATCGAATTGGCTATGCCCGTCGATGAAATATCATGAAAAGTTTCATTTAACAAGTTTATTCTGATATCAATTAAGTAGTATGAATTTATAAATTTTATTACGTAGAGACTATACAACCAGACACTGGATATCTGAGCGGTAGTCCCCACTCAACTTCAAACTGCGTAGTGAAACCTCCTGCAAAACAACCAACTCCAGTATATCTGCCTGATGGATCCATGCCAAATACTCTGTATCAAGTTCCTGAAAATAAAGGTTGGTCTACACTTTTCTATTTTTACATATTCATGTTGGTATCTAGATAGTTTTTGGTTATTGTTGACAGTTTGATGTCCTATTGCAGTTTAACCAACATTTCCCTTTATTCATATATGTTTTGTAAATTCATGAACACTGTGATGAGAATTGTTGACACACAATAAGTTATTTTACTGATACCACATATTAGGATAAAACAAAATCATTTCAGTTAACTATTTAGAACATTGGTTTTAATTTATTTTTACCGAAGTGAACCAAGTATAGACGATCCAACTTATTGGCTAATACATAAAACTTGAAAGTTAAAAATGACCATCACAATTAATTCCGCTAGCAGAGGTATCGACCCAGTATTAGTAATAATATTGACAGTACCAATTTTTCTGTATCAGATGTGCATTTTAACAATTAATGTCTGTTCAGTAATGCAAGAGTTAAAAACGTTTGAAAATAAACTATTGCAAAGTTTTCAAATCTACTTATAAATCATGTCAATGGAATTCACATTTTTATGAATATCACACCAATAAATTCACCTGGTTGTCTCATTGGCAATCATATCACATCACATCTTCTTATTTCTATATCTAAACCTTGCTATAAGATATTAAAAAAATATATACATTTGTGAGCAATACAAAGAAATTAACTTCGGAGACTCGATCAATTTCTTTTTTATATTTTTTTTTAATTTACGATATTTATTGAGTCAAATAGTTGAATACACTTATAGACTTAATGGTTTGATCAGCAGTATACTGTCGTGAAAATATTCGTTCTGATAAAAATATTGTGCAAGTCATAATGTTATGGTACTCGTGACCAATGTCGCCTGAGTCACATAAACGGAAGCCTCTGTCTTCTGTCGTATTATTACTTTTCTTATAGACAAAAATAAAAGAATACTTAGTAGAAACATATAAAATAATGGCATTTTATCTTTTGAAAATGACTTCATGCAAAACTTTTAGGAATGTTTGGTCCTCAATGCTCTTCAATTTCGTACTTTATTGGTTTTTTTATATTGTTTTATTCGAGCGTCACTGATGAGTCTTTTGTAGACGAAACGTGCGTCTGGCGTAAATATTTTTTTTAATCCTGGTTTCTATGATGAGTTTATTCATCAGCTTGCACTTGTGGTCTCGCTTGATATTCTTTCTGATGAAGTCTGTTTAACAAAAACATGTCATTATTCTATATGAATATATTTCTTGACTGGTAAAAGTGTAATATCAAAAGATATAGGTGAACATCGGTACATCGATTTATATTTGCAGGTTGTTGGTTTTCATTTGACAAATGTCCCAATCACCAAGAACTTGAAAAACACAGACGACCAACATCCAATCAGTTTTATCGAGAAATACAAGCTGAACAAAGAGATCAATCTGGGACAAATGAGACCGCGTGTCTAAACAAAGTTCCGGAAATGGTAAACAAATGTGGAAGTGGCTCATCTTTTGCAGTTATATATGGTCCCACGGGTAAAGATTTTTTCTTTTTATTCTGGAATTTTTTAAATGGAAAATTTATTTAGGGCCTGTCTTTTGTGTAAATGCAATCAATAACTCAGGAAACTTTACACAATCACACATATAAAAGTAACTGAACAAAATTATCGTATGAGTCGAAGTAAGTATGAGTTGCAAAATATAAGACGAAGTAAAAATTACAGGTTGATCAGAAAAAAATACCAAGCGTGTCTGACGTATTAAATTATAAGCCTGGTACCTTTGATAACTAATAATGCATATTCAGGCAATGATTGCGAGTAATTCCATCGATAGATCCTTTTGTAACGTGTAAATACGTTAAAAAAGTATTGACTTTATGAGTTCATATATATGTTAACATTAAATCAAGAACACATTTGTTCTATCAAAGGTGCCATGACACTAGGAGGGGAAGGATGCTATTTTGCGAGATATTATTGTCCTAGAACAGGATGGAATGCAACAGGATTTTTCGAGGACAAGTATGCTGATCAAAAATTAAATGGTGCTCATAACGAATCAGTATGTTTATCACGAGCAAATGCACAATGGAAATGGTGCGGAAGTAGTAAATTATATCCTTTGGTCAGCATATTTAAGCCAACAGGTATTGCTGTTTTATCACAAAATCTTGCTGAACATAGTTAATTAGGTTAATTTCTGTATACTTTAAACTTCAATTGTTGATAAGAGTTTTAAAATCAATAGATGTTTTATTCTAGAATAGTAAGCTGCGTAAACTAACAGTTGATCACACCGTATAATAAGCTCCGTACGCGTTGCATCCAATATATTTGGTTGGGCCTCAAAATTGTTGTTATTCCCCCTTTGCCTATATTTCTTTTTTTTTACTTTAGTAATTAAGGAGAATGTTTTGGAGGCCTAAACATAAGCATAACAAGAATACCAGATGGCCGTTCAGCATCTTTGTGAAAAAAAAATCTTTCATTTTTATTAAACAATAAAATTTGTTCGGCTGAGTATTTAAAGCATTAAAAACATCTTGAAGCTAGTGCAGTTGAGAGAAATAAAACAAGTGATATGATCATGCCATTGCCTGTAGTCGACCCCTGCATTTGCAGAAAACAGAAAAAAATCTTCATTCGTTTCATAATTATTCAAATTTTATTGATAAATGAAAAAGTTGATATACTGGTAACCTAAAATCTTTAAATTTATTAATGAAGATAGTTGTGGTGCGAGTACGGGATCACACTCATGTTGAGTTGACAAACAAGTAATTAACCAAAATTCAAATAATTTCTTTAAGTTCTTTAGCACGCTTTTCATCTACATTAGACACACACAATCATTAAAATGTAGCTTTCGGTAATCTGGTAATCAATTGTACAAAAACTTTGTCTAATGATTTTTTAAACCGTTTGAGAACAGAAAACATATATATAATCAATAATAGTTGATGCTTGCACATGAGCACTGACTTCTTGGCTGGCGATACTGAACCACTTTCATTATTTTTTCCCCTTTAGGTCATTTAAGAGCTGCAGGAGCTGGATGTTGGATTAAACATGAAAAATGTCCAGCAGATACGACTTTAAAGCACATGTTCTATGATGGTTTTGGTGCGGCGAACCTTCAAACAGGTATAGTTTTATACAATCATTTAAAGATAAATTGATAAGAAATAAGATTAGTGTAGTATTGATGAAGAATATAAACGATGCAAAGTCCATCTTCATATATTCGTTATATCACTTTGAAAAAGCTGTTATCTATTATTTTGAGATTCCTCCCTTAAAAAAATCTCACCAATAGTACGAGGTTTATAATTTCGTATACCGATGCACGTTTTGTCTACTTAACACTAATCAGTGGCGCTCAAATTAAAACAGTTTGATCAAACATTTCTAGAAAGATATTAAATTTGTAACCTTGCTTTGTCTCCGCCACATCGAGTTACGAAATTTTAACGTTAATAAATAAACTCATCATAGAAACCATGTGTGTACGCGCGTAAACTGCAGTCATCTTTATCTATGACAATTCTACGATGTTTTCTATAACCATTTTTACGTCATGAATCACAAAAATACTGAACTCCGAGGGAAATTCTAAAAGGAAATTCTCTAACAAATGGCAAAATCAAAAGCTCAAACACATCAAACGAATGGATAATAACAGTCATATTCCTGACTTGGTACAGGCATTTTCTTAAGTAGAAAAAGTGGATTTAACCTGGTTTTATAGCTAGCTAAACCTCTCACTTGTTAGCAGTCGCATAACACATTTCTATATAAAGTCGACGATGTTTGTAAGGTTTACTCTATATTTTAGATGATAACATGGATAGTTGTTTGTCTCGAGCAGAATACTTCTGGCATCATTGTGGAAATCATCCAGAATACAAAGTAACGGCATACTACCGACCTCGAAGTTTTTCAGCAACTTACCCCTTTTAAAATGAATTTGAGTCATTTCAAGTGTTCACTAGTTTTTGTCTGCGGACACTGTTGTATAATTTTGTCTTAATATGAAAAAGATTGGTATGGTTGCCAACGAGACAACTCTCCACAAGGCAACAAAATTACGCAAAAATTAACAACTATTGGTCACCGTACGGACATCAAATTAAAACTAAGCCTACAAATTCTCAATTTTATTTTAAATGTATTCATTAAATGCAAGCCTCAGAAAAAATGTTATTTCTGTTGAGGACATGCATTTTCCTAGTAAACCAATCGAAAAATATAAACCAAATATTATTTTCTTGTGCACAATAAATGCTCCTGGGATAACATTTATCAACTACACTAATGACATAACCCGAAAAGTGCGCACACACTACAAGTCATTTACTGTTATGCTGCTTACAAAATATGACATCAGTGTTCTCAAATGTACTGGAGAAATGTGTTGATAAACAAATTATAATTAATCCAACCTATCCAATTGAAAAATTGAAAGTTCCAGCAAACAATAACTTGGTGTAAGAATAAACTCATGATAGATATTGGGATTACATTGTGTATTTACGCCAGACAGCGTTTCGTCTACAAAAGACTCACCAGTGACGCTCGAATCCAAAAAAAATTAAAAGGCCAAATAAAGTACGAAGTTGAGGAGCATTCAGAACAAAATTGAGGAAAATGACTCATACATTACAGTTTATCTCACTCAAGCTGTTGACCAAGTCATTCTGTTCAGTAGTAGCTGATTAACGAGTCACATTAATATGAATTGGACTACAAAACGGATAGACGGGCATGGTGACAGCCTAGTCTCACACATAGAGGCTAGAGTGTGGGAATAAAATATTTCAACAACTGGTGATTTATAATCTGTCACATTCCTGACTTGGTACAGACACTTTAATAAAAAAAAGGTTGTGAAAAGTAAAATCACAAAAATACTGAACTTAAGAGGAAAATCCAAACGGAAAGTCCATAATCACATGGCATAATCAAATAACAAAACACATCAAAAACGAATGGACAAGAACTGTCATATTCCTGACTTGGTACAGGCATTTTTAAATATCGAAAATGGTGGATTAAATCTGGTTTAATAGCGCAAACCCACTCACTTTGTAAAGTACGCCTTCACTTGCATGCCAGTCATTTCGTTTATAATAAAATCTTTATCCAGGACATGAAAAATAAAGTCTGGGACAATTTGGTTTATCAGTTTGATTTTCTGCTGAACAAAATATTTAAGGTTATACAGCTTCTACCATGTAACATTGTTAAAACTAATAAAACAAGTTCAAAGATTCCCCATCATTTGGCATACATTGAGATCTCATTTTAGTTCAATGGTTTAAATACAAATATTCTTGAGAGGACAAATAAACATGTAAAAGTACTGCCTTACGATTCATAGTAGGATATCATACTGAAACCAACTTTAAAATTCTATTTTAGTAACTGACCTTGATCGTTATGTTCTACAACTTATAATGTTCTTCCTCTTTCCTATATTTCCCAACTGTAAATTAAATTTCATCCCGCTCTAGTAGGGAAAACTTAAGTTACCATCCAGTAACCATTTTTCTAATTGTAGTAACAGTGGCATTGACCTATATGCCTTTTCTGCAAAATGAACACTTTTTGCTTTTTTCGTAGCCTCTTTATGTCTTTCATCTCCGGGTCTTAATAAGCTCAGTATTTTTGTGAAGGGACGTTTGGGTTACCATCTTAGGGCATACCTTCTTGGGACATTTGAGTTACCAGCATGTGACAAAGTTACCATCTTGGGACATTTGAGTTACAATTTTAGGACGTCAGAGATATCATCTTTGGAAATTAGTTACCAACTAGGGACATTTGAGTGACCATCTTATGACATTAGGGTTACAGCCAAGTTTCAATCGAGTTACATAGTGGGACATTTGGGATTTCATTAAGGGACATTAGAATTACCATCATGGGAAATGAGGGTTTCCATCTTGTGACATACTTTCTTGGGACATTACAGTAACCATATTTGGACATTCAAGTTACCATCTTAGAACATTTGAGTTACCATCTTCGGACATTAGAGTAACCGTCAAGGGACATTAGAGTAACGATCAGGGGGCATTAGAGTTACCATCTTAGAACAATTGAGTTACCATCTTGGGACATTATAGTAACCGTCAAGGGACATTAGAGTAACCATCATTGGACATTAGAGTTACCATCAAGACATTCGAGTTACCATCAAGACATTCGAGTTACCATCTTAGAACATTAGTTACAATCTTGGGACATTAGTTACGAACTAGGGACATTTGAGTGACCATCTAAGACATCTTAGGATATCAGAGTTATCATCAAGGGACATTTGAGTATACCATTTTGGGATATTTGAATAACCAGCTTAGAACATTAGAGTTACCATCAAGACATTCCAGTTACCATTAAGGGACATTAGAATAACCTTGGGGCATTTGAGTTTCAATCTAGGGACATTCTCGTTACAATCAAGGAACATTAGAGTTACCATCTAGGGACATTCGAGTTACCAGCTTCAGTGATTCCTTATATATAACCAACATACATTTTAGTTGCCAGCTTTGGACATTTGAGTTAACATCTTTGGTCATTTCAGTTACCATATAGATCAAATATGACTGTACAAGACAATTATAATTATTAATCTACATGTATACCATGGAAATTGGCAAAATATAGCAAGAAATAAAGCTAGAAAAACAATTTATTTTTATAAAACACTAAAAATATTCTTAATAACAAATAATAAAAATACACTAACCATTGCATACTAAAAAAGTCAACAATCCAGTAAAATTTCTTCTTAGGCAAACATGGTTTATAATACTGTTTCAAATTCATGGAAAACACACAAATTACATTCATAATACAGTGTAAAATCAATATAGGGTTGTTAACATGAAAAAATGTCCCAATATATGTATGAAGCTATTTCTTTCTGTTTTATGCCCTTAAATGACATCCATCATATCTATTTTAGTCACCAGCAGGGAAATTAAAAATTTTCCCCAAAAATGTTTTATTGAATAAATGCACTCATAAATCTGTCATTAAGGTTCTGCCTCTATTTTTATTTTGTTTTATTTATTATTTCCCCCCTAAAATGTGGAAAAATGCTTCCAAAAATATGTGAAAGTTATGTTTTTTTTTCTTATTTAAAAAAAAATGTTTGGTTTTGAGGTTAGGGCAAAAATGTTTATTACTGATCCTGTTTCTCTACCCATAATTTCATTACATCAGACAAATAATTAAAAACAGTACTTCCTGTTTGTCCTTATAACCTTTGTCTTAACATATATATAATGGATAACCAGATGATCCGCAGGGCGCAGCTTTATACGACCCCAGAGGTTGAACCCTGAACGGTTGGGGCAAGTATGGACACAACATTCAAGCTGGATTCAGCTCTAAATTTGGATTGTTATTAAATAGTTGACACAGCATAGGTTTTTGACACAGAATGAATTTTTTATTTATGAAATCTACAATGAGAAAAATGCCCCCCCCTCCATTTTTTTTCACATCCCCCTTTCCCTTATTCCAAAACTGATCTCAACTTAAATTTCTATTGGAGTTTGCAACAATAACTACTCATTTAAATACATCATAAAATATCAAAATGTAAAAAAAGTGCTTGTAATCACTGAATGGTAAAGATTGTTTTGATTTATTAGTTGGTAGTAAAAGTTAATATACATTGTATATTGTATAAAACAATGATTTAAGTTGATTCAACTACTATTTTGGACAAAGAAAGATAACTCCAATTTTCAAAGAATATTTCATAAACACTGTGCAATTGAAAATTTCTTGCTATTGCGCAATACTGTGCAATTGAAGATTTCTTGCTATTGCACAATACTGTGCAATTGAATATTTCTTGCTATTGCACAATACTGTGCAATTGAAGATTTCTTGTCTGTGGAATACTGTGCAATTGAAAATTTCTTGCTATTGCACAATACTTAATATAATAATTTTGGACCCTGATTTTGACCGACTTGAAAACTGGGCCAAAAATCAAAAATCTAAGTACATGTTTAGATTCAGCATGTCAAGGAACCTCAAGAATTCAATTTTTGTTAAAATCAAGCTAAGTTTAATTTTGGACCCTTTGGACCTTAATGTAGACCAATTTGAAAACAGGACCAAAAATTAAGAATCTGAATACACGTTCAGATTTGGCATATCAAAGAAGCCCAATAATTCATTTTTTGATGAAATCAAACAAAGTTTAATTTTGGACCCTTTTGGCCCCTAATTCATTGGGACCAAAACTCCCAAAATCAATCCAAACCTTCCTTTTGTGGTCATAAACCTTGTGTTAAAATTTCATAGATTTCTATTAACTTCCCATACAGAAAAAATGATCACTAGGCCAACTGCATTGCTCAACTGGCAGCCAGTTGAGCTATCAGTTGAGGGCCAGTTGAGGGCTAGCTGGCCATCAGTTGAGCAAATAGTTGAGGGCCAGTTGAGGGCTAGCTGGATTTTTGCCATGCAAATTAGGTAGCCCTCAACCATCAATGCTCAACTTTTACAAATTAGTTGAGCAACGTTGAGAAAATATCATAGTTGAGGGCTAGGTGTCCAACAGTTGAGCAATTAGAGTTGAGGGCTACCTGGCCAACAGTTGAGGACCAGGTCATTTAAAGTTGAGGGCTAGGTGGCCAATAGATGAGGGCCAGGTCATTAAAAGTTGAGGGCTAGGTCTTTAAAAGTTGAGCATTGTGTGGTAATTGCACACTGATGACTACACATTGTAGAAAAAATAAATTTAAATTGTGTATTTTTATAGCCAAAATACTGCTGAAAAACCTCAACTCACAACAGACTACATGAATGCTTTATCCTTGCTTTTTAGAAGTTATCTAGCAAATAAGAATAGATCTCTAGTTTTATACCAAATTCATTATATTAGAATATTCTTATTTTATTAGTAATACTTTCTTAAACAAATTGTCTTAATAATAATAAGATAAACATGTCTCCTGTCTTACACATTTTGACAATACATAAATTGATGCATAAATACATTGTCTCATTTTTTTCTTCACTCTTTAAAGTTTATAAAGAAAACACTTCACATAGCACTATTTTGAACTAAAAGAGCATAATTATACACTTATTCAAAATGGTGGAAATCAAATCTAATCCAACATTTTGTCCAATGTACTTACCAAAAGATGTTTCCAGAAATATGTGTTAAAACATCAATCTTCCTAAATCCAAGAGTCATGTCATCAGAAGAATTCACTGCACTTATCAATGTCAATACAGTTATTTGTAACTTTTTTATCTACATTCATTGTAAAATTCATATTTTATTCATGATAGCTAAAATTCATCTTTGCTTGCCATGTGCATGCTCAAACCCAGTTCAAATTTTAAATGTTTGAGGTTCTTTTGGGTATTGTGACAGTGTGAATACTTTGAGATTTGCCCCTAATAATAACTGTTAATTACCTCAATCTTGAATATTTGATATATCTTATAATAAAAGAAATACTGTTTGTTTTTTATCTTAAGTTAAAATACAGAAAAATGTATAAAAACATGTTCTTCCCTTAATTTTGCCTCAAACTTTGTGTACATTTATAATAATACTTCCTGTCCATTTGCCCTTAAGACAGATAAAACAGATGGCACATGACATTTATATCACCAGGTCATATTTCTAATTGCTCAACTTTTGTTCAACTATAAAAAAAAAAAATCAAAGTCTGAACTCTCAACTTTTGCTCAACTACAAAAATTTCAAAGTCTGAATGCTCAACTTTTGCTCAACTACAAAAATTTCAAAGTCTGAATGCTCAACTTTTGCTCAACTATATGAAAACCAAAGATAAATTGCTCAACTTTTCCTCAACTTAATGGCCAGCTTAAGTTGAGGGCCAGTTGAGAGACATCTATCCAACATACACTGCTTGGCCAGGTTTGAGTTGAGCTAAGATGCTCAACACCTAGCCCTCAACTATTTGGCTTAAAACAGCTAGCCCTCAACTGTCCGCCACATGGCCATCAACTGGCCCTCAACTTTTTTTTCTGATGGGGTTATACTAAAGTTATTGTGCAAAAACCAAGAAAAATGCTTATTTGGGACCTGTTTTTGGCCCCTTATTCCTAAACTGTTGGGACTAAAATTCCCGAAATCAGTCCCAACCTTCCTTTTATGGTCATAAACCTTGTGTTTAAATTTCATAGATTTCTATTTACTTTTACTAAAGTTAGAGTGCGAAAACCAAAGGTCTTCGGACGACGACGAACAACGACGCCAACATAATACCAATATACGACCAAAAAATTTTCAATTTTTGCGGTTGTATAAAATTTGAGTATTAATAACTTAAATGCATAGATAATCAAATTGTGGACACAGAGATATGTCTCGCCTGTTGACAGAAAAAAAAGGACAATTTCATGGACTCCAATATTGCTAATTGATTCAAAGAATATGGACCATGAGATATGAGACAGGGCCTCGAAATGGTCCACAAACTGATATGTACTGATAGTAATACAACTTTATACAAAATATCATTCATCTATCACAAGTAGTTCATATCAAACTGACTTGAGCAAAACACTTAACAATTGTTGACCCATTCTTAGCTGCCGGAAAAATAACACTTATGTCTCACTTTTTGTTACTTTCATCATTCATTGGAATTGAACATCAAATACTGTAGATGCATTTATTTTTGTTGGTACCAAATTTCGTGGATTAAGAAAAACTTACATGTTTGCTGATATTTAATTTCATGGTTTTGCCAAAATCTTCATACAGGCCTATAACAAAATTTGGTACTTGTTGAACATTTAATTTTGTGGTTCACCTGTTCCCACGAAAATTGGTATCTAATGATTAATAAAGAATCCACAGTATACAATCTAACAGATTATCAGTCGTTCCGTTCATGATGGACCAACTCTTTTAAAACAGGTCCAACCTGGAACCATTTCCTGAAAGAATTTTCCATTAAATAGTCAACAGACCTATCAATTGGTTTAATTATGAAAGGTATACATGCTAATCCAATAAAAGTTGTGGTCCAATGTCTCATTGGAGCAGGCCATGAGGTTGATTTTTTCAGAAGGAGACCACTAAATGTACAAACTCTGTTTATAGTAAAGCCTGGTATTGCCACGGAGGCTAGTCCCTGCCAAATAAGAGTATCTAATACAGCTGTTCTAACTCGGCTTTGTTTCTTCTTCTCATCCTGATAGGTTTTCTAAAAAGTAAAGAAACTCATCATAGATATGTGTTTAATCTTCAAATATGAATTCAAAAAGGGGTAAAAAAGGCCAATAAAGCTTTAAGTATGAAGTTGAAAAGCATCTAGGACTGAAAATCTGAAATTATTTGCAAAACACATACATGTACAACTGAGGCAAATTATTCCTGAAGTACAAAATACTTGATATTTCGTAGAAAAAAAATCACAAATCCCGGGATTGGGATCAGGACCCCTCCTATACCCCCTCTGTCATGTCCGGGTTTTTTAAAACTGTATTGGTTTGCTCATTGTTAAAGGTGATGTGGTGAGTGGTGGCCTAGTTGCTTACATGACAAATCCAAGTCTGAATGTCTCATTGACCACCTCTGCGTTTCTGTTTTGTTTTTTCGTTGTTTTTTTGTTGTTGCTACGTTAAAAATGCTTCTAAAAATTATAATCCTGTATACACAATAAACAAAGATTAGTTAATTTGACAATTGATACGAACAAGTATGTCATATATATAGACAAAAACATTTACAATCTGACAATATGATCTGTTATCAAGTTTTAGCAGTAATTATTGAAGAAAAGACCTGGAGTAATGAGAGATAACTCTGTGAATCAGTTATGTGTTTGTAATAGTCAGTTTTATCAATGATTTTTTAAGCTTCATGTGATACAGAATCAAAAGTGTCAGTGTTACAAGACCATTTGAATGTATTTATAAAAAAAGGTTGATATTTTTGTATTTTTCTTCAGATGATTTTTTGGTAGTTTGAAGTGATATAGAGAGAACCACTGGTATACATGTAGAGAGCACTCTTATCAAGCAAAACCCCATGAGTCCTGGACTCATCATTTTCAAACAATTCTTCAAAATGGTAATATGCTGTATCAACTGAGCACATATTTCATCCTTTTTATCAAAAGTTTATTAAACATTATCTATCATTTTCTTGCTCCATTTTGCCATAGAGACTGAAATTATAACAAATATCAATAAAATTTCATCTTCTCACTGCTGGGCTCGCCATGGCCAAAAATGTTGAGTCCCTGGTTTCGCCCTTCAAAAATCCTTAGTGAGAACCCTGGACTGTCATAAGGCCATTAAATTTAGGTCCCCACTTTATTGTTCTCCCTTATAATAAATGTATAATTAACTGGTCTCTTAAAACAGGTTTCATTGTATATATCTATATAAATATCTTTACCTGTGATGCCTCTTGACCCTTGTGAACTGCGTCTGCTACCACGTAACCACTAGCAACCACATATGTAAACCGTACCAGATTAACATGCACCATTGATCTAAAAGCTTCTCCAACCTCATTAGCATAACCTAAATATACAAATATATTATTATTAATATAAAGATTTGGTTTTGAAGTTTGGTTGTACCTGAAGAAAACTTATATCAAAAGAGATAGCACATCCTCATTTTTAAGGATGTTGTTTACCGTGCCCGGAAATTTAGAAAGGATCCTGGTAAACTTATCGATCCTTGAAATAAACTTATTTTAGAAAAGGTTACCAATTCTTAGATCTTTGAATATTGTTTTTATTGATATTAATATTGATTAATTTGTTATCAGTAAATTAAAAGCAAACTAAATAATCTATTATTGTTATATACATATGCACTTTCATGAATCTTCAATCTGTTGATTCCAGTATCTTGGTATTGCACAAGGTCACATTTTTCTCTGACTTTTTATGACGTCTTTAAATTTACACTTAATCCATTGCATGTTGGATGTGTTCTGATTGATAATTCAGTCTTAAGATGCCTGATTTTTTTTATTAGTTGTTATTGGCTTTGAACTAGCTGTCAGTACCTCCGAGTACTCTCAGATCTGTACTTAGTGTCTTTTGTTGTTGGGATGTACAATTACCCAGCCACGTACACTGTTTTTGTTAGATGTACTTCAATTTGTATCCATCTGATGAGTTATGCCTTTTTCAACTGATTTTCATCGTGAGACTCTGAAATGTCTGAGTATACTCTACATTCTCTAGTAAAATAGAGGAACTCAAGGAACACAATACCAATATATTTCATTTTTAATAATTCTTTGTTTTTGATATGAATTAACATAACCTGATGCATTGCATTTCTTTGATTACATTGAACATGACGTCACAAGTAAAATTCTTAACAACAGAACCAAAATCGGAAACGTTATTGTAATATTCTAATGTTTTGTAAATATTGACCTCTAGTTAGTTTGGCTTTATAACTGTTTATTTGTTTACAGAGAAAACTAATGACGCAAGGCTAATTTGACAAGTTGCTAGTTTATTATCTGCAGTTAAAGTTGAACTGTCAGATGTGATTAAGACCAGAAACGATGTACTGGTGTGTAGGGTAATAAAATTAGCTATGCCTATTTGTTTGTCTAGAGATGAAGTAATTAAACTCTATGATAAGGTCAGTTGGTCAAGAGACTGGCAGATGGTGTATCAGCTGTGATACTGTAAGGATGTGTATTCCTTGAAGTCTTGAATCAGTTAGATTCTGGAGGACTTGTATTTAAAGTTTATATATGTTTAAACTTTGTAGCTGACTTTGTCAATGTGCCTGAAGTAATGTACATTTGTTAATAAACTTGTAAATATCCACCGTATTATTTAGTTACTGGGAATTTACCACAAGATATTTTGTCGTGCCATAGGTGGCTATGTCCGTCCGTCTGTGTCAATGTTGACCTCCCCTCGATCACGTTACATTATCATGGTTATGGTATTTCCGTTTCTTTATATAGTCATATTGAGTCATATTAGCTGTCACAAGGATTTGTATAGTACTATACACCTTATCGCTAATCCCGGCTGACCCGGCCGCTTGAACTTTTGACGTCAACAACAATCACGTTTCCATTGTAGCGTCAGATATTTTGTTTTATTTTGTTTTATGACGTCAAAATTTTACGGGAACCTGTGTGATTTCCAGCAATGGTGGACAAATAGCGATAAGGTGTATACAAATCCTTGACTGTCATAGCTGACTTACTATGCGGTATGGGCTTTGCTCATTGTAAAAGCTGTACCGTGACCTCTAGCTGTTAGTTTCTGCGTAATTTGGTCTTTTGTGGAGAGTTGTCTCATTGGCAATCATACCACATCTTTTTTATATGAGTAATAATTAGTAAGACCTGAGAGTGGAGTCATTTTTGATTTGGACTATCCTGCCTGAAAGTTGTAACAACTTGTATTTTAAGACATTTGGTTTAACATCATTCACAAGTACAATTTTTAAACTGTTCAGACCTAAATATCTTATAGGGGTTTCTCGGAACAGGTCAATATTCTTTTCTTCATCTTCATTTTGCTTCATGCTGTTGTGTCTTGGTGTAGCAGACAGCGTCTAAAGTGGAAAACATCTGAGTGGTTCCGAAGGGTTTGCAGAATAAGTGGACGATTTTAATTTCATCACATAAATGAAAGACTTAAAGGAGCAAATAATAATGATATTTGTGTAATATTTTATGGCTATCAATATTGATATTATCGATTATTTATGCAAATAATTATATTTCGAATAACTATTTTTTTTTAAATAAGTAGCTGTAAAGGGATTATATAACGCAGTAAAATCTATCTTTTTAGTGGGTTGCACTAATGACAGGACGATTGCCCGGATAGTGACAGGACGGTTGACCGGACGACATATAAATAGTCATAACTTTTTTGTTATCCAATAGATTTGTTTAATATTTGTAAACCTGAAAGATATTAAACTATATTTTATGAATATAAAAAAAAAAAGGAAAAATAATTATTTTTGAGCAAAAAAAGTTGACCGGACGGTATTCACACTCGCCAATATACGCTAAATATATATTCAACTGGTTGACGACAAGTGTTAATATCTCTTTTGTTTTACAATATTTGTCCATGAAACTCAGGAATCTGTGAGATTTATAAATATATTATACGAAAATATAAACTTGATTGCAAAAAAACGTGTTTTTCTCAAAAAAAAGTTGACCGGACGGTATTCACACTCGCCAATATACGCTAAATATATATTGAAATGGTCGACGACAAATGTTAATATCTCTTTTCGTTTTACAATATTTGTCCATGAAACTCAGGAACCTGTGAGATTGAATAGTATATTACACGAAAATATAAACTTTAAAGTAAAAAAGAAAAAAAATCTGCAAAAAAAAGTTGACCGGACGGTATTCACCCTCGCCGATGTACGCGTTGATTATATTGAACTGAGCGACAAAAAATGTAAATATTTTTTTTTGTAAACAATATTTTTTCATAAAACTGAGATATGTGCGAGATAAATAAATATATGATATGAAAATATAAACTCTATGATAAAAAAAATATTTTTCTTAAAAAAAAAGTTGACCGGACAGCTAACATTATTTTTGAGAAAAACACGTTTTTTTGCAATCAATATATGCCTTAATAATAATAAATTGATTGACATAAGTGTTAATATTATTTTTTTTACCATATCTGTCCCTGAAATTTATGAACATTGGAGATGAATAAATATATTATACGAAAAATTAAACTATATATTTAAATAATAAAAAAAAAAATAAAAAAAATTGACCGGACGGATTTTACATTCAATCGATATATGCCTTAAATATATTGAACTGATCGACACAAGACTAAAATATCTCTTCTTTGGTTCTAATATTGTTAATAGCAATATTTTATGAAAAAATAACCTTTATAGCAAGGATTTGTATAGTTAGAAATCCTTGTTTATAGTTAATAGTTTATTTAACTATCGAATAAATGAAATTATTATACCTTACATATATTTTAAACAATTCTATTGGGTTATTGTTTCAATCTGTTCAAATGGTAAAAATTGGCGGCAACAAATTGTTAACCGACCCCTTCCGTCTGCCAGAATAATTCTGCCCCCTGCTCACCAACGGAGAGGTGGAAGTGGGAATTTCGAGCAGGATATACCTTTTATTTCAAAATTACATCGTTATTACAAAAAAACAAATGTGGTTCATTCACAAAGCAAATACCGTTTGTTTTGTCTGTTGTTCCTGGTAATCGGATTTTGTAAAAATGTTTTTTTAAGAACATCATTACCAATGGTGACTGATTTTGTACCATTATTTATCCACAGATATTGGTCACATTTCCAATCATCTGCACCAGTTTGAAACAAGTAAACTTCGTTTGCCTTTGGCTTATAAGGGGGAACATTCGATGTACAAGATGTTTTGAACAGGTTTAGTTTAAATATCTACAATTTCTGTTTGATGTAATACATCTATATGCATATAGACAATAGACCCACTGTCCATTTTGATATTTTGTCTACTGGTAAGTTGTACTAATATGATGGCTATACAACTGTCTTTAAAAAGACATGCCTTTAAATAAAGCAATATATAGTACTTAGCACTAATATCAATCTGTTTACTTTTGTATTTATAAATATATGTTTGACAACTGTCTTTAAAAAGACATGCTTTTGAATAAAGCAATATATATAGTAACACAATTATCAATCTATCTATATCAATAGTTCAATAATGAATATATATTGAAAATTGTCTTTAAAAAGACATGCTAAAAGCAAAATATAGTAGAAATATAATTTGTGTGATCTGAACTGGTTGAAAGTCAGAGCATAAATGACTGAACAATTGAATAGTTATTATTAGGTGAGTTAAATGTTAATACGGTTACGGTTATATGTTTTTGGTGGACGGCTTACCAACTGGTAATTGCGCCCTGGTAACTAAATCTGGAATTAGTCCATAATAGTAATATTTTACTTTAGAAAAAATTCCATTAAAATAAAAATTTAAGAAAATAAATATAAATTAAAGGCGACTTTTTTGTTTATAGGTGGTGCGCCTTATTAACCTATACTTGTTTAAGCTTATTTTATTAAATTTAAATAAAAATAAAACCAATAAAATAAATTAATGTTTTTTAACTTCTATAAGGGATTGAGACTTTTGTTTTTTTGAGACTTCGGTTTTTGACCTATACTTTTACATCTAATTTTAACTAAAAGAAAAATACTATATGTTTGTTATGCTTTCCTTTTTTGTTTTTGTTTTTTTCTTCATATGTGGTTGTAAGTGTTATGTGTTAAAAATAACATATTGTGTCACTTGTTTATGTTTGTTTTAATTATGATAGTCAGTTGCTCTGTCGTATTTCTTGAATACTATTTGTAGACTATGTTAGATCAGATGCCCCAGCCAGTGGTCCCGTGAGAATCGTGTATACGCACTATCCCAATTAAATGTTAATCTGAAATCCTGAACTTTATAAAATTTCTTCTTGGATACTAATTACCAACTGATTATAAGGTAATTCAATTAAATGTATTTGATGTCTCAGGTGTGAAAACTTTAATGACATGTTATTTGGCTTGATTGGTGATTACAACAAGTGTCAAAATTAGATTAATTTGATTAAATATCATTACTTCTAATATGCATTGGTGAACTCGCTCACATAAACATTTTGGGCTCATTGTTTTTACTTTAAAGTTTATTTTTCTTGTAAAATATTTATTTAATCTCACAAATTATTTCATTTCATGGACAGATATATTATAAAAATGAAGAGATATTAAAACTTGTGTTGATCAGTTCAATATATTTAAATAATAATATCGGCGAATGTTAATTCCCTCAGATCAACTTTTTTTTTAAGAACAACATTTAACATATTTGATATAAAGTTTATATTTTCATATCAAGTACTTATTGATCTCTCAGATTTCATAAATTTGATAAAATAAAAGAGATATAAACACTTGGGTCTACCAACTTATATTAAGGCATATAACGGCGAATGTTTGTTCCGTCCGGTCATCTTTTTTTGAAGAAAAACATTTTTATTTACTATAAAGTTTATATTTTCATATCAAGTATTTATTGATCTCGTAGATTTCTTAGTTTCGTGTAAAAATATTGTAAAACAAATAAGATATTGACACTTATTTGTATCAGTTCAATATAATTAACGCGTACATCGGCGAATGTGAACACCGTCCGGTCAACTTTTTTTGGAGACAAACTTTTTTTTCTCACTATAAAGTTTACATTGTCGTATCCAATATTTATTATTCTCACAGATTCCTGAATTTCATGATAAAATATTGTAAAACAAAAGAGATATCAACACTTGTCGTCGACCAGTTGAATATATATATAGCGTATATCGGCGAGGGTGAATACCGTCCGGTCAACTTTTTTTGCAGATTTGTTTTCTTTTTTACTTTAAAGTTTATATTTTCGTGTAATATATTATTCAATCTCACAGGTTCCTGAGTTTCATGGACAAATATTGTAAAACAAAAGAGATATTAACACTTGTCGTCGACCATTTCAATATATATTTAGCGTATATTGGCGAGTGTGAATACCGTCCGGTCAACTTTTTTTTGAGAAAAACACGTTTTTTTGCAATCAAGTTTATATTTTCGTATAATATATTTATAAATCTCACAGATTCCTGAGTTTCATGGACAAATATTGTAAAACAAAAGAGATATTAACACTTGTCGTCAACCAGTTGAATATATATTTAGCGTATATTGGCGAGTGTGAATACCGTCCGGTCAACTTTTTTTGCTCAAAAATAATTATTTTTCCTCTTTTTTTTTATATTCATAAAATATAGTTTAATATCTTTCAGGTTTACAAATATTAAACAAATCTATCGGATAACAAAAAAGTTATGGATATTTATATGTCGTCCGGTCAACCGTCCTGTCACTATCCGGGCAATACACCTTATCGCTATTTGTCCGCCATTGCTGGAAATCACACAGGTTCCCGTAAAATTTTGACGTCATAAAACAAAATGTCTGACGTCACAATGGAAAAGTGATTGTTGTTGACGTCAAAAGTTCAAGCGGACGGGTCAGCCGGGAATAGCGATAAGGTGTATCGTCCTGTCATTAGTGGTTCCCCTTTTTAGTTTAGACATTCGGAACTGTCGTTAATGTAAACAACCTGAACCGAACATTTCTTCCTAATAAACCTGTCCTAGGCTAATACCAATACACCTTATCGCTATTTGTCCGCCATTGCTGGAAATCACACAGGTTCCCGTAAAATTTTGACGTCATAAAACAAAATGTCTGACGCCACAATGGAAAAGTGATTGTTGTTGACGTCAAAAGTTCAAGCGGACGGGTCAGCCGGGAATAGCGATAAGGTGTATTCACAACAATTTCACAGATCTGACTGACTTGAAAAAATCCAGGAAATACAGTCAGTTTGCATCCAATCTTTGGACAATATTTGCAATCGTATGAAAAGGTATGTGGAAAAAGATTAAACTGTTAAACAAATTACCTATTAAGGGCATATCCAACAGTTTCAGGGGAGGTAATAACAGACGTAAACGTCGTCTATTGTTTCCCGTAATTTAACGTTGTTTCAACGACGTCATAACGGAATCACCATCGGAATTTCTATGGCCGTCTGGAAAGGGCGGGTTCTTTCATCGAAAGAAAGGGCACGGCGGGAATCGGCAAAAAACTCATACAGAATATTAACAGAAATAGAACTCAAATCTTTAAAGATATCTTTGTCGTCTTAGTCTATTATAAAAGAACCGCAATTATCTTTATAATCATTATAGACCATATTCACTTAAGTTTCCGTTTTATTGAAATTATCTTCAATACAGTAGAGAACAACGAGAACAAATGCGTAATGATTTATTATTGCATTAGAATGCAAATTGTAATTAATTCTTTACCAAACTTTTCCAAAATTTTGTCATTCAGGATAGAAAACTCAAAGTTTGGTTTAACTTAAGAAAGATGAAAAAAAACTGGTTTCTTGAGAAAAATAAGATACAGCGTAAACTAACATTTATCATGCATCTAGCTTTGCGTTGAAGTCCTAATGTACAGTACATACATATAGTAGATCTTTAAATGAATACAACCTTTAACTGGTAAACAATGTAAAACAAAAGATGACACTGTAATAAAAACAAAATTGAAATAGGAAAACATTGTAGTATATAAATATACACTGACATACACGTAGAAAAATCTGACGATTTTGATGTTTACTTATGTATAAGAAAACAAATATAATTTAGCAAAAAAAAAAACACAAAACGGTGTAGGTCTTGATGTAGGTCTTGACTAATAAGACACGCTCTCATAAAATCAGCGGGTCCATAATAGGATAGGGAAAAAAACAGCCATCCGCCATCGAAATACCATAATTTAAAATTGAGGAAAAAAGCGGGGGGGGGGGGGGGGGGGGGGGGGGGTTAGGGGGAGGGGGGCTAATAGCTTTACTCACGATTTTGATTTTATTCAACTTTATTCTAGTACGGCATACGTTTTACCGCTAGCAAACTCTTTATCTTAATAATGTATTAATGATTTACTTCAGATCCACTTTCGCCTCGTCCTAATTATGTGTGATATATTTGCCACGGGAGAACGGGAGCAATCAATTTATCAGTTTCATATAGTGATGCATAATCATCAATTTTCAACGGATAGTTGTCTGAAACAGGGTTCCAGTTTTGGTATTTTATTTTTATTTACATTTTGTTTTTAAACGAAAATTTTAGAATTTCTTTCCGCATCTTTCTCTTTGAATTCATTTGTTTGCATAATCAAAAATAATATAGTAGTCTACATCAGTGGTTACATTGTATGCAGTCAAACTAGGTGTAGGGCAGTAGAACAGAAAACAATTTCCTTTGTGTATATGCAGTAACTCATATATTGAAGAGTAAAACAACGGCAGTCACGGTCGTTTTTCGGCCCTTTCGTTTATTCTCAAGCTTTTGTCTTACTGATCTGTTTTTTTTTTTTAAATAAAGCTGGTTTTTTTACCTTCAACTGCTATAGGCACAACAGATGTGTTAAAATCAGCAATGTGACTTATTTGAAGATTCATGTGATCTTTGTTGTTGTTTAGAGATTTTATTCGAAGTTCGTATATCCCTTCAACCATTTATTTAGATGTTTTTTTAACGTATAGATAGCGCGAAACTCACTGCACTATGCATCAGATATACATTTTTATTTCGACTAAACGAGGCTGCAAATTTATACATCTAAGCAGCTAAACGGCAGCACCAAATTTTAGCAAAGATATACTGTCGGATGGGAGAAGTCCAGAGATGTGAATATTTCTATACCCAATCAATCCTTTTGTTTTGAAAAAGATTTTAAAGGTATACATTAATACGACAGCAACCCAACGACCCATATAATTCAAAACACTAAGAGTCAACACACAGATTTTTGTTATAGCTAGAAGCCTATAAAGAATAAAAAGCCCGAAACTGCAAAATGAATTAATACGGAGGCATTGAGTTTTTCACTATCAGGTTTCCCAATTTTGACAAACACAATAGTAAAACTATCTGAATTGTTATCTCGTCCAGATACTGGTTCATTATAAATAAGAAAATGCGATACGATTGCTATCGAGACAACTATCCAACAAAGTCAAATTGTATAAATACATTTGTCTGCCACACCGTCGCACTGCCTTTGAAAAATTAGCGGGGAAATATAACGTTATTTTCCGAAACGTCTTAATTTTTGGCGCAATTTGTGAGGCTTACGGGAGGGATTGAGTAAACAGTATTATATTACTCAATTTTTCTCAAAAACGAGCATGGTGACAAATATTTTTCAAAACGTTATGAAGTTCCATTTTTTAAAAAGAATAACATATCTCACTTTGGCCAAATCGACACCGTTAGAAATATTTCAAAAAATCGAAAATGTGCATTTCAAATGTTCATTTCTTGCCGTTGTTTGGGTCCACCATAACGTTTTTGGCTTTTATTTGAGTAAGAATTAATGCTTTAAATGGTAAAGTTAGATTTTTCTAACCATCTTGAATTATTTTGCTTCAATTTGAGCCCAATTATATAAGTATATGTTGATTAAAATATCATATTTATTTTTTTCAATAAAAAACGTTTTTTACTCAAAAATTGTAAAAAATGTTCAATTTTCAGCAGTAATTTTTGCAAAAACGAAATCGACAACATATATTTTTTTTTGCCAAATTCGATTCTCTGTCAACTGAAGAATGAAATATCTTCAGGGGAAAAATTTCTCACCGTCAGAAATAAACTGTTGGATATGCCCTTAAATTATTTAAACAGGTTGGGACCAGTCCCCAAAAAATGTTATAATTAACAGTATGGAATATAATATCCAAAAAAATGAACTAATATTTGATTTAATAGAAGGTTATTGTTATATTGATAATACGAGACAGGCATAATGTAAATGGGGACGAAGTCTGTATGAATTATTTTTTTGTAACTTTAATATTTGTAATGAAAAAGAAATGGAAATACCGTAACGTTTCCCGGATTTTGGTTCTGTTGTTAGGGATTTTCGTTGTGACGTTATGAAAGTTATGACGTCATATACAATGTAAAAAAAGAAACGCTATCATCAGGTAACGTTTTTTCATATCGAGGAATTATTAAAAATGAAATTGGTATTGCGTTCCTTCCTATTTTATACATGACTGGAAAATATATATTTTACTCAAAGTTTCATACAAACGAGACCGGAAAAGGAAGTACATTGTAGATTTCTGCGCAGATCCGGAAATTCAAAAACGCGACAAAAAAAATTGAATGATTTTGAGTTCATTGGTACAATGAAAATATCGGGAAAATTTTCCCAATTTTTTTTTTTTATTGAATTTTCTACTGTTATTGGGGACTTCGTCCCCATATTATAACAAATGTACGTATTTCACAATTTACTAACATCATTTACCTGTTTACCCTTTACAAATGCTTTAGTTTTGCAAAATCTATTAAATTTTATTCAAAGTTGAAGTTGTACTAAAGTCAATATGCTCTTTTTCTTATGGTAGTTGATATTTTTCCGGTCTTAATTAAGATTAAAATAGAAGTATAGAAATTAAGATTTTAAAGAATAGAATAAATATAGAAACAAACACTTCAATTAAAAAAATCTCTATACAACTATGTCTTTATCAAACATTTATTCAAAACGTGCATATTAAAATTGATATTCCTTACTTTAAAAAAAAGTCTTTAGAATTGATACTAGTACTTTTTTTCTTTAATCTTTAAAGTCTAAAAAATATATAATACACATAAGCAATTTAGCATACAAACACATATAAAATATCATTCTGATTTAAAAATTTTAATAAAAATATCCTATTATTTTTGAAAGAAAAAGATACACCCACAACCTCCAACATTGTCCAACTGCTTGTCCAACGTGTTGAAGGCGGTCACTAAAAAGTAGAAGTAGAAGCTTTACGAGCGTTACAATTTTTAACCAGTGCCTTGCTTTTTGGTGAACATATTTTTTTAAGTCTGGCACCAAATACATTGTAGGTGCTGCCCTTGCAGACTTGAACTGAACATAATAACACTTGTTTCTTTTGCCATTGCATCACTTTTGCAAAATTTGTAGATATATATACATTTTAGTAATAAGTATTCAACATTCATAGAATAAATGCTGTCAATAAGCTAGATTTCTAAAGACTGTATCGTGTGTACATTATCTTTTTATTAATCTCATGATATTTTATTGCACTAAAGACTATATCTGCATGTCAGTTAACTGCTAGTAGTCTGTTGTTATTTATGTATTATTGTCATTTTATTTATTTTCTTTTGTTACATCTTTTGACATCAGACTCGGACTTCTCTTGAACTGAATTTTAATGTGCGTATTGTTATTCTTTTACTTTTCTACATTGGCTAGAGGTATAGGGGGAGGGTTGAGATCTCATAAACATGTTTAACCCCGCCGCAATTTTGCGCCTGTCCCAAGTCAGGAGCCTCTGGCCTTTGTTAGTCTTGTATGATTTTAAATTTTAGTTTCTTGTGTATAATTCGGAGTTTAGTATGACGTCCATTATCACTGTACTATTATGCATATTTTAGGGGCCAGCTGAAGGACACCTACGGGTGCGGGAATTCTCGCTACATTGAAGACCCATTGGTTGCCTTCGGCTGTTGTTTGCTCTATGGTCGGGTGGTTGTCGCTTTGACATATTCACCATTTCCTTTCTCAATTTTATAGATTATTATTATAGTTTTGTCTGGTTTTCATGAATTTTAGTTTCATGTTTCAAAGTACTCTGAACCCTGCTGTTACTCAACATATCCATGATATCAGTCGAAAATCAAATTTGTTGTTTTCCATTTTCATTCAATGATATCTAGCCACATACATGCATATCATTTGTGCATAGATTGTTTCCTTTAAAATTAATTTCATATACATGTAGTCTTGATTAAAAATCTTAAATAAGACCAGCAAAAAAGCAAAACTCTTTATAAATCACTATTAAGGCGGAGCCGGTAAAATAACCACTGCTTTTCTTATTGTACAATTTTGGTAAGAGTACTGTGCTCTTGGTAAATTCAGATATATAAATTTTCACAGAATTTCAAGTTCCATGTAGCAAAGGTATTAGTTCTGTGTACTAGCATGCCTAGTATTAGTTTTGTGTACTTGTTTTAGAGCTGATATTACTGACTTACATGTACATGTATGCAGACCCAAATAAATTCTTCAACCAGATTTTGATTCATTCAGAGGCATATCAATTCATAGTGCAAAATCATTTCTTTTTTGTTTTAAAAGAATAATATCAATATTACAAATGATTCTAACTCATTCACTGTATTTTAATCTGAATAATAATGCATATAGATACATGTATAGGAAGATGTGTTTTGATGGCCAATCAGACAATGCAACTGCACTCTCCGATCCAAGTCCCAATTTATAAAACCATAATAGGTCAAGGTAAGGACTTCAACACGGAACCTTTGCTCACACACCGAACAGCAAGCTATAAAGGGCCCCAAAAAATAACTACATTTGTAGTGTAACACCATTTTTATGGAAAAACCAACAGACAGTCTAATCTATATAAAAAACGAGAAACACTTTAATATGAACCACATAAACAAACAACAACTACTGAACATCAGATTCCTGACAAATACGACAGGTGCAAACAGTTGCAGCAGGTTTAAACATTTCAATGGTACCAAACCTTCACTGTTACAATCTTGCATCTAAATCAATAGTGTAACATCACAACATAGAAAGATGTATAAGTATATATAGCCATAAAACTTTTTCAAAGCAAAAATGTTAACCTGTATTTTCATAAAATCCCTGTGTTCTCCCCAGATATTTCATTAAGCATCCTGGTAAACAGGGGAAATTGAAATACCATCTTGATTCTAAAAAGTACATGTATAGCATCACATCCACAACACTATCTATAAGAAAATCAATTCAGATAGCATCACATTTAAGATTATAGCAGCATGTTACCATGATGCTAAAAGGCCCTGGGGAGAACACTGAATCCTCTTTAAAAAAATATAATTTTATTTTTCCCTTTTTCAAGTTTGTATATATATATATATATATATAAGAACTGTACTTTTTTTTTATGAAAATAAATGACTTATATTTTAACATTGTAATATGGTAATTGTTAAAGCTCACTACATGATTTATAAAAAAATCTGCTGCACAAAAAAAGGAAATACATGAAAAATAAGGTACATGTATACCCCCAAAATTCATACATTTGTATACATATATTGATATACTATCTGACTATATATACAGAATGTTGTTTCAGGAAAACTCTACAATACTTTATGAAATATTTGTTTGTATTCCAGCAACCAAATTTTTACAAGGAGAGTAGGAACTACAAAGACAATGGATGCTTCAGAAAATGTGAATAAAGATGGACAAAATTGCATTGTGTTTGATATTAAATTTGAGGATATTCAACCAAAATCAGGAAAACCACCAGCACGTTTCTTAGAATACCAACAAAGATCACAAGTAAATAAAATAAAATCATCAGAAGAGATTTCCCAGAAACAAAAACAAGCAGAGGAGAGGAAAAAGGTTTGTTACAAGTTCAGTTTAGTTTATGAATTCATTGCTGATGGAGTTTTTTTATGTTTTTTTTTTATGTTAAATTATAATCATGTTTCAATATTTGTTCTAAATCAGATTTAATTATTAACGATCCGTATGTATGCTAGATTGCATGTGTTGTGTGTGTGGATATTATATGAATATTGTGTTTTGTGTTGATTTATATATGCTCTTTATGGGCCCTTTGATTAGGAATAAAGATATTGTGAATTTGAATTTCCTATCCAACAGCTAGTAACTCAGCAATTCTGCATTCACATGAAATAATATTGAGATAGTCGTAATAATATTAAACTAATGTTTTACAAAAATGTATTTGTTGACATTTGTTTTAACTTATAATTGAATATTATAATTGTTGTACACAGTAATATAACAGATAAATTCACTGACCAATCCAACGACCAATCAGACTTTTTAGGATAGAATTTTTGACATTGACATACATGTACATGTATGTAGACCCAAAACTTTTGTGAATTTATCTTTTGAGTTAACAAATGAAAATATGACTTACTTAAAATGCCACAATCATGACAAGTATTGCATGTTTCATAAAAATAAAAAAAAAAAACCCAGCAAATTATCTCCCTTAGTGTTGAAATATTATAGAAACAAATGTATTCTGAGCATGATCAGTACTACATTATGTACATTTATGCATATTTTTATACATGTATATATATTTCAATCAAGAATATAATATTGAGGAAATTGTTTCTTATTCATTGATCAAATGTATTTTCTTTAAACTATATTATGTCTACGGCCAGGAATTTTATATCAAACCACATTTATTCTTACATTTGCACACCTGGAGGCAAATTTTTTTTTCAGTCAAACCAGAGCATTTTTCTTTCTTTCAGATTCATACAAGATGTATATGTAATACTTTCTGAATATGAAGCAAGCTGAATATTTTTTCGGACATCTTATGATCTAAATAGGCCAGATTTGTTTTTTAAATCCAGCTAGAAAATCATACAGACTCTGTGTCTAAAACTTGTAAAAGTTATTTAAATGATAATTCTTTTTTAAAATCTTTTTTATTCTTTAGACAAAGATTCTTTAAATGGATCAGACATTTTCTTGGTAAGGAATGTTTTGGTGACATGCAGTCAAAATGAAGTTCAAGGGACATAATCCAGGTTCTTGCCAAGTGAATTGTGCATAGCAAATATCTATCATATTTTTTTCTAATTTTGAATTTAAATATAGATATTTAAAAATGTTTGCATTTACAAATTTCTTTCTCATATTACAGGCTTATGAAAAAGCAAAGATTGAAAGAATAAAGGAAACAACAGAAGAATGTAGGAAAATTGATGAAAAAGTGAATAGACTTGGAGTAAACACAAATTATTTTGGTGTAGGGAAATCTGACAATAGTAAACCGCTTTCTACAAAAGAGGCCATCATGTCTGTTAAATCTCTATCTAAAGACTTTTCAAAAATTTCAACAGGTATCAAAACAGATTCATTATTTGCTAAAAACTTAAACAATTCTTGACACTATTTACATTTATATTTTAAACAATATTTGATAGAATAATAATATTAATGCTGCACTGAAATATTTATTTGTGACAAAAAGGTTCTACTCATACATGTCATAATCAGACTAAAAGTTTGAGTTAAAATTTTGAATTTAGGAATTTTGTTCGTAATTAATCATGTCTTGAATAAAGTTTGATTTTGCAAGTCTTGTTACCTAAAGAGGAGTTTAAAAAATAAGTATGAAAGTTACAATATTCCTTAAAATAAGTCAGTCTGTTGTCTTCCGTGTAGTTTAGTGGTCATTTTTTGTCTTCCTGTTACATTTGTGTATCATTAATAATTAGGCCTGAGTAACTTATAGTCTTGGTGAGGGACATTTTTGTCTTCCAGTTACATTTGTGTTTGATTTTCAGTAATGTTTGTATTTTAAGCCAATAATTGTCTCCCCTGTTTATAACCTGTTGTTTTCCAAGACTTTAATTTATAGATTTTTTTTTTAAAATTTGTATATTGAGACTTTAAAAATCCTTATCTTATGTTATGAATTTTTCAAATACAGGGAAGTGATAATGTAGGTGTTCTCAGTTTCTTGTTGCTTGTTGTCTGGGGGACTCTCACAGGTCTCAATTATTGTTGAAAACTTGTCTCATTGAAAACTATATTACTGATGATGTAATTGTACTGATGGCTACATACAGTCTAAAGATTCTATTTTACTTACAGTAAATGTACTGACTATATATAGACTAGACCGTTGGTTATCCCATTTGAATGGTTTTACACTAGTAATTTTGGGGCTCTTTATAGCTTGTTGTTCCAAAGCTCTGTGTTGAATGCCGTACATTGACCTATAATGGTTTACTTTTATAAATTGTTATTTGGATGGAGAGTTGTCTCATTGGCACTCACACCACATCTTCCTATATCTATGAAGAATATGAATTAAATGTGAACTTTCCAAAAGTTTTTTTTATTTTTGAAAACTTGTTAACTTAAAATTAAATATAATTAAATCCCATAAAATATAAATCAAAAATTTAAGATTATTCCATCAAAACAGAGACTTGGTGCTGCCAGAGACAGTTAATATGTCTGTGTTTCAGTTAAACACTGGAAACAATGAAAGAGAAAAACCTAATTTTTTTTATTTAACATGAAAAACAAGTTATATGTTATTTCTTTGATTTATACATACTACATAGATATATATGTACATGATGTATGTATATAGATATAATGTGTATATTTTGGTATGTAGTTATGATATTTTATGTACTTTTTTAATTTGTATATGTGTGCATGTAGCTATAGTTAAGATATTTTATGTACTTGGTTAATTTGTATTTATTGCTTGAGTAAGATTAGTTGTAACTATTGAGTTAACCCTCTTTAGAGGAAGAATATTTATTTACACCATTATGTGATATTTAAAGAGTCGCAAGAATAAAATTTTACAGATATGAAATGATTATAAATTATAATTTGTCAGTAAATGAGACTACTTAATTAAATTTGATCTCAAGCCAATGAAGCTAAGCTTGTTTACTAACATTACATACATTCTTTTATTTTTATGCCATCATGTAGTTTGCAGCTACACAACCTTGAACCAATGTCAAATATATTTTCTTAAGTATGGTCGCTCCTTTTGTTTTTAAATTTTTGCAAGATATTCAGACAAATATATTTTCTTTGCTTGATGTTAATAAGATTAAAACAAAAAATAACTGATGGGTCCAAGGTGTAACAACTACAATTTTAAGGTCCTTTAATTTATAGGGTTGTGTAAAAATCTTTCTGATAATCAACTATAGTCCAACACATCTTGCCTATATATTACAATATGTATTGTGTTTGACTTGCTGTTATTCCATTAGACTTGGTTTTGTTAGTATTAAAAAATAAACTTGAAATTGGAATCTGGCTAAAATGCATGTAGCGACATGGGTCCTTAGGTTTTATTTAGTGAAACTATACAAACTTATTTAACTATTTGCATTTGAGCACCAATTGAGGTCTTATGTTACAAGGAAACAATTGTCTGGTGAACCAAATAATAAAACCTTTTGTTGTTTCAGTGTCAATAAACTGTACCCATTGTTTTTCAAATTTAAAACATCTGTAAGGCTACCTGAAATGTACTAATATATGTTTTTATATATGATTAATGCATGACTTTTATTGTTTGAAAACATAAATAGAAATTAATATTAATCCAGACTTCCCAATTTTGTAAAAGGTAATAAAAAACACCAAAAAAGTCATGTTCACATCATTAGACATAGTATATCATTCAAGGATCATATTGCAAAGATTGATTGTTAATGAAATTTAAAAGGTTCTTGCATGAAACCCTTGATGTTTAAATTGGACAGGCTACTGTTCGCAGAGAATGTGTTCAGGACAGTAAGTGCAATCATAAAAATAAAGTGAAATAACTTTATACAGCAATGTGTTTTTTTTCATGTTTTTCCTCACTTCATCAGAGCATTTAGATTCTTGACATTTTAACATTATTTATTTTTCTGTAAATTCATCTCAGCATTAGGGTATATTAGGCTTCGGGAAGTCACTGATACTGCCAAATACACATTGTTATGCATTGTTTATCATGTTAAAGTAGATTGTTTTTGTTGTTAATATACATTAATAGAAAAAAAGTAGTTATACACAAGTATTATACATAATACAAAGGAACATAACTGCAAATGGATATTTATGATCATTTATGCATATTATAATTTAAGAAGGCAACTTAACACACTAAATAAGACAGATAAATTGTTAAATTTAACCTAAGTTGATAAAAATCTGACATTTCTTTGAATGTGATTAACAACTTCACTACTAACATGAGTCATGTCAATTGGTAATGATGAACTGTACATGCACCTGAACATTGATGGGGCTGCCACTTTGGATGTATTACCTGTTTTATAAGTCATTATGTTAGATTTCATAATACTAAAACTAAAATAAATTGGGGATCATGAATGTTAAATCATTTTTTTTATTAGAAAAAAGACAAACATACTGAACTTCAAAGAAAAATTCAAATCAGAAAGTCCCTTAACAAATGGCCAAAATTGGCAAATCAAAAGCTCAAACACACGAAACGAATGGAAACAACTGTCATTTTCCCTGACTAGAATTGCACTAGCTTATAACATTGATATAACTCTAATACATATACAAATGTACAAGGAATGTAAAAAAAAAAATTTGACTTTTTTAGGAATGAAAGAATCTGTGATATTTTAGGGGAGATTTAAAAAAAAAAATGACTTGAATTTAGGGGGAAATTTTTAACTGGATACTGCTGCAATTTAAACAAAAGAGTATGTTTAGTAGGTGCTCCATTTGACCCTGAATATGAAGTTTACATTTACAAGATAAAAATTGTTTCAAGTTTGTGCATAGATATGTTAGAAAGTTAAATAGAGCTATTTTCTTATAAATTCAAATAGTTACCACCCAAATTCGCCAACAAAGATTTTTTTAGTGAAATTTGAAAAAAACCTTGCTTGATTTTAACCAAATTTAGGCCTAGGAAACAAAGAGCACATGCTTCACACAAATAAAAATGAAAGTAAGATATTTAGAATAATAAAACTAACATGTTAACACAACTTTTTTGTTATACGACAGCAAAAATTTTAATTTTTTGGTCGTATATTGCTATCACGTTGGATTCGTCGTCGTCGTCGGCGGCGTCGTTGTCCGAATACTTTTAGTTTTCGCACTCTAACTTTAGTAAAAGTGAATAGAAATCAATGAAATTTTAACGCAAGGTTTATGACCACAAAAGGAAGGTTGGGATTGATTTTGGGAATTTTGGTCCTAACATTTTAGGAATAAGGGGCCAAAAAGGGCCCAAATAAGCATTTTCTTGGTTTTCGCACTATAACTTTAGTTTAAGTCAATAGAAATCTATGAAATTTTGACACAAGGTTTATGACCACAAAAGGAAGGTTGGGATTGATTTTGGGAGTTTTGGTTCTAACAGTTTAGGAATTAAGGGCCAAAAAAGGGCCCAAATAAGCATTATTCTTGGTTTTCGCACAATAACTTTAGTATAAGTAAATAGAAATCAATGAAATTTTAACACAAGGTTTATGACCACAAAAGAAAGGTTGGGATTGATTTTTGGAGTTGAGGTCACAACAGTTTATGAATTAAGGGCCAAAAAGGGGCCCAAATAAGCATTATTTTTGGTTTTTGCACCATAACTTTAGTATAAGTAAATAGAAATCTATGAAATTTAAACACAAGGTTTATGACCATAAAAGGAAGGTTGGGTTTGATTTTGGGAGTTTTGGTCCTAACAGTTTAGGAATAAGGGGCCCAAAGGGTCCAAAATTGAACTTTGTGTGATTTCATTAAAAATTGAATAATTGGGGTTCTTTGATATGCCGAATCTAACTATGTATGTAGATTCTTAATTTTTGGTCCCGTTTTCAAATTGGTCTACATTAAGGTCCGAAGGGTCCAAAATTAAACTTAGTTTGATTTTAACAAAAATTGAATCTTTGGGGTTCTATAACCAGTATATTTTGGATGCAAGAATGTTAAAATGTGGAATTTGAATAATGGTTATAATTTAGTATTAGTTAAGATATTTAGCACTAGCTTAAGAAATAATTTACTTGATAAATAGTTAATATAAATCTTCACAATTTTAGATAAGTGTAAAGCAAATTATTATGTAATCCCCTGAGGCCTAAATGACAATAGAGAATTAAGGATTAAAGAAGTGTTATATATATACAAAAAGGATTTCTTACTTTTTAAGATGATTTAAGTTATGTCACAAAGACTTGATATTTGGGAATATAGATAAATAAGCATTATTATGTAAATTAGCTATTTGAGTATTAATGTTATGTAAATTGAATAATGAAACAATATATATTAGTTGACCATGTAGTTAGGGACACTTGTTTGACAGTCACATATTGGACACTTGTGTTTTATACTTGGATTTAGACAGTTGTATTGAATTGATATTAGACATGCTGTTTTAATATGTCTCATGAACTTATGATGTGATTTAATTGTGATTGATAACTTAACTGAATGCTGATTAATAAACATTATATATTGAACTTTGAATCTGTGTTACGTTGACATGTATTCATATCAAAGCTACCAGCTAGTTCCCCCAACCTAGCAAGATGAATAACCAGGTCAGGAACGTGCAATGTACTGGCCTTGGTTATAGTTCTTTGATATGCTGAATTTAAAAATGTACTTAGATTTTTAATTATTGGCCTAGTTTTCAAGTTGGTCCAAATGGGGGTCCAAAATTAAACTTTGTTTGATTTCATCAAAAATTGAATAAATGGGTTCTTTGATATGCCAAATCTAACTGTGTATGTAGATTCTTAATTTTTGGTCCAGTTTTCAAATTGGTCTACATTAAGGTCCAAAGGGTCCAAAATTAAACTAAGTTTGATTTTAACAAAAATTAAATTCTTTGGCTTATTTGATATGCTTTATCTAAATATGTACTTTGATTTTTGATTATGGGCCCAGTTTTCAAGTTGGTCCAAATCAGGATTCCATATCAAGTATTGTGCAATAGCAAGAAATTTTCAATTGCACAGTATTGCACAATAGCAAGAAATATCTAATTGCACAATATTGTGCAATAGCAATTAATTTTCAATTGGAGTTATCTTTCTTTGTATAGAATAGTAGTTGATAATATATGTTGGAAATTTGCCAGACATGACTATGATGTCATTTTCTATTTTTATTTGCCAATAACTTTATCTAAATAACTTCATTGGAAATTTGCCAATATAAAATGTTGCTGATGAAGCTTTTTATGCCCCACCTACGATAGTAGAGGGGCATTATGTTTTCTGGTCTGTGCGTCCGTTCGTTCGTTCGTCCGTCCGTCCGTCTGTTCGTTCGTTCGTTCGTCCGTTCGTTCGTCCGTCTGTCCCGCTTCAGGTTAAAGTTTTTGGTCAAGGTAGTTTTTGATGAAGTTGAAGTCCAATCAACTTGAAACTTAGTACACATGTTCCTAATGATATGATCTTTCTAATTTTTAAGCCAAATTAAACTTTTGACCCCAATTTCACGGTCCACTGAACATAGAAAATGAAAGTGCATGTTTCAGGTTAAAGTTTTTGGTCAAGGTAGTTTTTGATGAAGTTGAAGTCCAATCAACTTGAAACTTAGTACAAATGTTCCCTATGATATTATCTTTCTAATTTTAATGCCTAATTATATTTTTTATCCAATTTCACGGTCCATTGAACATGGAAAATGATAGTGGGAGTGGGGCATCCGTGTACTTTGGACACATTCTTGTTTTCCTTATCTTATCTAAAATGTTTTTAGATAATGTATGTTGGACATTTGCCAGACATGACTATGATGTCATTTTCTATTTTTATTTGCCAATAACTTTATGTAAATAACTTCATTGGAAATTTGCAAATATAAAATGTTGCTGATGAAGTTTGTTTTATTGTTTTATACAATAAACAATGTATATTCACTTTTACTACCAACCAATCTTTACCATTCAGTGATAACAAGCACTTTATTTTACATTTTAATATGTTATGATGTATTTAAAAGAGTAGTTAGTGTTGCAAACTCCATTAGAAATTTGAATTGATATCAGTTTTAGAAAAAGGAAAACGGGGATGTGAAAAAAAGGGGGGGGGGGTTTAAATTTTTCTCATTTCAAATTTCATAAATAAAAAGAAAATTTCTTCAAACATTTTTTTGAGAGGATTAATATTCAACAGCATAGTGAATTGCTCAAAGGCAAAAAAAACCTTTTAAGTTCATTAGACCACATTCATTCTGTGTCAGAAACCTATGCTGTGTCAACTATTTAATTTTAGATTTAAAAAGTTTAAAGAAGAAATCTTTAATTGATTTGTAAAATCTTGACATTTGTTTTGTGTAAAAAAAAACCCCATGTAATGTCAAAAATTTGATCACAATCCAAATTCAGAGCTGTATCACGCTTGAATGTTTTGTCCATACTTGCCCCAACTGTTCAGGGTTCAACCTCTGCGGTCGTATAAAGCTGCGCCCTGCGGAGCACCTGGTTGACACATGACATCTATATTATAGTCCAAAAATTCAATGATCAATCAAAATGTCTACTACTTGTGACATCATGAAAAGAACGCTAATATGCAAGTTTTCAACAAAAAGACCTATTTCCAATCTATTCATTTGTTTTAGCTATGATTCATTGCCATATTTAATTTAGTCGATCCTATTTTGAAGTTCTACATGGAAATGAGTCCATATTAAGGCCTTATCGAAACCTTCTCCTTTTATATTTATAATTTTAGAACACCTTCCCCCTTAAAAAAGATAAGAAGTTTTAGATAATAAGCATGATAATTAATGTTTGTTCTATTTGTCTTGAAATTATTTTAATCAATATTATCTATATGAAATTGTAAATCTTGATCCCCTTTCTTTCTTTAAAACCACATTACTTCTTTATTGCATATAGCACATATAATTTTAGTTGAATTGGTATCTATGAATTTAACTGTATTTGAAGGCAAATAAAAAAATCTATATGATATTGATTTCAGCAGAGACATATAATACTATATTATATGTCTCTGATTTCAGTGAGTATTATTGTCGAGGTCAGATCTTTAGCATACATTTTTTATTTAAATTTTAGTTAATTTACAATTTTAGGGCATTACAAAAAAATAGATAATTATATGATACCGAAATTAGTGTCGTGTTGAATAACTCAGAATGTCTAGTATATTTTATGCTGTAATTCATGTCACCTTTTACATAAACAAACATTCCATAAGCTGGTAAGGCTTTAGAATTCTTCAATATAATTTGGCTGTACATATTTTAGTTCTTTTATTTCTTTTTATATCGGTTGTATTTCATTTTCTGTGATAACATTTTTTACAGGATATTTTATATTTGTGAAAACTATTTATATGTTATTTATATTTCTGTTGCTGCTTGTAAAATTGTTTGAAGTCAATAAATAATCGTGGTACATTTCATCTTTTGAAAATCAACACTTTTTGAATATTGCTTTGCAAATATATTGTTTACAAAATATATATATACATTGTAGTTAATTTGGTTTCACAGTCACTACGTACAGCATTTCAAATATAATTTTCTGATCCCACCAATAGAAATCAGTCATTACATTTAGATCAATGTACTATCTAAATTTGATAAATGGTTTTTTTTCCAACATGGTATACATGCTGTATAAAATTTAAAGAAAGCAAGGCTATGGGATGGGTGTTAGCAAGGTTTACTCAAGAAATTATCAGAATTGGTTCTGCTATGTTTCATAAAAAAGAATGGGCACCATAGATACAAATATCTTGTTTTAGAGAGGGGAAAATCGTTATTGATAAACAACCATAATGATTTTGATTGAAAAAATAATTTTCTGAAACTGACATTGTCATGATGCTTGATTTCTCGAGGACTTGTTTTTTCAACAAGTAATTGACATTCCCGACTTGTTCTTTTATTCATATGAGACAGACTTCATACAAGAGCTTCGAAAGAAGAATGAAAAGAAGCTAGCATATTTTTTTAACTTTACATTACATGATATAGATGATGTCCTATCACTGAATAATTCGAAGTTTGGTGACTTATGAATGCTACGCCTCAGGGTGTATGAATTTTCAACAACGGTGTAAAATTCTGTACACCCCTGATTACACAAATATAACTAATAATATCTATGTCGTTTTCTGAAAATGAAGTCAGTTGGAATGTTGGTGAATTCGTGATTTCCTTTTGCAGAACCTCTATATAAAATTTTTGTCAAACAATAAAGAAATTGTGTTGCAATCCTCTAAAATTTTATTTCAATTATTTATAGGTAAAGAACAAAGCTTGGTTAACATATAATGTCTGCCGTTGTTTTTTGAAATAGAAATTAGGTCCGAAACATGTGTATGGTTGGTCCGAAATTTTCTTTGATTGCGATTTTTTATGCGTCCATGAGAACGATTTTTACGAACAGATTTAGAAACTATATCCAAAATGTTAACAGAATCGGTTCTTGATATATTGCCAATTCCCATGATATTATCATTAAGACCGAGAGGGTAGACTGTTTGTAATTTTTTAATTCAATTTAATTCAATTATTTTCCGTGATCGTACAAACTTTGAATGAGATTCACCAGGCTGCTTATTTACTACTTCTAAAGGTTGAACTGTTAAATATTTAATAGGATGATTGTGCTTCTTAAGATGTTGATAAATGATACTTTTGAATTTATTGGGTCTTTTAAAACGATACAGGTGTTCTTTCGTGCGTTTAAATAAATATCGCCCAGTTTCACCTACGTACTGAATACCGCATCATGTGAGTAAATAAATAATGCTGTTTGTTTTTCAAGTAATATATATCCAGTTTCAAAATTTAAAGAAAATGTGCGACCATTAAACGAGGAGCTTACCGTATTGTTGGTGGAATGACGAGGACATGTAAGTCATTTTTTGGCATGACACTTATCGATAGAAGGGTAAACACGATTTTTATTGTTAAAAATGTTAGCAATGGTAGTATTTTTGATAAGCGATTTTGAAGATTGAGACGTGTAGATACCCTTTATACGAGTTTAGTATTTAATATTTGTCCATTTCTAAGCTTCATATTTGTTTTTGGTATGCAGACTTTATTACAAAGGAGCAAAGACTGGCGTCCAGAATATGAACCAGCACACAGTAAATTGAATTGTGTAAAAATGAAAAAACTGTTCGGCTAAAGACGTCAAACGCTTTTTGTCATAGATTACCCGACAAATTTAACAAAAGAAAGGGTATATCAAGGTAGCGACTAACGTCTGATTAAATAGATGAATGGGGCTAAATATTAAAATACTACTTTTTGATAAATAATCCTAAAGTAATGAACGTAGAGAAGTTCTCGCTCGGACACACACTCCATAATCTAGTATAATATAAGTCATAGAGCATAAAGCTTAAGCACGGGGAGGCACTCTATTGTCTCCACACGGCACTAAAGACAAACTCTGTAAAAAATAAAATTGAGAAAGGAAATGGGGAATGTGTTAAAGCGACAACAACCCGACCATAGAGCAGACAACAGCCGAAGGCCACCAATGGGTCTTCAATGTAGCGAGAATTCCCGCACCCGTAGGTGTCCTTCAGCTGGCTTCTAAAAATATGTATACTAGTACAGTGATAATGGACGTCATACTATCATACACAAGAAACTAAAATTAAAAATCATACAAGACTAACAAAGGCCAGAGGCTCCTGACTTGGACAGGCGCAAAATTGCGGCGGGGTTTAACATGTTTATGAGATCTCAACCCTCCCCCAATACCTGTATTTATTTTCCCGCTAAAATACATTACACTAACGTAATCACAGTTATTTTATATGGGTTTTATAGAGGAAAGTTATTTTTTTCCTTATTGAAACATAAAGCGATAGAATTTGCTAAAATTCATTGAGAGAATTGCAAAACTAGATCGCCCTCTGGAAATTTTGATGACTTTAAATTGTTTCACATCTTCATCATCTGCTAGGGTTACAATACATTATAACTATTCTTTTTTACACTGCCTGTTAATTTTCTCAAATGTTGGAGAGATTATTCACTTGACAAGGGATGCATAGAATGCAGGTGTGAACGGGGAATGGAAACGATGTTTTTTGTGTTGATTTCTTTGTCGTTTTCGACTTGTAAGCTTCACAAAATTCCGCACAAACAACGGTACATTGCCGGCGCTTCTGCATGTTCTACAAAGGAACTGTCCATTAGATTGACAAACATTCTGGTCACAGAGAAAGAAGGTCTTCAGAAATACTGTGAAACTGTTCACTCGCGTAGTGGTATTAACCATATGTGGATTCTTAAAACACTCTAAAGAACTTCCTGATAATTTCTAATCTCGATCTCTCTCTGAAATTAATTATATCAAAACTTTTGATTTTTCCACCATTCCCAATGTGAAATTGAAAAATCGTCTAAAAGAAATAACCCACAAAGCTTTTCAATATAAAAATGGCAGTATGCGCTATAAATTTATTGTTTTGGGATACCATACGGCATATTTTGTTAATAGTTAACAATAAGGTAAAACATGCTTCACAGAGGAACAAGCGATCAGTATATATATGCTGGAGTTTCTCATTGACAACATATATGTTGAGTTTAGAGGTAGACTTTTTCAGCAAGTTATCGGTATTCTTATGGGAACAAACTGTGTGCCTCTCCTTGCTGACCTCTTCTTATTTTAATATGAGTCGGAGTTCCTGCAGACATGCACTTGTCAAAAACAGGAAAATCAAGGAAGCCCGATGATTTAATTTCACATTCAGATATATTCATGATGTTCTTTCCATTTATTAACAATCCAAACTTTTCTGATCGGATTCTACCAATATATCACCAAGATCCAGAAATTAAAGAAACAACAGAACGGCTTCCTTCGCCTTATTTTTGTCGAGCCTTCGACTTTAGTCGAAAAAACGAGACTAAGCGATCCTACATTCCGTCGTCGTCGGCGTCGTCGGCGGAGGCGTCCACAAATATTCACTCTGTGGTTAAAATTTTTGAAAATTTAATAACTTTCTTAAACTATACTTGATTTCTACCAAACTTGGACAGAATCTTGTTTATGATCATAAGATAGTATCCAGAAGTAAATTTTGTAAAAATAAAATTCGATTTTTTTCTGTATTTTATTTATAAATGGACTTAGTTTTTCTGTGGGGAAACATTACATTCACTCTGTGGTTAAAGTTTTTAAAATTTGAATATCTTTCTTAAACTATACTGGATTTCTTCCAAACTTGGACAGAAGCTTGTTTATGATCATAAGATAGTATCCAGAAGTAAAGTTCGCAAAAATAAAATTCAATTTTTTTCTGTTTTATACTTATAAATGGACTTAGTTTTTCTGCGGGGAAACATTACATTCACTCTGTGGTTTAAGTTTTTTAAATTTTAATAACTTTCTTTAACTATCCTGGGTTTGTACCAAACTTGGACAGAAGCTTGTTTATGATCATAAGATAGTATCCAGAAGTAAATTTTGTAAAAAAAATAAATCCATTTTTTCAGTATTATACTTTTAAATGGACTTAGGTTTTCTGCCAGGAAACAACACATTTACTCTGTAGTATTTTTTTTTTTAAATTAATAACTTTCTTATACTATTTTAAATTTGTACCGAACTTGGACAGAAGCTTGTTTATGATCAAAAACTAGTATCTAGAAAGGACATTTTGTTAATATTTGGTACCTGTGTATCTGTATTTTACTTATAAATGGACTTTAGTTTTTCTTCCAGTTAACATTATATACAGTCTGCAGTTAAAGTTTTTAAAACATTTATTAGATTCATAAACTATCCTGAAATTTTTACCAAACTTGGACAGAAGCTTCTCACAGTCAAAAGACAGTATCAAGAGGAATATTTTTATTGATTGTTTTCCTCATTTTTGTTGAGCCTGGAAGTAACAGCAAAAGTAGGCGAGACACTGGGTTCCGCGGAACCCTTACGAATTTTTAGATTTACACCTCGAATTTGACATAAGTGGTCATCTCAATACCAGAATCTATGACAAGCAAGGCGATTTTAATTTTAAAATTATAAATTTTCCCCATCTTTAGCAGCAATATACCAACATCACCTGCAAATGGGATATACATTGATGAGCCATGGTTATGTCAAAAGACGTCCGTCCTGTTTCTAAAAAAGTTCATTGGAAAATACCAAGACCTTGTAGATAATTATTCCGTATCAACTTCATGCACAAATAGATGAAAAGGAATAAGATCGGAACCTTTGCATGATGAAAAGAGGGAATTTCTTCCTATTCAGTTCACTGATAAAGGAATTGATGCTATCAACATCAGCAACGTTCTTCACCACTAAGTTGTTACATCTAAAATTCCAATTCATTTTCAAAATCAATTTTCAAACAAAAAAAATCAAAATCAGTCTGTTCCTATTGTATCCTATACATGCTACAGTTACACCAAAACCATTGCACCTTAAATTATTTATCTATGGAAGAAAAATAATAATAATAATAATAACTAGAATTGCCATTGCAAGCAATAGCGGATGTCACCCTTCCATGAAACAAGCATTGCAGGACCTTGAAAAGTACCTAAAAACTCCGACATGTGACTGTTCTCACTTGCCTTAAATTTACAGCCCTTTTGGTCATGTTATTACTGGGGATCTATACATAGTTCAACATGAACATCTCCGAACGAGGATATCTCATGGTTTTTAAGTTTAAAAAACCTCAACACATCAATTGGAACCATAGCTTCAAAATAATTATGGATTCCACCGAGGACTACGCCAAATATGGGCTAAACGAGAAAAAGTTGGAACTGGACACACTGCCAGAATGGGTCAAACAATCCGGTCTCTGATAAAACGTCGAATTCATAGTTGAAAAGTGTCTATCATCTCGTCGCGATAAATATGGTGTTGTTCCTGCAGACAAAGCTTCAAATAATATTGTTTTTGTATGTAAATCGTACTACTATGAATGTCTTGTAAATAAATTAGATATAAAAATCAGCAATCAGGTAATCCCACATACAAAAACATATCATTTGACACGATGATATTTTGGCGAATAATAAGTCCTACGTGGCATCAATGAACAACGAAGCTTCACAAAATTCCACACAAACAACGGTACATTACCGGCTCATCTGCATGTTCTACAAAGGAATTGTCCATATGATTGACAGACATTCTGGCCACAGTGAAAGAGGGTCTTCAGAAATACTGTGAACCTGTTTACTCGCATAGTGGTATGAACCATATATGTGGATTCTAACAAACTCTAAAGAACTTCCTGGTAATTCTTAATCTCGATATCTCTCTGAAATTAAATATATCAAAACTTTTGATTTTTCAACCCTGTATACCACCATTCCCAATGCGAAATTGAAAAATCACGGTCTAAAAGAAATAATCCACAATGCTTTTCAATATCGAAATGTGTAAGTGTTCCGCGGAACCCAGTGTATCGCCTACTTTTGCTGTTAGTCGCAGGCTCAACAAAATGGGGAAAAAATATTGAAAATTTTCCTCTAGATACTATCTTTTGATTGTAAGAAGCCTCTGTCCAAGTTTGGTTAAAATCCAGGATTGTTTATGAATCTAATATTTTTTTTAAACTTTAACTGCAGACTGTATGTAATGTTAACTGGAAGTCCATTTATAAGTAATATACGGATCAACAGGAAATAATTGTTTACAAAATTTCATTCCAGATACTAACTTTTGATCATAAACAGGCATCTGTCCAAGTTTGGTATAAATCCAGAATAGTTTACGAAAGTTATTAGATTTTTTGAAACTTTAACCACAGAGTGAATGTAATGTTAACTTGCAGAAAAACTAAGTCCATTTATAAGTAAAATACGGATAAACAGGATTTTTTTTAACAAAATTTACTTCTGGGTGCTATCTTATGATCATAAACAAGCTTCAGTCGAAGTTTGGTAGCAATCCAGGATATTTTAAGAAAGTTATTAAAAATTTAAAAACTTTAAGCACAGAGTGAATGTAGTGTTAACTGGCATAAAAACTAAGTCCATTTATAAGTAAAATACGGAAAAACCAAAATAAATATTTTACAAATTTTTCTTCTGGATACTATGTTTTGATCATAAGCAAGCGTCTCTCCAAGTTTGGTAAAATTCCAGGATATATATATATATATAGTTTAAGAAAGTTCTTAAAATTTCAAAAACTTTAACCACAGAGTAAATATTTGTGGACGCCGACGACGGAATGCAGGATCGCTATCACGGTCTCGCTTTTTGCGACAAAAGTCGCAGGCTCGACAAAAATGGCAGCATGCGCTTTTTTTTTTTGGCTTTGGGATACCATACAGCATATTTTGTTAATAGTACCTGCTACACATCGAAACATTGTCAAGTGATCAGTATATATATGTGCTGGAGTTTCTCATTGACAACTTAATTGTTGAATTTGGAACTAGACTTTTTCAACAGGTTATCGGCATTCTTATGGGAACGAACTGTGCGCCTCTCCTTGTCGACCTCTTCTTATTTTCACATGAGTCGGGCCTCCGGAGTTCCTGCACACACTTTTCAAATACAAGAAATTCAAAGAAGCCCGATCAGTTAATTTCACATTCAGATATTTTAATGATGTGATTTCCATTAACAATCCAAACTTTTCTGATCGGGTTCCATTAATATATCCTCCAGACTGGAGGACAAGAAATTAAAGAAACAACAGACACGGCTTCCTTCGCCTCATTGTTAGATGTATACCTCGAATTTGACAAAAGTGGTCATCTCAATACCAGACTCTTATGACAAGCGAGACGATTTTAATTTTAAAATTATAAATTTTCCGCAGAAATAAACCAACTTCACCTGCAAATTGGACATACATTTCTCAACTAATTCGGTATTCAAGAGCTTGCAGTTGCTATTCAGACTTTATAAAACGTCACCAGTGTCTGAGCAGAAAGTTGATGAGCCAAGGTTATGTCAAAGAACGTCTCGTCCTGTTTCTAAAAAAGTTCATTGGAAGATACCAAGACCTATATGAAAAATATTCCGTATCAACTTCACAATTCTAACATGACGTCCTTCAAACGCTTTGAGTACACACCCGTGGTAAAATATGAATATATTGGTTGGGCTGTTCTGATTGTACTCCCACGTCATATGATTGTTTATGGATGGAGTACACGACGTCATAGAATGATAACGTAATAGTTTAAGCATTTTTCGGGAAAATACACGCTTCTGATACCGAAAATCATCACCAGAATGAAACGTAAACAAACAATACTAAAATGTGGTATAAGCCCTTTTTTATATACATAGAAGATATATAAGTAAATTATCATTAAAATTCATCCAATTCTATCTAAATATATTATTGTAAATAGTTTGAGCATGTCACTAAATCTGTTTGCTCACGGTTCTTTACCGCCAATCTTAAAGTGGGTTAATTTATGGGAACGGCAAATATTTGCCTCCATCTAGTGCGCTTTGAACCAAAACAATTGCTATATTTGTCTTATCAGAATCGAAATAATTCATGGGGGCTTGAATATATCTAAATTTTACCACGGGTTGTCCCTTTTATATTTTGAACCTTTACTGTTTATCTATATTTGATTATAATGACGTGGATCGGTACTTATACATCCCACCATTCTGTTATTGTGCTATGGTCAATTTTCTTGTCTGTCATTTTTGCCTATATACTTTCTCTATGAGGCATTTTATGTTTCTTTGTTGAAACAGTTATGTGATATAGATACAATATATAAGCGTAGATTCTTGAAAAAGAAACCATGAGCCCGGAATCAACGCTTATCCATTGTATCTATAACTTAAACTATTGTGTTAATGTCTTGTCAAAATTAACGCCTATTCTTAATTAGAAGGTATTGTAAGTGAGTTTCAAATAACCATGTTATCGTGTCAAACGATCCATTACAATTAAATATCACAAATAAATGTTTAAAAATACAAATACATTATTACACAACACGTCTGCCCTTTAAGATCTTCATATTATCAGGCATCTGAATATTATCTGTTTATACAAAATAAGTTCTATTCGGACTCATTTCTATTAAAATTGAAAATGGAAAAAGATACATATAGTGCATATAATAAGTGTGTTTCCGAAATGTTTTAACACGAAGCCTAATTCTAGGCACATAACGATTTTCTAGCATAGGAATTTGCGAATTAACATTTGTAAAATTATGTAGTAAAACAGATGAAATCATATTATATTAATTTATAAAACAATAATGGACAAAAATAATGTATTCATATTCATTTTCAAATCAAACATGTGGAATATAAAAAAAGAAGATGTGGTATGATTGTCAATGAGACAACTCTTATTATGAGACCAAAATAACACAGAAATTAACAACTATAGGTCACCGTACGGCCTTTAACAATGAACAAAGCCCATACCGCATAGTCAGCTATAAAAGGCCCCGAAATGACAATGTAAAACAATTCAAACGAGAAAACTAATGGCTTATTTATGTAAAAGTTGAACAAAAAACCCACTGAATTACAGCTATGCTCCTGACTTGGGACAGGCACATACATACAGAATGTGGCGGGGTTAAAAATGTTAGCGGGATCACAACCCCCCTAACCTGTGACAGTGGTATAACAGTTCAACAAAAGAACGGACTATAAAAATCAGTTGAAACAGGCTTAACTCATCAGATGGACAGAAAAACAAGTGGACGTGGAATAGCCAACATTTATTACACAAAATATCCACAATAACATACAAAACAAGAACAAAAACTGGAAAACCAGAGATCATTGACAACAAAGAGAATTCAGGGATTCGAACCTAAACAGACAAGACCTACATTTTACCTCATTAATCTTAACCATGAAACCTCGTGGCTACCAACTTTATATATTGTACGTGTGCCTATTATTAATATATAAAGGTACAAGCCCTGTGTGTATGTTGAACCGATGTATATCATTTATTCATTTATATATATAAAATAAACAAATAAACCGTAACCAATTGCTAGCCCAGAGGTTTCATCGATATGTTGAAGTCAGTAACATTTAACAGAATTCATGGACGGGTTCGATTCCCAGTGAAACCATACAGAAATTACAAAAATTAAAGGTAAGTTTTTAAAATAATTCCATTTGTGAACAGAAATCAGTAAATTAGTCAATTCAACCTTAATGAAATTAGACACACAAAGGAAACCATAGAATATATTCTGGTGAGTCCATTTCAGCGACGGATTTAGGAAGCGTAGATTCTAGAAAAAGAATCCACGGTAAATGAATAGGCTGACGTCACTACAATGGTTTAATTGTTTTTATATTGATTAAGATTATAACAATGTACGTTGACTGTTGGACCCCAATTTTTTACGTTTTTACCTAATATATTATGTCTGTTAGTTTTGCTCAAACAATGATGTCAGCATAATGGAATTATATGCGACTGTCATATACGTGGAGGTTTAGCTAGCTATATAAAACCAGGTTTAATCCACCATTTCATATTCTACATAAGAAAATACCTGTACCAAGTCAGGAATATGACAGTTGTTTTCCATTCGTTATAGATGTCAGTGGCGTAGCCAGGGTTGAAATGATGTGGATGCCTTCGCCGAGCAGGGCGAGGCGAAATTTTTTTTGGACTATTTTATGCAGACATTTTTTCAAACATTGTTCCTGTAAGCACATGAACTCCCCTAGAATCAGACACTGGTTAGATTTTTGTTATTTCAAAATACCCATCAATTCATATAATTATATTTCAAACAAAATTTTAATGTTTTCTCAAAATTATCGAAATTGAATGTAATTCATAATTTAGTTATTTGATGTAAAAGTTTCCCATCAATCTTATATTTGACATCTCATAAACGGTTCCATCACAGCGGCACTTCTGTATAAAGGAACTGACGTGATCCCCTTTCCTAGCATTTCTAAAAAAAAACGACCCCATCACAGCGGCACTTCGGAATATAGGAACTTAAGTGAACCCATTAACGCGTCGCAGGGGACATCATCGAAATTCCTGGTGTTCGTCCATCCGGTCTTGTTTGCAATCTCATGTGCACAATTCTTGCCAGATTTTTATATCATCAGCAATGACAATTTCGAAAATAAGTCCTAAGCTTTGACCTTTTGAAATATAAATTATAACGGAAACCCCATTGCATTTTCTCTGAAGCTTTTATTTCTCCATTAAAAATAAAAGGAAAAGGAAAAACATTATTTTTTATTAGTTATAGCCCTTGTTCCTTGGTTACATAAATTATGTGCAATGCAGGGGACATATGAACTTTGTTCTTTTATTGAAAAAAAATTATAATGTGGACCTAGATAGAAACTGGAATTTACTGATAAGCCTAGGAATGATCACACTCTATTATAGATTAGTTTTTTTTCACGTCGTCTTTCGTGTCACCGGAAACGATATCAGGATATGGTGGTTTAGTTGTCAGTTGTGTTGTTAGTCAGTTGTAGAAGCCATCGCTCCGCTAGGCTCAATTTCAGATGAAACATGTCCGAGGATCTGTGCATTGTCCTCTGCACTTGCCGTAGCCGACGACGTAATCTTTTTACGAAAACAAATCGAGAACACTTTCCTGCGATTTATCCATCTTGTTTTATTACATGAACTAAATTATCCTTAAATAAAAGACCACGCATACTTCATCGGAAATAATTGGATGTTATCCTCATATCCTAATCCTTGTTACATACGGATACCTCCGAGTTTAACTGCTCCGAACATATCTTTATTTATAATTTTTTTCCTGTCAAAATGATGTGGATGCTTGAGCATCTGAGCATACATGCAAGCTACGCCACTGGATGTGTTTGAGCTTTTGATTTTGCCTTTTCATAAAGGACTTTCCGTTTGAAATTTCCCTTGGAGTTCGGTATTTTTGTCCCATCAAATTTAGTATAATTACAGCCCTTGATCATGTAGATTTTAAAAGGATTTTTTTTTCTACAAATCTTTAAATTTTTCCCAGTCTAAAATTCCCATTGTAAACCTCATGATTTTAAGAAAATTACATTGGTCGTTAATATTTAGCAATTAACAAACGAACTATTATATGATTTATAATTATTAATCAATTAAATGGTCATGATTCATCTGGTAGCTATATAATTCTATCTATGTTTTGCCACGTGAAAAAAAAGCATCGACTGGTTTTACCTATTTTTGAACATTTAAGGTACTTAATTTAACATGTTTAAGTAGCTCAATTATAACTAAGCTAATACAAAATAAGTGTAATCTTAGGGCCGTTTTCTAAGTATCAGGGGTTTTATGCATACCACTTGAGTTTTGCGGGCGTGACTTTAAACAACTAAGTTTTACTATTAGAGGAAATATCATATTAATAATTAGTTTAAGATTTTTTATGCGTCACTCAGTTAGAAAAAAGGGCGGAGTTTCCTTAACTTTAGTGTTTACTAAGGAAATCGTAACTTAAGTAGCTTTATAATGCGTACGGACCCAGACTCGTGACTTAGGACTTACACATAAACAATGCGGCGGGGTTAAATGTGATAATTGTGACCACGCAACCCTCCCTTAACTTGGGACAGTGGTGTACCTTGTTTATTATATTTTTCCTTTCTCTCCGCCACGTTGGTACCCAATTTCCGGTGGCGATAATATACAGTTATATTCAATATATTATATCATACAAGTGTTACAACAAAGCTCAAAGAAGGAGGTTATTGTTTATGATCTTGAGGGGTGCTCTGAATAACGGAGGATTCCACATACACACATGTAAAATCCTTGTGTTGGTTCCCTGCGTAAAATATCAGTGAGAATGGCTACGTGTCAATAACGACCGGGTACCAGTAAAAGAAGTAGAACGCTAGAGTAGAGGACGCAAAATTATCCATTTGTTTGTTGTGTGAGGGAGATTTTTAACAGTGTGTACAGTCAAAGTAAAGATTTACAGCAGCAGCTGCTAAAATAAATTTAATTTAACAAGACTGAAACAGATGATAAGGTATACATAAAACACAAAACACAGTAAAAAATTAAGTCTACTTTCGATTTCACATGTCTTCGTCCTCGGAATGATGTCAACTCGTACCTTCGCCAACTCGTCCTTCTATCATATAGTACAACATTTTTATACGACCGCAAGTACAGCTATAGTAGATTTCTTTGGGTTTAATTTGTAGTTTTGTGGAAACATGACACCAGCATGAGCTTTTTGTGGACAAGTAAGTGGTTAAGGGATCTCTACTTATTCAATGAGCCCCCATATTTTGCAGAAATAGAGTTAGCATTAGGGGTTCCTTAACATAGATGTCATAGATAATTTTTTGAGACAAAGAATGTCATTACCATTGTACAATGTTGTATGTCAGATTGATTATAGATAGTTTATTTATTTCCGAAGCAAAGGTCATGAATTGTTTTAATTTCTGACCCCGAAAAAGCACAAAAAGGTAATTAAATTGATTATGTAAGGGGACATAATTTAACTTAATTCATACACGAGAAACAGCTAACTTACTTAACCATTTTGTTAACTTAATATAGATATATATATATTCATGATATTCTAGTCCATGTATTGTCAAAATATTTAAAAATAATTTTACTCTCTTTTTCGTGATTTGGTACTTATATCATCATGATCATCATGATCATGTTTCTTACAGTCAGAATAACTAGAAATAAGAGTTGACAATCCAATTTTCTTCCTGAATCAACATGTTTGACTTCCGTGCTGATTTGAAACAATATATATTTGGTTTTTGTTCACTCCTTTAGCATGTTAAGTAAAAGTGGTGAGATGAAAAAAAGTGTAATCTGCTTGTTTAAGGGCAATGTGGGGTAGTAGATTGTTCTTTGGTTTGAATTGTTTTGTCACGTTTGGGGCTATTTTATCTCTTAACTGACAACACTGTTTTGATTTTGTTCATACAGTATCAATTGATCTATAGTAAGAAAATCCAGTTGTCAGTTGTCTTTAAATCCAAACAAGACTGTAAAATGTTAAATGTATGATACTAGAACACACCGGGGATATGACTGAATTAAAAGTTCATACCGTAACCCCTATAGCTGATGTTTAGTCTGGAGTTTTAGTATTTGTATTGTCATCTGAAAAAGTCATGCTGATTATCATTTATTATAAGCTAAACAGTTTTAAAATAAAATTGAGAATGGAAATGGGGAATGTGCACGTGTCATAGAGACAACATCCCAAAAAAGAGCATTTTTCTCTTTTTTCAAGATCTATTTGTTTGGGCTCATCCTAAATTTCTTACTACAACTGGGAAGGCAAATGCTCACATTAAATCTGTACCGTACAGTGTGTTTAATGTCAGTCAGTCTTTACATCATAACCCTTGGTAGTGCTCCCAATCAAGGAGGAATATACAGAACATACATACAACTGGAAACTACATGTGACACATGCTATTGGTATCGGTATTGGATTCGACCCATAACTTGTTAACTATCGGTAATACTAATTATTTGGAAAACAAAAGGGCCTGGAATGATGTAATTTTAAATCAACAGTATTGTCCTATATCATGTATATATATATATTAGTTATACATAGTTGAATTCTTTGATTCTTCATTTTTGCGTCATGCCGGCTAACGAATTGGACCTCGTTATTTAAGTATTATAGATGCACACATATACATTACCATATTCTACTTCATACATTAACACAGCAGGAGCAAAAACCCTCTTATCAATATTCTAAAAAGGAAATGTAACTTATTGCTCTGTTGATGATTAAGATTTTGCTATTTTGAAATATCATATGTAAAATTTATTTTTTATTTTTCAGGACCACATGGACCACAAATTAAGAATGGTGTAGGTTTCAATTGTAAATAGAAAGATAATTTGAATGATGGCACCCCTCTCTGAAGAAGAAGAGAATTATGTACGCTTAGCTTTGTTATTGAAAGGAGTGTCACCAAGAGCAGTCCGTACTTATTTTGATAGAGAATTTCCACCTACTCATCTACCTTCAACACTGAATACAAACTACAACACTCTTCAGGATTTAAAATTAAAGAGAGTTTTGAACCAGGCTCAATGGAATCTGTTGTTTCCAAGAAATGGTATGTTTATACATGTTATATGGCTAAGAAAACCCCAAAGCAATGAATTTAAGTTTAACATGGTTAATATAGAGAGTATATGTGTGATTGAATTCACCTCAAAATTGATGTTGCTTCTTTCTTCTGCATCTTTTTTGGTTGTACAATAAACCATCGACATCCTATGGTAACATACTGTTGCATATATCATGTATATGGTATATTTAACTAGAGGCTCTTAAGAGCCTGTGTCGCTCACCTTGGTCTATGTGCATATTAAACAAAGGAAACAGATGGATTCATGACAAAATTGTGTTTTAGTGATGGTGATGTGTTTGTAGATCATACTTTACTGATCATTCTTGCTACTTACAATTTTCTCTATCTGTAATGAACTTGGCCCTTTAAAGGAAAATATTTTGTAAAAACTTAACAAAATTTACCAAATTAATGAAAATTGTTAAAAATTGACTATAAAGGGAAATAACTCATTAAGGGGTCAACTGACCATTTTGGTCATGTTGACTTATTTGTAGATCTTACTTTGCTGAACATTACTGCTTTTTACAGTTTATCTCTATCTATAATAGTAATCAAGATAATAACCAAAAACAGCAAAATTTCTTTAAAAATTATCAATTGGGGGGCGGGAACCCAACAAACAGTTGTCCAATTCATCTGAAAATTTCAGGGCAGATAGATAATTACTAGATAGACAAGTTAACCCCCATGTAAGATTTGCTTTAAATGCTTTGGTTTCAGAGTTATAAGCCAAAATCTACATTTTACCCCTATGTTCTATTTTTAGCCATGGTGGCCATCTTGGTTGGTTGGCCAGGTCACCGCACACATTTTTTAAACTAGATATCCTAATAATGATTGTGGCTAAGTTTGGTTAAATTTGGTCCAGTAGTTTCAGAAGAGAAGATTTTTGTAAAAGATTACAAAAATTTACGAAAAATTGGTAAAAAATGATCTTACTTTGCTGAACATTATTGCTGTTTACAGTTTATCTCTATCTATAATAATTTTCAAGATAATAATGGAAAACGGACAAAATTTCCTTAAAATTACCAATTCAGGGGCAGCAACCCTACAACCCATTGTCCAATTCATTAGAAAATTTCAGGGCAGATAGATCTTGACTTAATAAACAATTTTACTCGAGTAGATTTGCTCTAAATGCTTTGGTTTCAGAGTTAAAAGCCAAAATATACATTTTACCCCTATGTTCTATTTTTAGCCATGGCGGCCATCTTGGTTGTATTGGCGGGTCACCAGACACAATTTTTAAACTACAGATACCCCGATGATGATTGTGGCCAAGTTTGGTTAAATTTGGCCCAGTAGTTTCAGAGGAGAACATTTTTGTAAAAGTTAACAACGACGACGGACCACGACAGACAATGACGGACGACGATGGACGACGAACGCCAAGTGATGAGAAAAGCTAACTTGGCCCTTTGGGCCAGGTGAGCTAAAAATGTTATCTCAGTTTAAACAAAATAATTATCTAGTGCAACGAAAATAATCCACCATTTTCTACATTTGAAAATGCCTGTACCAAGTCAGGAATACAACAGTTGTTGTCCATTCGTTTTTGATGTGTTTTGTCATTTGATTTTGCCATGTGATTAGGGATTTTCCGATATGAGTTCAGTATTTTTGTGATTTTACTTTTTAATTTCAATATTTTTGATGTTATATGTGTACCTGATTCTATTACTTCTGATGTTACAGGTGACCTTAATTCAAATATTTTTGATGTTATCAGTGTACCCGATTTTATTACTTTTGATGTTATAGATGTTATTAATTATAATTATTTCGATGTTATAGGTGTAACCGTTTCCACAACATTTGATGTAACATTGATGATTTGCTTGATCAGAAACTTGACATCTGTCACTCAGCCAATCAATGGATTTGACAGACTACCACCATCAGTGGAAACAACTCCAGGACCAGATCTAGCAAGGATTAAATGGTACAGGAATATATTAGCCCATCATGATAGTAACAAAATGGCCACTGGTGATTTCAATATAGCATGGAGTAATATATCTGATGTAAGTGTTACATAACTTAAGTATCAGTGATTTTATAACTTAAGTATCAGTGATTTGATATATATCACTGACAGGTTATGAAGGACCCAGGGGATCTACCGCAAGTGAAAATGTGGTGGGTGCCTTCTTTCAAAATCATTGATCCAACATGTATTTGTTTTTCCTCACAATTTTCAATGAACAAGATATAGGGATGCAGTGTATGAGCTTTCCCTATCTCATGCCTCAGTGACTTCAAATGTAAATTTTTCTAATAAGATAGGTGTGAAATTCATTAATGAAAAAGTCTGTTAACATTAATATATGGAGTTTTGATTGAATACTATTCTTTTTCAAAATATTTTTCTAGGCAGTAAGTAGACTGGGTGGTCAGCCAATGAATCAAGAGTGCCAAGAGTTAAAGGTCAAAATCTTAGATCAGTCAAATCAGGAAATTATGTTGGAAATAAAACAATCACAGGAAAAGATAAAAGAATTAAATCAAACAGTGGATATTTTGGGGGCGGAGCACTCAAAAGTGACGGAAAATCTGAGGAAGTTACAAGTTTCCCACATTACTTTACAGACTGAGCATTCGGAAGTCACAGAACTTTTGAAAGACCCAATACCGTGGAACATCAGAGGTATGTTATAATCATTTAGACAAAGGTTGTAGAGTTATATAGCTAAGGATGTAAAACAAGAGAATTTACCTTCAATATTTACTATATTTCTTGTATTTTGGGTTTTTATCTCACCTGACCTAAAGCATCAAAGGAGCTATTGTTGTCACTTGGTGTCAGTTGTTGTTGTCTGTTGTCAGGTAAAGTGTAAAACTTTCTACTCTAAAATTAACAACTGGGCCAGTTGTCATAGATGTGTCTGATGATCCTCTCTTCAAACCAACATGGCTGACATTAGTAAAAATAGAACATAGACTCTGTAAAATGTAAGTTTTGTTTTATCTTGAAGTCTGTCGTCTAAACTTTTTTTGAAAAATCTTCTTCTGTCAAACTGTTCAGTTGATTGAAACCAAAGTTTAAAATTGAGAAAGGAAATGGGGAATGTGTCAAAGCGACAACAACCCGACCATAGAGCAGACAACAACCGAAGGCCACCAATGGGTCTTCAATGTAGCGAGAAACTCCCGCACCCGTAGGTGTCCTTCAACTGGCCCATTAAAAATATGTATATTAGTACAGTGATAATGGACCTCATACTAAACTCTGAATTATACACAAGAAACTAAAATTAAAAATTGTCTGTTCATGTATCATGTGTAAAGGATGTCAGCTTTATAGTTTAAAATTTTCCTAAGCAATCAACATGGCCACTATGGCTAAAAATATAACATAGGGGGAACGCTACAGTTTTGATTAGTATCTGGAAAACTAGAGCCAGTTGAGAAAAACTGAAAGGGGAAATATGGTTAGCATAACAAACTTTGTCTACCCTGAATATTTTAGAAAAATCTATCCCATTTATAATTTACTTCCCCAGTCCTGCACTGTCGCAAAAAGCTGGACATAGATATAGGGATCCAGTGGCAGCGGTGGCGTTAGCTAACTTCTTGAAAGCTTCATATTTCAGAAGGTAGAAGACCTGGACCCTTCCTTAACTTTGTATATAGATGCCTTATGTTACGAAGTTTCCATCTGTCATATGTCCATTGTCCTTGACCTCATTTTCATGCATATGGTTCAGTGACTACTTGTAAAAAAAAATTAGGATTTTTAGTATTCTTAATTTCTCTCCTAATATAAGTAATAGGATAACTATATTTGGTATGTTCGTTATACCTTGCAAGGTCCTCATGCCTGTCAGACAGTTTTCACTTGACCTCGACCTCATTTCATGGATCAGTACACAAGGTTAAGTTTTCGTGGTCAAGCCCATTTCTCAGATACTATAAGCAATAGGTCTACTAAATATGGTGTAGGGAATGATTGTCAGGTGTACATATCCAACTAGCAGGTGTCATCTGACCTTGACCTCATTTTCATGGTTCAGTGGTTATAGTTAAGTTTTTGTGTTTTGTACTGTTTTTCTAATACTGTATGCAATAGGTCTACTATATTTAGTGTATGGAATGATTGTCAGGTGTACATGTCCAACTGGCAGGTGTCATCTGACCTTGACCTCATTTTCATGGTTCAGTGGTTAAAGTTAAGTTTTTGTGTTTTGGTCTGTCTTTCGAACACTATATGCAATAGGTCAACTATACTTGGTGTATGGAAATATTTTATGATGTGCATGTCAGTCTACCGGGTTTAATTTGACCTTGACCTCATTTTCACGGTTCATTGCTCAGTGTTAAGTTTTTATATGACTGCAAGAAAAATTTGTGGTCGTATATTGGTATGATGTCGTCGTTGTCCCAAGACACATTGGTTTTCGCACTATAACTTTAGTTTAAGTGAAGGGATCTCTATAAATACCACAAAAGGAAGGTTAGGATTGATTTTGGGAGTTTTGGTCCCAACAGCTTAGAGATTAGGGGCCAAAAAAGGGCCCAAATAAGCATTTTTCTTGGTTTTCGCACAATAACTTTAGTATAAGTAAATAGAAATATATGAAATTTTAACACAAGGTTAATGACCAAAAAAGGAATGTTGGGATTGATTTTGGGAGTTTTGGTCCCAACAGTTTAGGAATAAGGGTCCAAAAGGGTCCAAAATTAAACTTTGTTTGATTTCATCAAAAATTTAATTATAAGGGTTCTTTGATATGCCGAATCTATCTGTGTATTTAGATTCTTAATTTTTGGTTCCGTTTTCAAATTGGTCTACATTAAGCATGTTAAGGTTCAAAGGGTCCAAAATTAAACTTAGTTTGATTTTAACAAAAAATGAATTCTTGGGGTTCTTTGATATGCTGAATCTAAACATGTACTTAGATTTTTGATTATGGGCTCAGTTTTCAAGTTGGTACAATTCAGGGTCCAAAATAAAACTTCATTTGAATTCAACAAAAATTGTATATTTGGAGTTCTTCGAGAGGCTGAATCTAACCATGAATTTAGATTTTTGTCGAGCCTGCGACTTGTTGCAGAAAGCTGGACATAGGGATAGTGATCCGGTGACGACTACACAGGTGTGTTAGCTAACTTCTTAAAAGCTTTATATTTTAGAAGGTGTAAGACCTAGATGCTTCATACTTTGTGTATGGATGCCCCATGTTATGAAGTTTCAGTCAGTCACATGTCCAATGTCCTTGACCCCATTTTCATGGTTCAGTGGCAACTTGAAAAAAAAAGTTAAGATTTTATGTAATGTTAAATTCTCTCTTATCAGTCAGGGGACTTACTTAAATGAGTGATTTTCTAAATCACTGATTCAAGTAACATTATTTCCATAAAGGTTGGAAGTTAGAGTTGTCTTTCTTTAATAATCACCTATTTAAGTAGTACAAATTAATCACTAGAAGAAGGGATTTAATTTTATTTTAGCTTTAAATATAGAATACTAATGACCCAGGGATTAATTATGTTTCTAAACTTATCAGAACCAACATCTGTGTTGTTTAGGATGACCAGGTCATTTCAGGTGATGACCTTGTACTGAATCTAGGATAATCACATAAAAATCACTTGTTTTAGTATCAGACCTCAATTTCCTTCCCAAAAATCACTTCTTTAAGTATCATTCTTTTAATAACCCCCACTAATTTCAACACCCCCGAACAGTGAAATTTTTATCGCGAACAGTAGAATTTTATTACATAATCTGAAAGATGAAACCTTGAACTTCACAGGAAAAATACCCCCACTGCTGGGAAAAATCTTTAAAAAAAGTATCAGTTCATTATGTAAAGCCATTATAGCATTTTTTCAACTAAAATAGAATTTATAGCTAATTGTTCACTTTGAGCCAAGGCTCCATGTTGAAGGCCATACCTTGACCTATAATGGTTTACTTTTATAAATTGTTATTTAGATGGAAAGTGGTCTCATTGGCATTTATACCACATCTTCCTAAATCTATTAGAAGGGTATAAACAATTCATAGGAATAAAAAAGAGAAAACATTTTAAGCTTATGACAAAGTTCAACCTTACAATGACAGCAAACATCCTTGTTTAAAGCTTCAATTTAAATGCACATATACCATGACTATGTCTTGTAACGGAAGTTTTCATATACTAAAATCTATATAATTGAATATGAATGAATAAGTTTATTTGCAAAAATAAATTTACATGCCATTGCAATCAAAACATATATTACTTATATGACACAATAATAAATAGCAGAAAACAACATAATGATACAATGTTAAGTAATAATTTGACATCTTGTTTTCCATGCTGAATTAAGATAATTACACAATTTCATAGTCAAGTGTTTTAACAATCATATTTTCAATTATAATATAATGAAAACATAAGTCATATATGTTATCTATTATTGAGTTCCAAAAAAGTTTTTTTGTGATAAATTAGAGCATCATTTTTAGCTATTAAGGATTAATATTTTAATTTTATAGCCAAGAGTTTTAACAATTATATTTTCAATAACAATATAATGAAAAAATATATCAAAGATATGTTATCAATTACTGAGTTCCAAAAATGTTTTGTGAGATAAATATGAACATCATTTTTAGGATTAATATTTGCAAATAAACTAGAGGCTCTTAAGAGCCTGTGTCGCTCACCTTGGTCTATGTGCATATCATAAACGTAGGACACAGATGAATTCATGACAAAATTGTGTTTTGGTGATGTGTTTATAGATCTTACTTTACTGAACATTTTTGCTGCTGACTATAATCTATAATGAACTTGTCCCAAGAGTTAACTCATTTTGTAATAATTGACAAAATTTATGAAAATTGTTAAAAATTGACAATAAAGGGCTATACAAAAAAGTCATATGATCAAAATGGTCAATTACCCCATTAAGGAGTTATTGCCCTTTATTGTCAATTTTTAACAATTTTCATAAATTTTGTCAATTTTGTCAAGGGGGCAATTGACCATTTTGGTCATGTTGACTTTTTTGTAGATCTTACTTTGCTGAACATTATTGCTGTTTACAGTTTATCTCTATCTATAATAATATTCAAGATAATAACCAAAAACGGAAAAATTTCCTTAAAATTACCAATTCAGGGGCAGCAACCCAACAAAGGGTTGTCTGCTTCATCTGAAAATTTCTTAGCAGATAGATCTTAATCTGATAAACAATTTTACCCCTTTCAGATTTTCTCTACATGCTTTGTTTTCAGAAATACAAGTTAAAATCTACATTTTACCCCTATGTTCTATCTTTAGCAGTGGCGGCCATCTGTTTGGTTTGCCCTGTCACCAGACACATTTTTGAAACTAGATAACCCAATGATGGTTGTGGCTAAGTTTGGTTAAATTTTGCCCAGTAGTTTCAGAGGGAAAGATTTTTATTAAAATTAATGACGACAGACTACAAGTGATGAGAAAAGCTCAATTGGCCCTTTAGGCCAGGTGAGCTAAAAAGTTGATATAAGAGATTATATATCATAAAACAAATTTAAATATATGGGTTGCCACTTTAAATATAGATTTAGTCAACAGGTTTTGCAACAAATATCTACAGATAAACGTTTTTTGAAGAAGAAAAAAATGAAAATGGATGTCACAATGATATGCAGTGATCAACATGGAATGATATAAAGTTGTCAACATGAGATGATTGACAGTGGTCAGCTGGTTTATGTCTCGTGAGAACCAGTTCAGCCATGAGCTTGTTTACTTCTTCTTTTTGACATAGAACTTGTATATAAACCTAAAATTAATAAGAACAAAATGTTAATTCATTTGAATCAGTTTGAAAACTTTTTCACTATAATTCAATCTATATACCAATTTCACATTTCAACATGTATTCCTCTTGATCTTCATGAATGATACTAGAAGTTTACAGGTCAACAGAATTTTCTTATATTGAAATTTCATCTAAAATCAAGTACTCTGTGGACCATGACAATGCCCTTTTAAGGTGGTACATAACACAACATGGAGATAACTCTGTTAAATCCGCTGAATGTTTAAATCACTATTTATTGTTGTTAAATATTAAGCTTTTGAATGATCAAATTTTATGTGTGTCAAACTGCTGTAAATCTATTGAGTTTTTATGCCCCACCTACGATAGTAGAGGGGCATTATGTTTTCTGGTCTGTGCGTCCGTCCGTCCGTTCGTTCGTCCGTCCGTTCGTTCGTCCGTCCGTCTGTCCCGCTCCAGGTTAAAGTTTTTGGTCAAGGTAGTTTTTGATGAAGTTGAAGTCCAATCGACTTCAAACTTTGTACACATGTTCCCTATGATATGATCTTTCTAATTTTAATGCCAAATTAGAGTTTTTACCCCAATTTCACGGTCCACTGAACATGGAAAATGATAGTGCGAGTGGGGCATTCTTGTACTGAGGACACATTCTTGTTTCCAATAAATTGTGTGGTTCATTTTTTTTTTTAAATTTTTATATTTTGGTCAAAGGTTCAAAGTAAACATTTTGTCAAAATTTAAAGAAAATTAAACAAGCCAAATCAATTTTAACCAAGGGCTTTGGTACCACCTTAATATAATATTTCATCACCAGTAGAACTGTAAAACAAAAAGTGTGGCATACTGTTCAAAGAAGAAATCATGTTTTGGCTATTTACAACAAAAACAAAATACATAATATTTGTATAACTTGTGTTTCTTCTCATTTTAGTGTTCATTTGTAGTGATCTGAGTCAGCATCATTTAATATATGTTTGTTCTTTCACTTACATCGAAATCCATATCCAGGTCTTTAACCTGCAAATTTGTGTAGTATTCAATGCTGAAATAAAAAAATAAATATTATAAGTATGCAATGTTAAATAAATTGAAGCTAACACAATGCAAAATACTGTTCCAATAGTCTAAGACTTATCTCTAAATGGTGTACATAAAAATAAACTTACATTCAACAAAAATATAGAAAAAACTTTATTTGGGTAAATTAGACTGGATAAAGGGAGAGTTTTTTAACGAGAGCTAGGTAGTTTTAATCTTTTCTGTTAAAACTCTCCTTTTTGCAGGCAATCACATCCACATGGTAAATCATCCTGCAAGCTAAAGGTTGCTGCAGTGACACCCATGCATTTATCATGAACCAACTGTCCACAAATGGTACATTACACCCAGCCTGGGGTTATAACCTTGTGATTGCTGTCCATAAAACAGCATAACTGAAGGCCAAAAAAGCGCACAATCCGCAATACTGCTTCCATAAGGTCCCAATGAGCAGACATCTGGAACCTCATTGTAGATAGAGTTGACTATGTTTGTACCTGTTATTTGTACAATAGTTAGCTGATTGCAGGATAAAGTGAGGCCTACACCTTTTATATCTTACATATGTCTTGGCTTGGTAGGCATCAAAACCAAGTGTAAAGATGATGGTCTAGCTGAGAATGTTAATGGTGGCAGGATCAGCTGCTGTACTGCTGGTATTTTTTGCAGTGCTGTTGAATTGGACATGAAAACAATGGGAAACAACAATGGGAAACAGCTGAAACAAAAATAACAAAGCTATAGATAATATACATAGGTAGCAAAATTAAAAACAGAATACTTGGTCTACTATTTCATGCATTGATCATCAAAAAAAGTTGACCAGTAATCATATACAGAACAGAACTATAACTATTTGTTTTAAGGAAATATGTGCATTTTTCATTCATTATTTTGTACATAAATCAGGCTGTAAGTTTTCTTGTTTGAATGGTTTTAGGTTTGTCATTTTGGAGCTTTTAAAGCCCATTATGCAATATGGACTGTACTTAATGTTGAAGATTGGGCTGGGACCTGTAGTTGTTAAAGTCATATGAAACCAGTGAGCGATGAAAAATAATGTTTATCCAATTATTGAACCAATGCATGTATATATCATAAACTTAGAACTCTGTGCACGATATTGTCATTTTTTACGCAAATATATCGTATAATCGTCAATTTTTTTTCTCTCTGTCTGTTATGATTTAACAAATATGGCTGCTCATTAAATGCCGTGTTTTAAAGCCGAAGTTTACCGATTATCACCTTATAGTAAATAAATAACAAAAAGCATGGGTATTGCGCACGTGTTTAACATGTACAATCAGATAATTGTTTATTTTAATGACAGATTCATGTGTATTGCGATCGCCGGATTTTTACGAGGAGGGTTACGCTCAGGTCACTATGCATACGGAAAATATGTCGGCGAATTGCTTCCTGGAAGCAAGCAATTAAAAACAAATAAACTTTGTGGACAAATTAAATAATTTTCCTCAGAAAAAAAGTATATGTACAGAAGTAGTATAATGAAAACTATCCATTTAGTTATAAAAAACATATGCATGATTTTATTTAATTTGAGGTTTCTGCCCGTACGAAAATTTCAACAGGAGTTCAACTGGACTTCAGCTGGACTTGAGACGTATTCCAGTTTGACTTTGAAAAGTCCAGTCTGACATGAGCCGTACACATACTTTTTCTTATACTTCGGTTATTTGCCAGCCGGTATTTTCTTAAAAGTCCAACCACACTTTTTGTAATTCTGACAAGAAAATAAACACGGCTGGACTTTTGAGGGAAATTATTCTTTCTGTAGAATGATCAGCAGGATTTTTGTCTTAGAAAATTTTACAGTCATTTATGAGCAGAATTAAGACTTAGAAAATATTCATCAGCCAAATCTGCCCTTACAGAAATAAAAAGTTTGTCACTAGGATTCTGTTCTTTGAAAGGAACAATTTCTTTCAAAATGGAAAAGAGTTATAAATGAAAATTTGCAAGTAATAATAATGATATCATATTTTGTTACAATATACTTTAAGATCAAACTATAAGCTGTGATCTTTTCCCCTAACATTTTCAATATAAAACATCTAAAATAGACTGTAAATGAAAAGTTGAAATTTAATATAGGTGATATAGTTTTGATTGAATTATATCCCAGTTAATGTTTTCAACAATTAAACATTTTTACTTTTTCATGAAATAAAACCCCTATAGCAAAATTACATCTATTAATTGGTTAAATTTATACATTTTCTAGTATATTTATATTTAATAAAATGAATGCATAAAATAAATAATTATCATCATTCTTTAATATCAATTAGAAACTTGAGCCATAACAGTGATTTAATAGCAGTAGTCTTGTAGATAGGTGTAACACCACTAATTCAGGCCCGGTCAGAAAGCACATACCGGAAAGTAGTACATATTTAACACAAAATAGTTCCTACGCATGAGTGTAACTTTCAAAATATGTAGAATATTTAGGTATTTTTGGTATCATATGAAAGCTGAAGGACTGGTGATCATTGTAGAACACTTTTTGGACTTTTAATTTTGAATATTAAAAAAACTGCACCAAATTTTAAAAAGAGGGTACATTTAGTCTGTTTGTCAGATCTGAAGTACCTGTTTTGGTACATCCGAAGTTCCGGGAACCAGTTCTTTCTTATATGCCATGTAAGGTATGTTGATTTTTTCAGTAGAAGACACTATAAAGTGTTGCTTTGATATGCAATGATTGCCAATTTATTTGAACTTAAAATGAAAGAGGTGTGCCTGGTTGAAATGGAGGAATTTAACATAGAAAGTAATGGGACCATGAATTAGTGGTGTACTTCCTATTACAGAGAATCACCAGAAATCCAATTTTTAGAAGTTGTACCTATTCCAATGAAAGTAAGTCAAATATGATGTTAGTAATCATGTCTAGTCATCTTTTTGGGGTCAACCGTCCTGCTTATGGGAAATTTAAGCTCTTAAATTGGCATACTGAACTATGTTAGCCTTTTATGGTCATACACCATGCATGCAGTTAAGAATTGACTCCAAGTTCTCATTTTGGCATTTTTTCTGATTGAAATCAATAAAACATGTATTTTATGACTTGTTTATGGAACCAAACAGCTCTTGGTCAAACATAATCTCATAATTTTTCAAGTTTTTGGTTTTTCTTATGGTAGCCTTTTACAATCTAGGCAAATGGTATATACTCATATAAGAATTGTAAAATCTCACTGTACATGCAATTTTGGACCAGTTAAGCAAGCTATCTAGCTGAGGGATATATAAATTGCTCTTATTAATCTCTGTTTTACCACAGAATTATAATTCATACAAAAATAAAAGCCTTTTTCCAATTTCAAGAAAAAAGGGGGGATAATTTCTCCTTTATGTCTTAAGTTTGGACTAAGAAATTTTTATTTAATGAAGAACCTCTGATAAAAATATGACTATTAGTAAACACATAGCTTTCCTAATAGAAATTAATAAATAAAACAATGATATTGAGAATAAAAAAAATATATTGGCCAATGGTAATATACATAAGCAGTTTTCTTTGAATAACCCATATGTTACTACCAGTCCAATTTGAGCTTAAAATTAATAAAATAGTATTTGGACTAAAGCTTTATATGTTTTTTATTGCTTGAAATAGATCAGAGAATGAAATAAAGTTTGTCTCAAGTCAATATAGCAAGTTTTGTTCTGTTATAGGTGTAACACCACTAATTCAGGCCCGGTCAGAAAGCACATACCGGAAAGTAGTACATATTTAACACAAAATAGTTCCTACGCATGAGTGTAACTTTCAAAATATGTAGAATATTTAGGTATTTTTGGTATCATATGAAAGCTGAAGGACTGGTGATCATTGTAGAACACTTTTTGGACTTTTAATTTTGAATATTAAAAAAACTGCACCAAATTTTAAAAAGAGGGTACATTTAGTCTGTTTGTCAGATCTGAAGTACCTGTTTTGGTACATCCGAAGTTCCGGGAACCAGTTCTTTCTTATATGCCATGTAAGGTATGTTGATTTTTTCAGTAGAAGACACTATAAAGTGTTGCTTTGATATGCAATGATTGCCAATTTATTTGAACTTAAAATGAAAGAGGTGTGCCTGGTTGAAATGGAGGAATTTAACATAGAAAGTAATGGGACCATGAATTAGTGGTGTACTTCCTAGAGAGTGCCATCTGTTTTCAATTAACCTCAGTCTGGACAGGTCACAGGAAGTAGCATCTACACAGAGGTTGATCATGAGGCCATTTGAAGGATAACACATTTCTAAATACATATATATCTGCAATAACTATCACTTTTATTAAACATTTCATAATTGAACAAATTAATAATTGATTTTCTTTTTTAGCTCACCTGGCCCGAAGGGCCAAGTGAGCTATTCCCATCACTTTGCGTCCGTCGTCCGTCGTCGTCGTCCGTCGTCCGGCGTCCGTCGTCGTCGTCCGTCGTCGTTAACTTTTACAAAAATCTTCTCCTCTGAAACTACTGGGCCAAATTAAACCAAACTTGGCCACAATCATTATTGGGGTATCTAGTTTAAAAAATGTGTGGCGTGACCCGGTCAACCAACCAAGATGGCCGCCACGGCTAAAAATAGAACATAGGGGTAAAATGCAGTTTTTGGCTTATAACTCAAAAACCAAAGCATTTAGAGCAAATCTGACATGGGGTAAAAATGTTTATCAGGTCAAGATTTATCTGCCCTGAAATTTTCAGATGAATCGGTCAATCGGTTGTTGGGTTGCTGCCCCTGAATTGGTAATTTTGAGGAAATTTTGCTGTTTTTGGTTATTATGTTGAATATTATTATAGATAGAGATAAACTGTAAACAGCAATAATGTTCAGCAAAGTAAGATCTACAAATAAGTCAACATGACCAAAATGGTCAGTTGACCCGTTTAGGAGTTATTGCCCTTTATAGTCAATTTTTAACCATTTTTTCGTAAATTAAAGTAATCTTTTACAAAAATCTTCTCCTCTGAAACTATTGGGCCAAATTAATTCAAACTTGGCCACAATCATCTTTGGGGTATCTAGTTTAAAAAATGTGTGGCGTGACCTGGTCAACCAAAAAAGATGGCCGCCACCGCTAAAAATAGAACATAGGGGTAAAATGCAGTTTTTGGCTTATAACTCAAAAAACAAAGCATTTTGAGGAAATCTGACATGGGATAAAAATGTTTATCAGGTCAAGATCTATCTTCTCTGAAATTTTCAGATGAATCGGTCAATGGGTTGTTGGGTTGCTGCCCCTGAATTGGTAATTTTGAGGAAATTTTGCTGTTTTTGGTTATTATCTTGAATATTATTATAGATAGAGATAAACTGTTAACAGCAATAATGTTCAGCAAAGTAAGATCTACAAATAAGTCAACATGACCAAAATTGTCAGTTGACCGGTTTAGGAGTTATTGCCCTTTATAGTCAATTTTTAACCATTTTTCGTAAATTAAAGTAATCTTTTACAAAAAGCTTCTCCTCTGAAACTACTGGGTTAAATTAATTCAAACTTGGCCACAATCATCTTTGGGGTATCTAGTTTAAAAAATGTGTGGCGTGACCTGGTCAACCAACCAAGATGGCCGCCACCGCTAAAAATAGAACATAGGGGTAAAATGCAGTTTTTGGCTTATAACTCAAAAACCAAAGCATTTTGAGGAAATCTGACATGGGGATATAAATGTTTATCAGGTCAAGATCTATCTGCCCTGAAATTTTCAGATGAATCGGTCAATCGGTTGTTGGGTTGCTGCCCCTGAATTGGTAATTTTGAGGAAATTTTGCTGTTTTTGGTTATTATCTTGAATATTATTATAGATAGAGATAAATTGTAAACAGCAATAATGTTCAGCAAAGTAAGATCTACAAATAAGTCAGCATGACCAAAATGGTCAGTTGACCCCTTTAGGAGTAATTGCCCTTTATAGTCAATCTTTAACCATTTTTCATAAATCTAAGTAATCTTTTACAAAATCTCCACTGAAACTACTAGGCCACAATCGTCTTTGGGGTATCTAGTTTGAAAAATGTGTCCGATGACCTGGCCATTCAACCAAGATGGCCGCCACGGCTAAAAATAGAACATAGGGGTAAAATGCAGTTTCTGGCTTATAACTATGAAACCAAAGCATCTAGAGCAAATCTGACAAGAAGTTAAATTGTTAATCAAGTCAATATCTATCTGCCCTGAATTTTTCAGATGAATTGGACAACTGGTTGTTGGGTTGCTGCCCTCCAATTGGTAATTTTTAAAGAAATTTTGCCGTTTTTGGTTATCTTGAATACTATTATAGATAGCGATAAACTGTAAACAGCAATAATGTTCAGCAAAGTAAGATCTACAAATAAGTCAACATGACCTAAATGGTCAATTGACCCCTTAAGGAGTTATTGCCCTTTATAGTCAATTTTTAACAATTTTCATTAATTTGGTAAATTTATGTAAATTTTTACCAAATATAGTTCTCTGTTACTAATGGGCAAAGTTCATTATAGATATAATTGTAAGAAGCAAAATCGTTCAGTAAAGTAAGAACTTCAAACACATCACCATCACCAAAATACAATTTTGTCATGAATCCATTTGTGTCCTTTGTTTAATATGCACATAGACCAAGGTGAGCGACACAGGCTCTTTAGAGCCTCTAGTTTTAATATATCACATATTCAAAATTAAGACATATGCAAGAAGTCATAAGAAGAAAAAATTTCACAGCTCCTCAAACAACCTCATGTATTGCAATACAACAAAATTTGAATTTGGAATAAACAGGAAGATGTGTCTTCTTTCTTTAACAAAATGAGAAATTTACATTGGATTAAAGCAAATGTTTGGAAGTAGTTCTTTTCACATTTTATTAGAGAAGATGGATCCTTCTGACTGGCATCAATTTCAATTTAGGAAGATTGCTGTTTGCATGTTTTTTGGATTGCATATTCTGGTAAGTACAATCTGATATGCTCTTTTTTCTTCAACATATTGATGAAATGATTACAACATTAAAAATAGCTTAATTTTTATTTTTGAAGAGTAAAAAGAATTAAAAAACTACATTAAATACTTAATTATGCAAAATATTTCAGTTTGAGTGATTTTCAAAGTTTTACTTTTATTTTATGCACTTTAAATTTATTTAGTCTTAATATGTATAAATCGTGATAATTATAACCACACATTTTTAGGAGTAAGCATTTAGCTTCTCAATTCCCCGTTTCTTGATTTTGATAGTAAGACAGTAGAAAAAGAAAAAGAAATAAGCAGTATATATGCATAATGCCATCTGTTTTTTTTTTTATTTTCAGATTGTAACAAGGGATGCATATCAAATCAGAAGAATCCACCATTGAAGAAAAACTAAGCAGCAGTGATCGAGAGGGAGGGTTCTGCAGGGGTGGACCCCCCCTCATTTTTTGGGGATCAACCCCTGCTGAGGTCATCTTTAAAGGTCAAACAGAACTTTTTAAAGTCCAGCTGAACTTTTATGAGTTCAGCTGGACTTCTTAAAGTTCAGCCGGACTTTTTAAAGTCCAGCTGAACTTTATAGAGGCCATATTTTTGCCAGAAATCCAGGCTGGATTTTTTCAGACGTACTTTTATGAAAGTTCAGCTGCACTTTCTGAACCGGACTCCTGCTAATTTAAATATTTCGAGCCGGTTTACGGCTAATTTCGCTGAAAGTCCAGCCGGGTTATCCATTAAAAGACATTCAAAGAAAAGTCCAAATGATTATTATAAGTACGGTTCTCAGTACGGCTACTGTCCAGCTGGAGTACGTGTCATATTTTTCGTACGGGTTATATGACTTTAAATAATGTGTGTTAAATAAATGTGTAATTTTGTCTTTTGTGGAGAGTAATCTCATTGGAAATCATACTACATTTCCTCATTTTCATATTAATATAATTTTTAAACATTTAAATCATAAAAATTATTTTGAGAAACTTTATACTTACTTCGGGTCCCTGTATGGATATTGAATAGTCGAGACCAGCTCTTTTCTGCATCCATACTCTATTTCCTCTGCTGTTGAGGCTGCAATCACCTGCTGCAGGGTAGATTTAACCCATAGGTCAGTTTTCTCTTTGAATTCTTCTACAATCTTAGAGAAATATTACAATAATACCATTAGAATAAATATACCTTTCTATAGGCATAAAAAAAGAATTGCCAAGCATAGATAACCCCTTAATGGTAACCTGTGATTTACATAATTTTTTTATGCATATCCTTTTGGTTTACATTTGTATACTTATGTGCTACTCTTTTATCATACTACAATTTTAGTAATGTAGTAATGTAAAAAAAAAGATTACGAATAATTTATAATTTTAGAATTGCTGCCATATTTTTTAAAGTGCAATTGAATATTTTATTGCATGCATTATATTCATGTAAAAAGTTAGAAGATAACCAGAGGGATAATCAACCACCAGTGCATCATTTACATGTCACGGAACAAGGCAAACAGAAGAAAACAACGTCCGATGCAGTCCAAAAAACACAACACATATTTTTGTTTTCTGAATTCATCTGAATAAAAAAAATACATCTTTCTAGTATTTGTTTCCAACCTTTATCCTGACAGATGTAGAAAATTAACGGGTGTCTTCTATTCCGTCCGCAATTTTAAGGAAAGTAAAGTCTATATTTAGAATCATAGATGAAACTGAAACTACACATGTATGATATAAATAGAACATGTTATTTTCGCTTTATCAAATTTAAGTTTCGAAGAGATAGCAAAATTTGTTATTTTCTTTTGTTGTGCTTTTGTCATGTTTGTGTATCTTTCCCATTTTTTTTTTTATCAAATGCAATTTTGAAATAAATATAAAAAAGAAAGTGTGGTGTTATTGCAAGTGACAAGTGAAAATGTTTCTTCTCAAGTCTCAATTCAAGATTATTACTGAATAGAGTAATCATTCTCTATAATAATAAGGGGCCCCAAAAATAATGTGAAACTTGTCACTGCCGTGCTTTTAACTAAAAAACAGTTGTATCTAATTTTCATAACCTCTGCAGAAATACTAAAAAAAATCTGTGTTTAACGAACTTTAGTTTAACAGTATAAGGATTTTGCAGAGTCGGCTCTATTTCATCTCTTATGAGCCATAGTTCACCAATGGTTTTGTCGTTAAGTTTTGAACTGTATATTTTTGAATCTGGCCAAAAGACCAATAAATTGACAATTTTTATCATGTAAAGCATCTGCCAACTTTAAAGCTTTTCCCTATGTATCATGTGTATTTTTGGCGTGTCATGCTTTTAATTTCAACAGCTCGTATCTCAAATAAAAAATCAGTTACATCCTTTTTTTGCCCCTGCAACTGAAAGTCAAAGGGGGGGGGGATTATTTTACCACTGTCCGTCTGTCCTTTCGTCCGTCCCATTATTGGTATATAATTATTTGGCATAACTCCTCCTACTGTTTGATTCCTAGGAAGTTTTCACTTTGCTGTCTGTTGAGTAGTTAAGCACGTACACTGCGCTTCAATAGAAACGATTCCCTTTTCAAACAATTTTATGTGACTACATGTCCATTATGTATTCCGTGTGCATTGAATGGGTTGACATGTCATAAAATGTGTCTATATTGTTGTATGGTTGATTAAAGCTTGTGATTTCTTAAAATAAATATGAATTCATAACTACATAAAAGTCATGGCTCGTACAAGTGTTTCTTACCAAAAAACACAATTATCGTCCTTCAGGTCAAAGTTCAAGGTCACATGAAGGTCAAAATGTTAAGAAGGCACACCACCTCATAATGATACATCCACATGCCAAAGATGTAAGGCCTAGGTCAAAAGGCAAAAAAGTTATGGCCTACATAGTTGTGTTTCTCACAAAAAAATCCCATAAAGTTGACCTTGAGGTCACATTTGAAGGTCACACAAAGGTCATCATGATGCAAGACACTTAACCCTGTGATGATACATCCACATGCCAAATAGCTAAGGCCTAGTTCAAAAGACGAACAAAAATATGGCCATTATGTACTTTTTGAATAGATTTTGCTCTTATTTAATGAACCAATTTGAGGGTGGGGCGTAATTTAAACTTAAATACCAAAAAATCTAACGGTTAAATTTTATAAATCTTTTGCAAGAACAACCGACTAGTATAGCACTTTAAATGTTTAGTTTTATGAAAAAATTAAACGACACATTTTTTTTCAAAAAAGAAATTCTTCTTCAAATCCTAGAAGCACAGCATTCACTTTTCGGGGCTGATTCTGATACCCCGTATTTAATTTCCGGCAAAATTTTAAATCCGGAATAAAAGACTTACAAGAAAGGGGTATCAGTGAACTAATATTCACCTCAGCTATCATTATTAGCTTTGCTATTGTCAATTTAGGATTAAATTTTAAAAATGTTAACAAATTCAACCCTATACCCATATTTTAGAAACTTCCAATTTTGGCCGATACTAGTATGTAAAAGATGCCATATTTGAGTTACCAAATCTTTTAAACCTATGGTTCAAATCTTTTAAAATTTTTACAAGATGTTTAGGTTGGCCTAGTTTATCAATGAAAAAAAATTAAGAAAAATTAAACGACAGGAATTTTTTGGGGTATAGTGTTGGGTACTCCCTTAAAAGAAGCAAAAAGTTTGTTTTTTTTAAATTTTACTAATTAAAAGATATTATTCAAACCTATGTGTTTAAAATTTTGAAAAAACTACAAAATTCCAATTTGTGACAAAACCTCGAATTTGCTACTCAAATAAGTGATTTAAAAATCACTTATTTCAGTAAGTCCCCTCACTGCTTATTATAAGTAATAGGATAACTATATTTGGTATGTGTGTACCTTGCAAGATCCTTATGCCTGTCAGACATTTTTGTAATGTTAAATTTTCTCTTATTATAAGTAATAGAATAACTATATTTGGTATGTGCGTACCTTGCAAGGTCCTCATGCCCGTCAGACAGTTTTCACTTGACCCCAACCTCATTTCATGGATGAGTAAACAGGGTTAAGTTTTGGTGGTCAAGTCCATATCTGAGATAGTATAAGCAATAGGTCCTGTATATTCAGTGAACGGAAGGACTGTAAGGTGTACATGTCCAACTGGCAGGTGTCATCTGACCTTGACCTCATTTTCATGTTTCAGTGGTTATAGTTAAGTTTTTGTGTTTTGGTCTGTTTTTCTTCTACTGTATGCAATAGGTCTACTATATTTTGTGTATGGAATGATTGTAAGGTGTACATGTCTGGCTGACAGGTGTCATCTGACCTTGACCTCATTTTCATGGTTCAATGGTTAAAGATAAGTTTTTGAGTTGTTTTTAGCTCACCTGGCCCGAAGGGCCAAGTGAGCTTTTCCCATCACTTTGCGTCCGGCGTCCGGCGTCGTCGTCGTCGTCCGTCGTCGTTAACTTTTACAAAAATCTTCTCCTCTGAAACTACTGGGCCAAATTGAACCAAACTTGGCCACAATCATCATTTGGGTATCTAGTTTAAAAAATGTGTGGCGTGACCCGGTCAACCAACCAAGATGGCCGCCACGGCTAAAAATAGAACATAGGGGTAAAATGCAGTTTTTGGCTTATAACTCAAAAACCAAAGCATTTAGAGGAAATCTGACATGGGGTAAATATGTTTATCAGGTCAAGATCTATCTGCCCTGAAATTTTCAGATGAATCGGTCAACCCGTTGTTGGGTTGCTGCCCCTGAATTGGTCATTTTGAGGAAATTTTGCTGTTTTTGGTTATTATCTTGAATATTATTATAGATAGAGATAAACTGTAAACAGCAATAATGTTCGGCAAAGTTAGATTTACAAATAAGTCAACATGACCGAAATGGTCAGTTGACCCCTTTAGGAGTTATTGCCCTTTATAGTCAATTTTTAACCATTTTTCATAAATATAAGTAATCTTTTACAAAAATCTTCTCCTCTGAAACTACTGGGCCAAATTGAACCAAACTTGGCCACAATCATCATTTGGGTATCTAGTTTAAAAAATGTGTGGCGTGACCCGGTCAACCAACCAAGATGGCCGCCACGGCTAAAAATAGAACATAGGGGTAAAATGCAGTTTTTGGCTTATAACTCAAAAACCAAAGCATTTAGAGGAAATCTGACATGGGGTAAATATGTTTATCAGGTCAAGATCTATCTGCCCTGAAATTTTCAGATGAATCGGTCAACCCGTTGTTGGGTTGCTGCCCCTGAATTGGTCATTTTGAGGAAATTTTGCTGTTTTTGGTTATTATCTTGAATATTATTATAGATAGAGATAAACTGTAAAGAGCAATAATGTTCGGCAAAGTTAGATTTACAAATAAGTCAACATGACCGAAATGGTCAGTTGACCCCTTTAGGAGTTATTGCCCTTTATAGTCAATTTTTAACCATTTTTCATAAATATAAGTAATCTTTTACAAAAATCTTCTCCTCTGAAACTACTGGGCCAAATTAATCCAAACTTGGCCACAATTATCTTTGGGGTATCTAGTTTAAAAAATGTGTGGCGTGACCCGGTCAACCAACCAAGATGGCCGCCACGGCTAAAAATAGAACATAGGGGATAAATGCAGTTTTTGGCTTATAACTCAAAAACCAAAGCATTTAGAGGAAATCTGATGTGGGGTAAAAATGTTTATCAGGTCAAGATCTATCTGCCCTGAAATTTTCAGATGAATCGGTCAACCTGTTGTTGGGTTGCTGCCCCTGAATTGGTAATTTTGAGGAAATTTTGCTGTTTTTGGTTATTATCTTGAATATTATTATAGATAGAGATAAACTGTAAACAGGAATAATGTTCAGCAAAGTTAGATTTACAAATAAGTCAACATGACCGAAATGGTCAGTTGACCCCTTTAGGAGTTATTGCCCTTTATAGTCAATTTTTAACCATTTTTCGTAAATCTTAGTTATCTTTTACAAAAATCTTCTCCTCTGAAACTACTGGGCCAAATTAATTCAAACCTGGCCACAATCATCTTTGAGGTACCTTGTTTGAAAAATGTGTCCGATGACCTGGCCATCCAACCAAGATGGCCACCACGGCTAAAAATAGAACAGGGGTGAAATGTAGTTTTTTGCTTATAACTCTGAAACCCAAATCATTTAGAGGAAATCTGACAAGGAGTTAAATTGTTAATCAAGTCAATATATATCTGCCCTGAAATATTCAAATGAATAGGACAACCGGTTATTGGGTTGCTGCCCTCCAATTGGTAATTTTTAAAGAAATTTTGCTGTTTTTGGTTATTATCTTGAATACTATTATAGATAGCGATAAACTGTAAACAGCGATAATGTTCATCAAAGTAAGATCTACAAATAAGTCCACATGACCTAAATGGTCAATTGACCCCTTAAGGAGTTATTGCCCTTTATAGTCAATTTTTAACAATTTTCATTAATTTGGTAAATTTATGTAATTTTTACCAAATATTTTTCTCTGTTACTAATGGGCAAAGTTCATTATAGATATAATTGTAAGAAGCAAGAATGTTCAGTAAAGTAAGAACTTCAAACACATCACCATCACCAAAATACAATTTTGTCATGAATCCATTTGTGTCCTTTGTTTAATATGCACATAGACCAAGGTGAGCGACACAGGCTCTTTAGAGCCTCTAGTTTTTCTATTACTAATTGCAATAGGTCAACTATATTTGGTGTATGGAAATATATTATGATCTATATGTCAGTCGACCAGGTTTTATTTGACCTTGACCTCATTTTCATGGCTCATTGCTCAGTGTTAAGTTTTTATTTTTTGGTCTGTAACGCTTAAACTATAAGCAATAGGTCAACTATATCTGTTGTATGGAAGAATTGTTAGCTGTACATGCCTGCCTGGAATGGTTCATCTGACCTTGACCTCATTTTCATGGTTCATTGGTGAATGTTTAGTTTTTTGGTTAAGTTTATATGACAGTTGTCATAAAGCTTTAATTATATTTAGGACTATCAAAATAATATCAATGGTTAGTAAAGAAGGCGAGATATTTCAGCGTATGCACTCTTGTTGATATTTTGGCCCGGTTATCAAATTGGTCTACATTGAGGTCAAAACGGTCCAAAATTAAACTTTGTTTGATGACCTTGACCTCATTTTACTGGATCAAGTTAGGTTCATGTGATAGTTGTAGTAAAGCTTTATATTTAGGACTATCAACATAATATCAATGATAAGAAAAGAAGGCGAGACATTTCAGCGTGTGCACTTTTGTAATGACAAGTTACAGTTCAAATTTGTATTTTGTTCCGGTCTGATGATTTTGTGCAGAGTAATGGTCCTTGGACTTAGAAAATTCACTATTCAATTTTTTTTTGTCATTCTTGCAGATATTGACTTGATATTTGTAATATAGTTTACACCATGACAAGTTATAGATCAAGTTAGAATTTTTTTTAAATACAATACATTTTTAACCGGCAGGGGACTATATCTTACCATGCAATACTCACAGAGAGCTTGTTCTATAAAAAGATATTGTTTGGATCAAAAAACCATTAGATCTTTTATTGAGGAATAACTTTGATCATGTAAGCTCAAGTTCTAAAGTTTTATAAATTTTATAAGGTATATGAGTACATATCAGTATGACAATATCACAGAAGTCAGTCTCAAAATAATTGTAAACTTTAAAGAAATATCAAATTCTTTCTTTTTAGGTCAAATTAAAGAGGAATTAAAAACTTGGACAGAGAATGACAAAATGTTTATAGAAACAAATGGAGCAAAGAGTGTATTAAAATGTATCAAAGAAAATGGTTGTGTTGTTGTCACCGGAAGTTCGGGAACAGGAAAATCATCATTGATGCGTCATGTTGCTCTACGAATGCAGGAAGAAGGTTTTGTTATTTTACCGGTAACAAACCCTGAAGAAATTATCAAGTGGTACAATCCAAGTAAGAAAATCCTGTTTGTTGTTGATGACTTTTGTGGAACATATACCATAAATCCTATGAAGTTGGAAAGCTGGAAAAATCAGATGGAAAAAATCAAAACATTAATAGAAAAAAAACCAGTCAAATTAATCATGTCTTGTAGACTTCAGGTTTTTAAGGATGAAAAAATGAAATCTTTATCTTTTGATCAGTCCTGTGAATGTAATCTTTTGTCAGAAGATAAACACTCTATTGCTGAACTTTACTTAAAAACAAACGCCTATAAGATCAGGAAATTTTATGACATGTTTGACTGTTTTCCTCTTTTATGTCAATTGTACAGCAAAAACACAAATCTAAGAATGGTAGATTTCTTTCAGAATCCATTTACAGTTTATAAAGAAGAGATAGATAAAATACAGCTAGAAGGAGCGCATGTCAAGTACTGTGCACTTGCTCTATGTGTTATGTTTAACAATCATATTAAAGAAGAATGGCTCACTGAAGATGTTGATAAAGATGTAACAAAAATCATAGAGAACACATATGAAGCTTGTAAAGTGGTCAAAGGAACATCTCGATTGGTACTGCGTGATGAACTGGATTCACTAACTCATACGTTTATCAGAAAGGAGGGTGAATTATACAGAACTATTCATGACAAGCTGTTTGACTTTCTTGCTTTTTACTTTGGCAGTGTTATGATTTATTGTTTAATTAATAATGCTTCAAGTCATTTTATTCGTGAAAGGTTTGTTTTTGAAAAAAAAGACAAAAGAGATGAATTTTTAATAGATGTATCAGAAAGATATCAGCAAATGTATATAAATAGATTGGTAGACGACTGGTTTAGAGGAAAGATAGCAGATGTCTTCTGTAACATCAATATGAATGATCAAATCTTCAGACAAAGAATCCTTGTACATTTAAAAGGTTTAGAAATATCAAAACAGAAACAATTAGCTAGTCTATATAACACAAAAGACAATAGCACGCCATTGATTCAGTGTTGTTATAAAGGAGATATTGAGCTGGTTACATGGTGCTTATATCATTGTAACAGTAATGTAAACCATTGTCGTAAAGATGGAGGATCACCTCTGTTCATGGCTTGTCAGAACAGACATACTGAAGTAGTACAGATATTAATAAACAATAAGGCTGACATTAGTAAGTGTAAAGATACTGGATCATCACCTCTGTTCATGGCTTGTCAGGAAGGACATACTGAAGTAGTACAGATATTAATAAACAATAAGGCTGACATTAATAAGTGTCAAGATACTGGTGCATCACCTCTGCTCATTGCTTGTCAGAACAGACATACTGAAATAGTACAGATGTTAATAAACAATAAGGCTGATACTAATAAGTGTAGTAATGATGGAGTATCACCTCTGTACATGGTTTGTCAGGAAGGACATACTGAAGTAGTACAGATGTTAATAAACAATAAGGCTGACATTAATAAGTGTAGAGATACTGATGGAGTATCACCTCTGTACATTGCTTGTCAGGTTGGACATACTGAAGTAGTACAGATGTTAATAAACAATAAGGCTGACATTAATAAGTGTAAGGATGATGGAGCATCACCTCTGTACATTGCTTGTGAGAATGGACATACTAAAGTAGTACAGATGTTAATAATCAATAAGGCTGACATTAATAAGTGGGATAATGATGAAGTATCACCTCTGTACATTGCTTGTGAGAAAGGACATACTGAAGTAGTGCAGATGTTAATAAACAATAAGGCTGACATTAATAAGTGTAGAGATACTGGATCATCACCTCTGTGCATGGCTTGTCAGGAAGGACATACTGAAGTAGTACAGATATTAATAAACAATAAGGCTGACATTAATAAGTGTCAAGATACTGGATCATCACCTCTGTTCATGGCTTGTCAGAACAGACATACTGAAATAGTACAGATGTTAATAAACAATAAGGCTGATACTAATAAGTGTAGTAATGATGGAGTATCACCTCTGTTCATGGCTTGTCAGGAAGGACATACTGAAGTAGTACAGATGTTAATAAACAATAAGGCTGACATTAATAAGTGTATGGATGATGGAGCGTCACTTCTGCTCTTTGCTTGTCAGAAAGGGCATACTGAAGTAGTACAGATGTTAATAAACAATAAGACAGACATTAATAAGTGTGATAATGATGGAGTATCACCTCTGTACATTGCTTGTGAGAAAGGACATACTGAAGTAGTGCAGATGTTAATAAACAATAAGGCTGACATTAATAAGTGTATAAGAACAGGAGAATCCCCCATATTTATAGCTTGTTATAAAGGTCATATAGAGATTGTTGAATTGTTGTTAAAACATGAAGCAGATTGTAACATTAAATGGAGAGGACTAACACCACTAGATATTGCAAGAAGAGAAAATCATACCAATATTGTACATTTGTTACAAAAAATAGAAATAATATAATTAGAAATTCGGCGAACATGATAAAATAAATCAAGAGAACTATTCTGCTTATTATATAATTAAACAAAACCTGTGATCATTAAATATAATTGCTAGCTAGAAGAGAAAATCATACCAATGTTGTTTGTTTGAGACTAAATAGATAAAAACTGTGATGTGTATATTAAACAGCATTATGATTTCACAGCACATTTAACTTATTGACCATAAACATTACTAAATGTAAAATAACCCTCAAAATACTTTTGTTATGCATTGTTAAAAACATTCTATTAATAAAACCATGTTGTTTAGTTTTCGATTTTGATATAAAATTCTGTCTAATAGCTCATTAGACAGTTAGACTTGCAATTTGGTGTAAGTTATTTTTGGTCAGTTTTGATATTTCTAATTGAATTGACCAAAGCAGGCATAGGTTCTTTTTGTCTTGCAACAAATGGCATTGGTGTAAACCTTTTTTGTATGAAATTTTATTATGTTTCAAAAGGTGAGAATAATCCATAACCTAAACTGGCAATTGATTATTTGCACCCATTATTTCCTGAATATAACAAGTGTAGTTGAAATGTATTTGTACGTTCCCCATAGGGGAGGGGGCATTAGTTTTACCCTTGTCCGTCAGTACGTCCCAAAGTTTATTTCCTTTCTCTAATTTTATTTTGCCTCAACCAAATGTTATGAAACTTATACAATGCTTATTACCACAAAACACAGATCAAGTTTGAATTTTGGTGGCGTCACATCACTCGTTCTAGAGTAATTATATTTTATGCCCCTTTACAAATGGAAAAATTGCGGAATTTGTCGTTTTCGTTCTTTAATTTTAGTTTGTCTAAACCAAATGTTATAAACCTTGTACACAAGACTAAAAATTACTACAAAACTCAGATCAATAACAAATTTGGGTAGTATCACTTTTACCTTTCTTCAGTTATGTCCTTTTATATGATATGCAAACGGGGGCATCATCTGTGTCCTATGGACACATTCCCCACTTTTGTCGGAAAAGCCAAGGCCGTAACTAGGCATCTTATTTTAGTGAGGCAAAATACTTGAAATTTTTTTTTGGAGGGTATGAAATGAATGGTGGAAAATCCTGCATTTTAGGCATTTTTAGAGAGTTTGATAATGTTTTGAATTTGGACACTTTTTATATAAATTTTTCTTATTTTAAGACTTTTAACTACTCACACCAAATTTTTAACAACTTTATTTAATCCTTGTTTTCAAAATTCCAATAGGGAACATACTTTTTATAATTGTATAAATAAACCAATTTATTAAGACGTTTCGGCCATTGGCCTTCTTCAGTTCTTTATTTTTCCTCTCAACTACATGGCTGACATTTTGTTTTCAATCATTGAAAAGATGTTATAGATAAATGTCCTTGGAAACATCATGACGTCATAATACTTTAACGTCATAATAACATGATAAATCCGCAAATTACAGGAGATATATTGAGGCACAATGGATGCAAAAACTAAATACAATTAGACCATTTGGAATTAACGTTAAAAAGGAATGACTTTAATTGATCAAAGCTTATATAATTTAACTTTCATTCATACAAAAGTATTGTGACGTCATGTTATTATGACGTTAAAGTATTATGACGTCATGATGTTTCCAAGGACATTTATCTATAACATCTTTTCAATGATTGAAAACAAAATGTCAGCCATGTAGTTGAGAGGAAAAATAAAGAACTGAAGAAGGCCAATGGCCGAAACGTCTTAATAAATTGGTTTATTTATACAATTATAAAAACTTTATTTAAATTTATATGTAAGATAATCATCCAAATATCACTGATTTGAGTCTGCTGCCAGAACATAAAACAAATATCGATTCAATAGAGTTTGCCAATTTGTCTAAGGCCGGTTCAGTCCAATCGTTTCAGAATCATAATTTGGTCTACTGATATCCTTATCGCGATGAACATGGAGCATGGCAAGACCGCACAATCTCTCGCCACTCATGCATGCTCTTTTCCAAGTTTTCAGTCATTTTGGGCAGTCTGTGTTTCTAAAGGTAGCACATTATCATCAACACAATGATCAATGTCTTCTTCCAATTCCTTCTCCATCAGCAATTCGGTAGCAGCATCGGTAGAAACAGTTTTGTTTGCAAAAGGGAATTAAGCTTTCCTGTAAGCACCATCATACAGTCGCAGTTACAAAATATTAAACTCGCTTTTACGCTGACAAAGAGTAGACAAACTAGGGATAGAATGAGATAAGATACATGTATATGATTCTATCTATAGAGTAAGTATATATGATATGGGTACAGGGGAATTGGAATTGAGTTTTTGACGTTTACATGTAGTTCCGTAATTTCAAATTATTTCTGAAAATAGTTGGTGGTATTTTAGTTACAGAATCTATAAATTTTTGGGTTAGGGGTTGGGGGTGTCCGATTCCGAAACCCCGAATATAAAGAAACGAAATTCCGTAGTCCCGAATAAGTAAAGACAAAATCCGGTGTTAAAGGTTCTGCCATTCCTCATTAATATCAAATTGGAATATGGAATATTCTTTCAATTTTTAAGGTTAAAGAAACATGGATAAAAGCTAATCCATGCATGCAGTCATGTTTCATATTATTAATATTTTATTTATCTGTAAAGAGAAAAATTAAAGTTCGTGAAATGATTACGTAGACAGGACTGCCCCCTTCCGAAGACCAGTACTTGATTTGTCAGTCTACTTATCATAATGAAGTTATATGCAATACTCAAACTCTGTTCCCAAAAAAACTAGTTTACTTGAATTATTCCTTCTTTACCTTCAGTGTCGCTTTTCCTTTTTCTGCAAGAGCCTGTTTTTAAGTAAAGATCCATGATGATTATCGTTACTAGGTTAATGTAATCGAGAAACATTACCCGTTGAGATGCTGAGCTATATCCAGGAAGAATAGTTAAAAAGGAATGATGACAAGTTATAGAAATTACGGTTGAGACAGAACAACAAATGACTATTATATTTATATATATGTATAAAAAAAATAATCAGTGTCGAAATTTTAGTGAGGCAATTGCCTCACTTGCCTCAAGGGTAGTTACGGCCTTGAAAGCTATACAAAGCGATTCTACATTCCGTCGTGTGGCGGCGGCTTCCACAAATATTCACCCTGTGGTTAAAGTTTTTGTATGTCCTTGAAGTTGGATTTATACCAAACATGGACATAAGCTTGTTTATGATCTTAAGATAGTATCCAGAAATAAGAAGTTTGTAAAAACAAATCTTGTTTATCCGTATTATACTTTTAAATGCACTTAGATGTTCTGCCAGTTAATTTAACATTACATTCACACTGTGGTTAAAGTTTTGATAACTTTCTTATACGAAGCTTGTTTATGAAGAAAAGCTAGTATCTAGACCAAACTTGGACAGAAGCTAAATTTATGATCATAAGAAAGTATCAAGAAGAAAATTTTGTAAAAAATAAAAAAAATCTTGTTGATCCGTATTTTACTTATAAATGAGCTTAGTCTACCACACTTGGATAGAAGCTTGTTTATGATCATATTAAGATAGTATCCAGAAACAAGAATTTGTAAAAAAAAAAATCCTGTTTATCCGTATTTTACTTTTAAATGCACTTAGATTCTCTGCCAGTTAACATTTCATTCACTCTGGTTAAAGTCTTGAAAATTTTAATAATACCTTTCTTAAACGAAGCTTGTTTATGATGAAAAGCTAGTATCTAGAAGGAAATTTTGTAAAAATTTATTTCCTGTTTTCCCGTATATTACTTATAAATGGACTTAGTTTTTATACGTCCGTTTTAACGTATTATGGTATACAGTTGTCCCTGCATCCGTCTGTCTGTACGTCTGTCATCAATATGTCAGATATTAACTCAAAAACGCTTTAACGAATTTGTATGAAACTTTGGTGAAATGTTTATATCTATTGACGTGAGCACTCTCTCGTTTTTTTATAAATTTTAGATTTTACGTTTCTGAGTTTTGGGGTTTTATTCATTACAAAAAGGGGATTTTCCAGTTTTCGGACAATATCCTTAAAGTGCTTTGAGCAATTTTCATTAAACTTTAGTGACTGATTTATCATATCCGCCATGGCTAAAAATAGAACATAGGGTAAATGCAGTTTTTGGCAGTTTTCTTATACGACCGCAAAAAAAATTTGAGGTCATATATTGGTATCCCATCGTCGTCGTCCGAAGACGGATGGTTTCCGGATAATAACTTTAGTATAAGTAAACAGAAATCAATAAAAAATTATGGTCCCTAAAGTTTAGGAATTAGGGGCCGAAAGGGCCCAAAATAGCATTTATCTAGTGTCAGAACAATAAGTTGTGTATAAGTATTTCAATTGTTCTGAAATTGTACCACCATGTTTAATACCATAAGTAGAAGGTTGAGATATATTTTAAGGGTTATGGGACAAACAGTCTTGGAATAAAGGGCCAAAAAGGGACCAAAAACAAGCATTTTTAGCTCACCTGGCCTAAAAGGCCATGTGAGCTTTTCTCATCACTTGGCGTCCGTCGTCGTCGTCGTCGTTAACAATTTTTCAAACATCTTCTCCTCTGAAACTACTGAATGGATTTGAATGAAACGTAAAATGATTGTTCCTTAGATTATCCTGCACAAAGTGTGTGCTTCAATTTTTGATCCGTCAAAAAACATGGCCGCCGTTACTTAAAATAGAACATAGGGGTCAAATGCGGTTTTTGGCTTATATCTCAAAAACGGAAGCATTTAGAGCAAATCTGACATGGGGTAAAAATGTTCATTAGGTCAAGATCTATCAGCCCAGAAATTTTCAGATGAATCAAACAAACCATTATTGGGTTGCTGCCACTTAATTGGTAATTTTAAGGAAATTTTGCAGTTTTTGGTCATTATCTTGAATATTATTATAGATGAAGATAAACTGTAAACAGCAAAAATGATCAGCAAAGTAAGATCTACAAATAGGTTAATATGACCAAAATTGTCAATTGACCCCCTAATGGGTAAATGTCCTTAAATGACAATTTTTCACAATTTGTTCATCATATTTGCTAACTTTAAAAAATCTTCTCCTCTGAAACTACTGAATGGATTTGGATGAAACTTAGCATGATAGTTCCTTAGATTATCCTGCACAAAGTGTGTGCTTCGATTTTTGATCCGTCAAAAAACATGGCCGCCCTTACTTTAAATAGAACATAGGGGTCAAATGCAGTTTTTGGCTTATATCTCAAAAACGAAAGCATTTAGAATAAATCTGACATGGGGTAAAAATGTTCATTAGGTCAAAATCTATCAGCCCTGAAATTTTCAGACGAATCAAACAAACCATTGTTGGGTTGCTGCCACTTAATTGGTAATTTTAAGGAAATTTTGCAGTTTTTGGTCATTATCTTGAATATCATTATAGATAAAGATAAACTGTAAACAGCAAAAATGATCAGCAAAGTAAGATCTACAAATAGGTTAATATGACCAAAATTGTCAATTGACCCCTTAAGGGGTAAATGTCCTTTAATGACAATTTTTCACAATTTGTTCATCATATTTGCTAACTTTAAAAAATCTTCTCCTCTGAAACTACTGAATGGATTTGGATGAAACTTAGCATGATAGTTCCTTAAATTATCTTGCAAAAAGTGTGTGCTTCGATTTTTGATCCGTCAAAAAACATGGCCGCTCTTACTTTAAATAGAACATAGGGGTCAAATGCAGTTTTTGGCTTATATCTCAAAAACGAAAGCATTTAGAGCAAATCTGACATGGGGTAAAAATGTTCATTAGGTGAAGATCTATCAGCCATGAAATTTTCAGACGAATCAAACAAACCATTGTTGGGTTGCTGCCACTTAATTGGTAATTTTAAGGAAATTTTGCAGTTTTTGGTCATTATCTTGAATATCATTATAGATAAAGATAAACTGTAAACAGCAAAAATGATCAGCAAAGTAAGATCTACAAATAAGTTAAATATAACCAAAATTGTCAATTGACCCCTTAAGGGGTTATTGTCCTTTAATGACAATTTTTTCACAATTTGTTCATCATATTTGCTAACTTTAAAAAATCTTCTCCTCTAAAACTACTCAACCAAATTCAACCAAACTTCAACTGAATGATCAGTAGGGTGTATAAAATAAAGTTTGTGTTTTATTTTCTATTTTGGTCTATTTTTGTCGAGCCTTCGACTTTAGTCGAAAAAGCGAGACTAAGCGATCCTACATTCCGTCGTCGTCGGCGTCGTCGGCGGCGTCAACAAATATTCACTCTGTGGTTAAAGTTTTTGAAATTTTAATAACTTTCTTAAACTTTACTGGATTTCTACCAAACTTTGACAGAAGCTTGTTTATGATCATAAGATAGTATCCAGAAGTAAATTTTGTAAAAATAAAATTCCATTTTTTCCGTATTTTACTATAAATGGACTTAGTTTTTTCTGCGGGGAAACAAAACGTTCACTCTGTGGTTAAAGTTTTTAGAATTTTAATAACTTTCTCAAACTATCCTGGGTTTGTACCAAACCTGGACAGAAGCTTGTTTATGATCATAAGATAATATCCAGAAGTAAATTTTGTAAAAATAAAATTCCATTTTTTCCGTATTTTACTTATAAATGGACTTAGTTTTTTCTGCGGGGAAACATTACATTCACTCTGTGGTTAAAGTTTTTAGAATTTTAATAACTTTCTTAAACTATCCTGGGTTTGTACCAAACTTGGACAGAAGCTTGTTTATGATCATAAGATAGTATCCAGAAGTAAATTTTGTAAATAAATAAATCCATTTTTTCCATATTTTACTTTTAAATGGACTTAGTTTTTCTACGGGGAACCATTACATTCACTCTGTGGTTAAAGTTTTTAAAATTTTAATAACTTTCTTAAACTATCCTGGGTTTGTACCAAACTTGGACAGAAGCTTATTTATGATCATAAGATTGTATCCAGAAGTAAAGTTTGTAAAAAGATTACTCCGTTTTTTCTGTAATTTACTTTTGAATGGACTTAGATTTTCTTACAATCATAAAATAGTAACAAGAGGAATATTTTTATTGATTTTTTTCCTCATTGTTGTTGAGCCTGCGATTTACAGCAAAAATAGGCGAGACACTGGGTTCCGCGGAACCCTTATAAATTTTTTTAATACTTTATGCATTAGGTCAACTATATTTGGTGTATGAAAATATTTTATGATCTATATGTCGGTTACGCAGGTTTTATTTGAACTTGACCTCATTTTCACAGTCCATTGCTAAGTTTTAAGTGTTTGTGTTTTGGTCTCATTTTCTTTATTTATAAACAGTAAGTCATATATATTTGTAATATTGAAGAATTGTTAGCTGTACATGTTTGCCTGGCATGGTTCAATATGTTCAATAAGGCATTGTTTACCAGGTGAGCGATTCAGGCTCTTGAGAGCCTCTTGTTTTAATTTCAAGCCATAACATTAGAGTTACCTTTCTTTGTCCAGAATGGTTGTTGAATCACCTTAAACCACTGCTTTATATAATCTTCTTTGAAAATTGGAGTTACCTTTCTTTGTCCAGAATAGAAGTTGAATCAACTTAAATCAATGCTATATACAATATACAATGCAATATTCACTTTACTACCAACTGATAAATTAAAGCAATCTTTACCATTCAGTGATAACAAGCTCTTTAATTACCATTCTAGGGTTATGCCCCTTTACAAGTGGAAAAATTGAAGATTTTATTAGTTTCTGTTCTCTTAACTAAAGTTTGTCTTAAGTAAGTGCTTATTACCTCTAAACTAAGTTTAAGTTCAATTTTTGGCAGCTTCACTTTAACAGTTCTTGAGTTATGTCCCTTTATAACGTTATATGCTAGCGGGGGCATCATCTGTGTCCTTTTGGACACATTCCCCATTTATTTTTTTAGAAGTTACTATTAATCAATATTAATTTTAGCCATAACTGTATGACATTTTATATTTCAATATTTTATGATGTATTTAAATGAGCAGTTATTGTTGCAAACTCCATTAGAAATTTGATCATTTTTTGGAATAAGGGAAAAGGGGGAGAGAAAACAAATAGGGGTGGGGGTCAATTTTTTTTTTCTCATTTCAGATTTCAGAATTTAAAAAGAAAATTTCTTCATATATTTTTCTTTTAGAGGATTAATATTCAACATCATAGTAAATTGCTCAAAAGCAAAATAAAAATTGTAAGTTCATTAGACCACATTCATTCTGTGTCTGAAACCTATAATGTGTCAACTATTTAATCACAATCCGAATTCAGAGCTCTATCCAGCTTGAATATTGTGTCCATACTTGCCCCAACCGTTCAGGGTTCGACCTGTGCGGTCGTATAAAGCTGCGCCCTGCGGAGCATCTGGTTTTATCTCAAACACTCAAGCATTTAGAGCAAATCTAATGTGAGGTAAAAATGTTCATTAGGTCAAGTTCTATCAGCCATGAAATTTTCAGATGAATCTAACAACCCATTGTTAGGTTGCTGCCATTCAATTGGTAATTTTAAGGAAATTTTGCAGTTTTTGGTTATTATGAATATTATTAATGATACAGATAAACTGTAAACATCAAAAATGTTCAGCAAAGTAAGATCTACAAATAAGTTTGTATGACCAAAATTGTCAATTGACCCTTAAGCAGTCATTGCCCTTTAAAGACAATTTTTTTCACAATTTGTTCATCTAGTTTTCTAAAAAATCTTCTCCTTTGAAACTGCTGAATCAATTTCACCCAAACTTGGGCTGAATGAGTTTCAGAGTATCTCAGTAGTATAAATTTTGTATTTTATTTCCTTGTACTTCAAGAAACAAAGCCACTATGGCTAAAATGCATTTTTTGCTTTTGAAAAAAATATGACAGATACAAAGAACATTTAAATGGAATTTTTAAGCCACTCATTAATATATATTGAAAAGCTAAAATAATCATTGATGAAAGATTTAAGCAAAAAATTACAGGTGAGCGATTGAGGCTTTTGAGAGCCTCTTTTTACCAAACTTGGACAGAAGCTTTTTAAAATCATAAGATAGTATCTAGAGGAAATTTTTTTAATAATTTTTCCCCATTTTTGATTAGCCTGCAACTAACAGCAAAAGTAGACGAGACTATGGGTTCCGCTGAACCCTAATGATTTTTTTTAACAAATGATGCACTTTTCAATAATTATTGTATTATCAGAATCAAGATATGTTGTATAATTGCCATTAAGACAATTATCCACCAGACACCAAAGGATGATGATGAAAACAATAGGGAAAATTCAGAACGCTCAATGAAAAACAACATTACAACATATGTTTTTGTAGCTTTGTAATGCATTTGTATATTTGTAGCTTGCAAAAACGTTTTAGTGGTGTTTTTGTTTTCCACAGTGTAACGCCTTGTATGGGACAAAGCAATACCAGGTGTGCGTCTATCCGTCTGGTCGTGTAAGCACTCTCGCAAATACAACTCTAGCTAGATTTTTATGCTCCCGCCGTAGCGGAGGGTTACCCTTGTCCGTCTGTACGTCCCAAAATTGGTTTCCGTTCTCTTACTTTAGTTTGCCTCAACCAAATGCTTTAAAACTTATACACAATACTTAATACCACCAAACACAGACCAAATTTGAATTTTGGTGATGTCTCTTTTACCGTTCTAAAGTTATGCTCCTTTACAAATGGAAAAATTGCTTAATTTTTTGTTTCTGTTCTCTAACATTAGTTTGCCCCAACTAAATGTTATGAAACTTATAAACAATGCTAATTACCACAAAACACATATTTGGGTTGCACTAATGACAGGACGATTGAAACTTATAAGTTATAAACAATGGTAATTACAACAAAACACATATTTGGGTTGCACTAATGACAGGACGATTGCCCAGATAGTGATAGGACGGTTGACCGCCTGAAACAAGTTCGTTGAGGCTACGAGTATGAGTATACTCAGTTTTACAGTAATGTGATTTTGACAATCTTTTTTTTTTTTAAAAAGGCACCAACTTTTTAGATATCTCAAACCGACTGTTATTAGGTGTAAAAAAATTCCGGATGCTTGTACTTGACATGTATATTAACCAACACCAGAAGGTAAGTCATAATGTTTGTACAACTTCCTAGGTCAAAGTTCGAGGTAACAAAACTTTGCTTTCAGGTATGTCCGTCCGTCCGTAACAAATTGTGTCCGCTCTATATTTACAGCACGTTATAATCTGATACTTTATACTTGACATGTATATTAACCAACATCAGAAAGTGTGTTATATTGTTTGTACAGCTTCCTAGGTCAAAGATCAAGGTCAAAAACTTGGTTTCAGTTGACAACCCCATGTCCATCCGTCCGTAAGAAATTGAGTCCGCTCTATATCTAGAGAACCGTTATAATTTCATACTTTTACTTGACATGTATATTAACCAACACCAGAGGGTGTGTCATAATGTTTGTACAACTTCCTAGTTCAAAGGTCAAGGTCAAAAACTTTGGTTTCAGTAGACAACCCCTTGTCCGTCCGTCTGTTAGAAATTGTGTCCTCTATATCAAGAGAACCGTTATAATTTCATACTTGACTTGTATATTAACCAACACCAGAGGGTGTGTTATATTGTTTGTACTGCTTCCTAGGTCAAAAGTCAAGGTCAAAAACTTTGGTTTCAGATGACAACCCCATGTCCGTCCGTCCGTAAGAAATTGTGTCCGCTCTATGTCTAGAGAACCGTTATAATTGCATTCTTTATACTTGACATGTATATTAACCAACACCAGAAGGTGTGTCATTATGTTGGTACAATTTCGTAAGTCGAAGTCCAAGTTTAAAAACTTTTTTAGGTATGTCCGTCTGTCGGTAACAAATTGTGTTCGTTCTATATCTAGAGAACCATTATTATTTCATACTTTACCCTTGACATATATATTAACCAACATCAGAGGGTGCGCTATATTGTTTTTTTACAGCTTTCTTTAGTCAAAGGTCAAGGTCAAAAACTTTGGTTTCAGTTGACAATCCCATGTCTGTCCATCCGTAAGAAATTGTGTCCTCTATATGAAGAGAACCGTTTATAATTTCATACTTTATACTTGACGTGTATATTACTAGTAACCAACATCAGAGGATGTTTTATATTGTTTGTACAGTTTCCTAGGTGAATGTCAAGGTCAAAAACTTTGGTTTCAGTTGACAGCCACATGCCCGTCCGTTCGTAAGAAATTGTGTCCGCTCTATATCTAGAGAACTACTATTAAAATTTCATACTTTATACTTGACATGTATATTAACCACACCATCGGTTGTGTCATAATGTTTGTAAAACTTCCTAGGTCAAAGTTCAAGGTAGAAAAACTTTGCTTTCAGGTCTGTCCACCTGCCCGTAAGAAATTGTGTCCGCCCTATATCTACAATACCGTTATAATTTAATACTTTATACTTGACATGTATACATTTGTATTAACCAACACCATCGGTTTTGTCATAATGTTTGTACAACTTCCTAGGTCAAAGTTCAAAGTAGAACATTTGCTTTTAGGTCTGTCCGTCTGTCAATAACAAATTGTGTCCGCTCTATATCTACAATACCGTTATAATTTCATACTTTATACTTGACATATATATTAACCAACATCAAAGGGTGTGTCATAATGTTTGTACAACTTCCTAGGTCACAGTTCAAGATCAAAAACTTTGGTTTCAGGTCTCCCTGTCCGTTCGTAACAAATTGTGTCCGCTCTATATCTAGAGAACTCTTAAAATTTCATACTTTATACTTGACATGTATATTAACCAATACGAGAGGGTGTGGCATAATGTTTTTACAACATCCTAGGTCAAAGTTTAAGGTCAAAAACTGTTGTTTCAGTTGGAAACATCTTGTCCTATGGTAAAGATCGTGTCTGCTGTATTACTTGATACGTATATTAACCAACACCAGAGAGTTTCATTATGTATTTACAAGTTCCTAGGTCAAAGGTTAAGGTAAAAAAAAACTTTGGTTTCAGTTGACAACTCCATGTCCATCCGTCCGTAATAAATTGTGTCCTCTATATCAAGAGAACCGTTTATAATTCCATACTTTATACTTGACGTGTATATTAACCAACATCAAATGGTGTGTTATATTGTTTGTACAGCTTCCTAGGTGAAAGGTCAATGTCAAAAACTTTGGTTTCAGTTGACAGCAACATGCCCGTCCGTCCGGAAGAAATTGTGTCCGCTCTATATCTAGAGAACTACTTTTAAAATTTCATACTTTATACTTGACATGTATAGTAACCAATACGAGAGGGTGTGGCATTATGTGTGTACAACTTCCTAGGTCAAAGTTCAAGGTCAAAAACTGTTGTTTCAGTTGGAAACACCTTGTCCTATGGTAAAGATCGTGTTCGCTCTATATCTTGAGAACCGTTACGATTTCAAAGTTAATACTTGATATGTATATTAACCAACATCAGACAGTGCTTCATTATGTTTGTACAACTTCCTAGGTCAAAGGTAAAGGTAAAAAACTTTGGTTTCAGTTGACAACTCCATGTCCATCCGTTCGTAATAAATTGTGACCTCTATATCAAGAGAACCGTTTATATATAATTTCACACTTTATACTTTACGTGTATATTAACCAACATCAGAGGGTGTGTTATATTGTTTGTACGGCTTCATAGGTAAAAGGTCAAGGTCGAAAACTTTGGTTTTCAGTTGACAGCCACATGCCCGTCCGTCTGGAAGAAATTGTGTCCGCTCTATATCTAGAGAACCGTTATAATTTCATACTTTATACTTGACATGTATATTAACCAATACAAGATTGTGTGTCATAATGTTTGTACAACTTCCAAGGTCAAAGTTCAAGGTCAAAAACTGTTGTTTCAGTTGGAAACACCTTGTCCTATGGTAAAGATCGTGTCCGCTGTATGTCTTGAAAATCGTTACGATTTCAAAGTTTATACTTGATACGTATATTAACCAACACATAATGTATGTACAACTTCCTAGGTCAAAGGTCAAGGTCAAAAACTTTGGTTTCAGGTGCTACTCCATGTCTGTCTCTCCGTAAGAAATTGAATCCGCTATATCTACAGTACCGTTATAATTTCATACTTTATACTTGACATGTATATAAACCAACATCAGTGGGTGTGTTATATTGTCTGTATAACTTCCTAGGTCAAAGTTCAAGGTAAAAAAACTTTGCTTTCAGGTCTGTCCGTCGGTAACAAATTGTGTCCGCTCTATATCAATAGTACCGTTATAATTTCATACTTAATTCTTGACATGTATATTAACCAACACCAGATGTCAAGGTTAAAAACTTCGTTTCGTAATGTATGTACAATTTCCTAGGTCAAAGGTCAAGGTTAAAAACTTTGGTTTCAGTTGACAACTGCATGTCCATCCGTCCGTAAGAAATTGTGTCCTCTATATCAAGAGAACCGTTATAATTTCATACTTTATACTTGACATATATATTAACCAACATCAGAGAGTGCTTCATTATGTATGTACAACTTTCTAGGTCAAAGGTAAAAGTAAAAAAAACTTTGACAACTCCATGTCCATCTGTTCGTAAGAAATTGTGTCCTCTATATCAAGAGAACCGTTTATATATAATTTCATACTTTATACTTGACGTGTATATTAACCAACATCAGAAAGTGTGGTGTATTGTTTGTACAGCTTCCTAGGTCAAAGGTCAAGGTCAAAAACTTGGTTTCAGTTGACAACCCCATGTCCATCCGTCCGTAAGAAATTTAGTCCGCTCTATGTCTAGAGAACCGTTATAATTTCATACTTTTACTTGACATGTATATTAACCAACACCAGAGGGCGTGTCATAATGTTTGTACAACTTCCTAGGTTAAAGGCCAAGGTCAAAAACGTTGGTTTCAGTAGACAACCCTTTGTCCGTCCGTTCGTTAGAAATTGTGTCCTCTATATCAAGAGAACCGTTATAATTTCATACTTTATACTTGACTTGTATATTAACCAACAACAGAGGGTGTGTTATATTGTTTGTACTGCTTCCTAGGTCAAAAGTCACGGTCAAAAACTTTGGTTTCAGTTGACAACCCGCTGCCCGTCCGTCCGTAAGAAATTGTGTTCGCTCTATGTCTAAAAATAGTGTGGAAAAGTGATTTGCTGGACAGACTGACTGACAGACAGACTGACTGACAGACAGACAGATGGACAGACAGACAGACGGACGGATTGCAAACCTTATGTCGGTAGGGTACTAAGGCAGCCACCATTTGATTTTCTGGGGGGGGCTATGGTTTTTTTTTCTGGACAAATTTTTAAAAACAATCTATTTTTTTTGCGACAAGTCGAAAACAATTTTTTTCTTTCAATTTTAGCATTACATATAGTGGCAGCTGAGGGTGAAACAAACAATTGTTTTTTTCTCAGAATCAAAAACAAATTATTTTTTCTCCAAAAACTGGAAACAAACTTTTTTTTTCCAAAAAAAAACCATAGCCCCCCCCCTCCCCCCCCAGAAAATCAAATGGTTGCTGCTTAAAAAGAAATGACAAAATAAGTTAATACACATGTTAAACAGTACGAATTGTACTGCACCAGATGTTCAATTTAATAATTAATGTCTTCATTATTGTTCGAGTGCAAAACATTTGAAAACCAAACCCACTTAAAACGTTGAAAAATTAATAAATGAACGAAAAGAAGATAATTCAATCGTTATGTTTCAATTTGGAAAATATATAAAAAAGATGTGGCATGATTGTCAGAGACAAATCTCCACCAGAGAGCAAATGACACAGAAATCAACCAACTATATGTCACTGTATGGTCTTCAGCAATGAGCAAAGCCCATACACACATAGTCGGCTATACAATATGATAGTTGCTGTGTCGATTTGTTATATATTCTTTACCTGAACAATTAGATGATCTTAATAGGATTGAGGCACTTTTAATTGTACCAATACTCTTCATGTACAGATATTAAATAGTGTATCAATAGAATTCAAAAGCCTTTTACTCGTGGTGGGTAAAGATTAGTCTCAATGAATCATCCAAGTCAATCCAAAATGCATGATGTCTTATTGTGTGTATAGATGTGGGATGTCTTTTTAACTTGAACTATTCATGAGGATCTGGATGCGGTTTACCGCATAGAGAACTAGAGGCTCTCAAGAGACTGTGTCGCTCACCTGTTACTGTATTTACTGATGTCGGCCATCTTGGTTGGTAGGAGGGGTCATTAGACACTTTTTTAAAATAGATACCCTAGTAATGATTGTGGCCAATTTTGGTTAAATTTGGCCCATAGTTTTAGAAAAGAAGATTTTTGTACAAGTTAGAAAAATGACGAAAAGTTGTTCAATATTGACTATAAAGGGCAATGACTCCTTAAGGGGTCCTCTGACAATTTTGATCATGTTGACTTATTTGTAGATCTTACCTTGTTGAACATTATTGCTGTTTACAGTTTATATCTATCTATAATAGTATTCAAGATAAGAACCAAAAACTGCAAAATTTCCTTAAAATTACCAATTTTAGGGCAGCAACCCAACAACGGGTTGTCGGATTCATCAGAAAATTTGTGAGGGGATAGATCTTATTCTGATGGACATTTAAATCTTGAAAGATTTTCCCTAAATGTCTTAGTTATAAAGCAAAAACTGCATTGTTCTAATTTTAGCCATGTCGTCCATTATGTTTGGTAGACGGGGTCATCGGACACATTTTTAAACTATATACTACAATGATAATTGTGGCCAATTTTGGTTAAATTTGGCCAAGCAGTTTCAGAGAAGAAGATTTTTGTACAAGTTACAAAAAATGACGAAAAGTTGTTAAAAATTGACTATAAAGGGCAATAACTCCTTAAGGGGTTGACTGACAATTTTGATCAAGTTGACTTATTTGTAGGTCTTACTTTGATGAACATTATTGCTGTTTACAGTTTATATCTATCTATAATAGTATTCAAGATAATAACCAAAAACTGCAAAATTTCCTTAAAATAACCAATTCAGGGGCAGCAACCCAACAACAGGTTGTTCGATTCGTCTGAAAATTTCAGGGCAGATAGATCTTGACCTGATCAACAATTTCACCATATGTCAGATTTGCTCTAAATGCTTTGGTTTCAAAGACATAAGCAAAAATATAGATTTTACCCCTGTGTTCTATTTTTAGCCATTGCGGTCATCTTGGTTGGATGGCCAGGTCATCGGACACATTTTTTTTTTAAACTAGATAACCCAAGGATGATTGTGGCCAAGTTTGGTTAAATTTGGCCCTGTAGTTTCAGAGGAGAAGATTTTTGTAAAAGTTTACAGACGCCGGACGCCAAGTGATGAGAAAAGCTCACTTGACCTTTCAGGTCAGATGAGCTAATAATGAGCAAGAAACATAAATAACATTAGAAAAAGTCATTTAAAATTAAAGAACCTTAGTGAGCAATCTCGCATACCCCCATCCCCACATTGTCATTGGAGAAATTAAATAAATGTAAGAAAAAAAATTGTTTAAGAAAAAATAATGACTAATAATTTCCTGTCAATATGCACATCTACATAGTATGCCCTTATTATCTACCTAATTTCATGAAATTCTGATGTGTGGTTTCAGAGGAGTTGAGATGACAAACTGTTGCAGAAGTAAATTGAAGCAAATAAGGCAGCAACCGTTTGATTTTCTGGGGAGGTTTGGCTATGGTTATTTTTTCTAGACAAATTTTTTTCTCCAAAAACTGGAAACAAACTTTTTTTCAAAAAAAGCCATATTTCGTATATTGTATCGTATAGTTTATACGGTTTTAAATCTCACCCTGCTAAGACGAACAATTTTCTTTGTAAGAGTTATCTCCCTATTCACTGTTTATCATCTGTGTGCATCTCCTTTGTAACAGAAAAAGATAGCGACAAAATTCCTTTTACAAATTGTTCGTTACATCCTCAGGAATTTTTGGCTAATTTGGATCGAAGCGATTCGAAGAAATTTTATAGGAGTTATCTATCTCTAAGGAATAAATTTGTCGGTATGTTTTTTTAACTCATAAACCGTTAACCGTATAACCCTGGAATGTTTTTATTTGAGTCCCCTAAGTCCGAACTTAGAAAATGAGGTCAAGGTCAAAGGTCAAGGTCATATTTTAGATTTTCATATGTCTTTGATTTCCCTATAATTCTTGAATGGTTATAGATACAGAAAATTTAAGCAGTGAAAAATGTTAAGTACTTCAAGGGGCAACTTTTTTACATTATGACTATATTGATTTTACCATCATGCAAGGGACATAACTCCCATCGATGATTTTAAAAAAGCCATTTTTAGGCAAAACTCTTAAACAAAAGGTCCTTGACCCATAGGGTCTTTTGCAATGACCTTGTGGAGCAATGACCTTGACGAAGGTCACAAGGTCAAAGGTCAAGGTCATCAAATTATGTGGTTTTGGCACTATTTAAACAGTTTTATGTGTTTGAATTCCAACCAACCAACCAACCAACCAACCAACCAATTAATCAATCAATCAATCAATCAATCAATCAATCAATGTTTCCGTTTCATGTGTTTGATACGGGATTCAAGGTCTCTTTTTTTTCCGCTTGTTTTAATTGAGCCTATCAAACGTGTTTAACCAACATGTTTAACCAATATGTTTAACCAACGTGTTTAACCAACATGTTTAACCAACGTGTTTAACCAACCAACCAATCAATCAATCAATGCATGTTTCCGTTTCATGTGTTAAATACGGGATCCAAGATGGTTTTTTTCGCTTGTTTAAATTGAGCCTATCTAACGTGTTTAACCAGCCAACGTGTTTAACCAACGTGTTTAACCAACATGTTTAACCAACGTGTTTAACCAACCAACCAACCAATCAATCACTTAATGTATGTTTCCGTGTCATGCGTTTAATACGGGATGCAAGGTCTCTTGAGGTTTTTTTCCCTTGTTCTAAGTGACCCTATCAAACGTGTTTAATCAACCAACCAACAAACCAACCAACCAACCAATCAATCAACCAACTAATCAATCAATCAATATGTATGACTGTTTATTTATGACAGTTTATTGAAGGAACAAACTCTCAATTATTCAAGAAAATTTTATTTTATTATTGTTCTTACGTCTCTTCTGAAAAAAAAATCCAAATATTCTCTGAAACTACAAGTCCAATCGACCTGAAAATTTGCAGTCAGCAGGGCATACATGTACTGAAGGTTCATAAAAAAACTCTTTGCAGATATCTCTCAAGACTTTTCCTAGAAAAAAGAAATGGCAATGCCGTAAAAATCGCTTGCTAGGTCCGTAAATCTCAGTAAAAACCTACAATAAAATGTCCGCTCCGAGATTGAAATACTAATCTGTGTTACAAACAGGTGCTGAAAAATGGACATTATCAAAAAATAATCATTAAATGTGTTTTTAAGTTACACCGGATCGATTAAATCCAAAACATGCACTGCTGGTGAACTGTGATCAAAATGTCAATTTCCTACAATGACAAAAGAAATTACATTGTGTACATTCCGTCTCTATACATGTTGTCTGTTCAACGTCCCCACCTAAAAAGAAATAAAAAGACTAAGTTTTTCTTAATATAAACCCGCGTCACGTGATGTCTCCTCAATCTTGCGCGCGCGCTGTATCTAAAATAAAAGAAAAACTTTCCAAACTAAACATGAAACTTCTCCGGTAACATAATAATATAGACCCCATACCAAAGCAAACAAACAAACAAATAAACAAATACAATACCCCCCCCTACCTTTTCCAAATCAATCAATAAAAAAAAATCAATTATCCATTCATCAGAGGGGAAAGACTGCCTAACAATTGTTTTCAAAACAATTGCTTTATATTTATTTTTTTTTTTCTTCCGCCAAATTTTGTTCTTGCGATAAATGTTTGTTTCGCAATATGTTGCTTAGATATTTCTCATATGGTATCGTATAGTTTATGCGCTTTTAAATTTCACCCTGCTAAGGCGAACCATTTTCTATGTAAGAGTTATCTCCCTTTTCACTGTTTATCCTCTGTGTGCATCTCCTTCGTAACAAAACAAGATAGCGACAAAATTCTTTTTACAAATTGTTCGTTATATTCTCATTATTTTTTGGCGTATTTGGATCGAAGTGATTCGATGAAATTTTATAGGAGTTACCTACCTTTACAAAATAAATTTGTCGGTATGTTTATTTAACCCATAAACAGTTAACCGTATAACCCTGGAATGTTTTTATTTGAGTCCCCTAGGTCCTTACTTAGAAAATGAGGTCAAGGTCAAAGGTCAAGGTCAAGTTCTCAATTGTGACTTTTGCTTGTTTTTGCATTTTCTCTGACACTTTGAGAGATACATATAAAAGAACAAGTGCAAAATGTCAGCTTTATTGTAGTGAAGATATGCTACATTTAGTCTTATACAATTAAATGGCATCTTATAGGAGTTGATGCCCCTGAAATGTCTTGATATGAGGTTATTTGATAATAACTTCAATTAAGTTCATTAAAAAGACATTTGACCTTATACAAAAGGTTAAGTGACAAATGAGCTTGAAAAATGGCTACCGGAAGTGACCTTGGGAAAACCGGAAGTAGCTTTTTTTGCAATGTTTTCACATAAAAGTACTCAGAATCCAGATATTTTGTCAGAAAGATACATGAACAGATAACTGAAGACTAAAAATGACTTCCAACAAACCGGAAGTGGCCAATCCTCCCATTCTACATTCAAAAGTATATAGAAACTATATATTTTTGGAATCAGTGTGAAAGAAGCTATCATATGAGACCGGATGTGACATTCATTTCACCGGAAGTAGCATATTATCTCCCTTATATCACTGAAAAAGATAATTAAACAATTATTTATCGCATCAGTATGAAGAAACTACCTTCTTATCCAAATTTATTTGGTGTGGAAAGACTTTCAATTGTTCTCTGAACAATTGGTTTTTAATTTTTTTTTTTTTCCCCTTCCGCCAAAATTTGTTCTTGCGATAAATGTTTGTTTCACAGTATGTCGCTAAGATATTTTTTTTTATATGATATCGAACAGTTATTGCGCTTTTAAGACTGACCTGTTTAAGCGAACACTTTTTATTGTAAGAGTTATCTCCCCAAACACTGTTTTTCATGTGTGTGCATCTCCTTCGCAACCGTAAAAGATTACAACAAAACTATTTCACCAACTTGCTTGTTATATCCTCAGAATTTGAAATATAATTTGATCGAAGACATCCGGAGACTCCATATGAGAGTAAATACCCCTTATGCATTAGATATAAGGGATAAGTACTTGTAACTGGTTAACCATAAGTGATAGAGACCTAGGGTCTTTTGATTTGAAGTCATCGGTCCAAAAACATAAAACTTAGGTCAAGGTCAAAGGTCAAAGATCAAGGTCATGTTCTAAATTTTGAGTTTGGCTTATTTTCACTCTTTACAACAACCGTATAAGATATCGACAAATAATTTTAACTAAATTTGGTTGAAAGGGTGCGTAGACATTAAGTGGTGGTTTTAGCCCCTCATATATTTAGAATTATGCATTTAGTAATATAACTCATTAACCATATATAATAAAGACATTTGGTCTTTTGATTTGATGTCCTTGGTTAATGACCTTGAAATTTAGTTCAAAGTCAAATGTAAAATTGACATTCTAGATTTTAACATTTGCTGTAGATTAAAATTTATACATGATACAAGCCTTGGGATCTTTTGCTTTAGGTTATATTTAGTAGACATATAACCTTGAAAATGTCATCCAGAAGTGTTCTTTTTCAAACTGGAAGTAGCAATTTATCTCCCTCATTTAAAGAAAAAGTACATAGAAACTATATATTTTTGGAATCAGAGTAAAGTAAGCTATAATTTGACACCAGAAGTAAATTTTATTTAACCGGAAGTGGCTTATTATCTTTCTTAATTGATGGAAAAAGTTCTTCAAACATTGTATCTTAAAAATCAGTGCTTGATAAGTTATCATTTTAACCCTGGACATATTGTTTATCAAAATTTTCCTATCTTTAGTTAATTTGAGTTGAAATACTTTCAATTGTTCTCTGAACAGTTGGTTTTTATTTTCATTTTGATATAGTTGCTGAGAGACAGCTTTCATTCTTTGAACTTGATTATGACTGCTTGTTTAAGGGGAAAGAAGTTCCTCAAAGCTCGATGGATGCAATCATGTACCTCTGTAAACTTGTTAGGAAGTCAGTATGTATTAAATTGCATCCACACATGCCAAAATATTAAACAATGAACTGTTGACACAGAGATATGTCTTGCCTATAGACATAAAATTCAGAAAAAAAAAACCAATCTGATAAACAGCAACATTGCTTATTGCTAATCAGGGCCTGATAATGGTCAACAAACTGATAGTAATGCAACTTTATACAAAATATCTTTGATCTATCACAATTTGATTCTCCCAAACTAACTTAGACAGAACTCTAACATTTAAAATTGCTAATAAATTTAGTCACTGGCCTATGTCCCGGGGGACAAGGTCTCAAAATAATCTTCAACTGATATGTACTGATAGCAACTTTATATCATATATCAACGATCTATCACAAGTAGTTCCTATCAAACTAACTCAAGCAGAAAACTTAACAATTGTTGATGCCGTCACCTAAAAAAGTATATATAGAAATTACTTCAAAATCCTTCCTTATATTAAAATGGATGGATGAGATCTCGGAATAGTTTCATGCATTATTGCTCGGATCTGTATATTGTGTGACACAGACATTACTACTTGACATATACAGCCAACATAATCTTATGGTGAAATAGTGGAGCACATTTATTGCTGTCTATCTATTAAAACAAAATCTAACAGAAATTGGTTTTCTTCATTACAATATATGGTACTTAAGTCACAAAAGTATGCTGTCATACACCCCCCCCCCCAAAAAAAAAAATTAAATAAATAAATAAATACCCACCACATTTTACCATCTGCACCTTTAAACAACATGAGTATACAGCATTTTATATAGCATACATATTAATTACATAAAATATATATTACTTCTTTACAGTGTTTGTCTAAATGATGTCTACGTAGCCGAAGAGATTTTTTTGTCCATTTATTGTTGCCAATTTTAATCAGTTCACAAAAATTGATGATTTATTATTCAGATTTCAAATAAAGCTCTACAAATGATGCTATTATAATTAAAATTTTAAATGCAAATATTCATTTTGCGAAACATGTCCATTTGCAATTTGCACAATAAAAACATAACATTTTTAATTTACAGTACTTTTAAGGTTTTCTAACATTATTTATAAAAGCACATGCTTTAGCTATATCACACAGGAAATTTCAAACTAGGAAGCTGCTGTATGTAATTTTTTGAATTAATACATTTTCCTAGTTCAAAAGAATGTTTTATGCTATTATAATGGTTGTCAATCCAGCTGAATACTTGATCAATACATTTTATCATATATTCATGTCTACAATGTACATTTAAAACTGACATCCATCTGCCCAGAATAACTTAATAGTTCTGTAATAGCCCTTAACAGGACATATATTTCATGATGCCTGTAACTTCCTAATATCTTCTATTAATAGTCTGCTTTGTTCCGCCCAGTCCATAGGTGTACACATATTGTCTTTAGTCGGCTTTCATCCTGCAAGTAAGACATATTTTTTTTAAAGTATTGGAATATCTTTTTAGAACAAATTTGACATGCAATATAATACTGTGAATTCATTTATTTTCGTGGGTAAAGATTTTTGTCGATTGAAAACTTGCATTTTGGTGAATTCTTGATTTCGTAGTTTTGCCAAAATCTGCATACAATCTTATAAAAATATGTTATATTTTGAAGTTTTCAATTCCTGGTTTACTGTAACCACGAATTCCACAAAAGCTGTTACCTAGTTATATTACATCCATAGTACTTTTAATAATTGTGTAATTTCATTTATATCTGTATCAATACTAGATACATGTATGTATGTATTGGAAAAAATTCTTAATTACTGCTACTAACAGGTACAAATTTTGGCAATTCATTTTTCACCCTGATTTCAGGGTAACATGACAAATCCCAATTTGTAGAATTAATTTCGAAGTGGTATATGCCTTGCAGATTGTTTGATTCAGATTTTTATAATTTGGATAAATGTTTTACATTGTTATAAATCAAATCAAATATGAGAATTTGAGTCAAATCGGTGAACATGAATTTGACAGCTAGTGGCCCTTTAAGAAGAAACTGACACATAATGTAATACTGTGAATTAATTTATTTTCGTGGGTTGCAATTTTTTAGTGGATTGAGGAAAACCTGCATTTTCGTGGATACTTGATTTCGTGGTTTTGTCATTCAATCTTATAATTGAACATCTTAAATTCATGGTTTACCTGTACCCATGAAATCCACAAATATTGTTACCTTGTAATGAATAATAATGAATCCATAGTATTTTTATTAATTGTGTAATTTCATTCATCTCTTTATCAATGCTAACTATACATGTATTGGAAAACAATCTCATACTGCTACTAACAGGTACAAATTTTGTCAATTAATTTTTCTCCCTTCCAAGTGATTTTATAGGGCGACTTGACACCTCCACAATTAATTTCAAAGTGGTATATTCGGCTTTCATCCTGTAAGTAAGATATATTTATTGAAGTATTGGAATATCTTTTAAGAAAAAAATGGACATGCAATCTAATACTGTGAATTCATTTATTTTCGTTGGTACCGATTTTTGTCGATTGAAAACTTGCATTTTTGTGAATTCTTGATTTCGTAGTTTAAAAAAAAATAAGGTCAAAATCGAAAGACACAGCAACAAAAGTTGTTTTGCCACAGTGGAAAATCGTACAAAAGAAACTTTACTAAAATTAATTAAAGACAATATAAAACCAAAAATATGAAATGTGTAAAAGCAACAGAAAAGACGCATCACTCAATGCCATCTGATTAGGAACTTTCCGTTTTGAATTTTGCTCGGAATTCAGTGTTTTTGTGATTTTACTTTTTGTTACCTATTCTAACATCGGACTCGGACTTCTTTTAAACTGAGTTTTACTGTGCTGTGTGTTTCTTAATTCAAAATTGGCTAAAGTTATGAGGGGAGGGTTGAGATCTCACAAAACATGTTTAACCCCCCGCATTTTTGCGCCTGTCCCAAGTCAGGAGCCTCTGGCCTTTGTTAGTCTTGTATGTTTTTTAATATTATTTCATTTATATGTATTGGAGTTTAGTATGACGTTAATTTTTACTGAACTAGCACACATTTTTATTTAGGGGTCAGCTGAGTCCCTACTACGGGTGCAGGATTTTCCCGCTGCGTTGAAGACCCATTGATGGCCTTCGGCTGTTATCTGCTCTTTGGTCAGGTTGTTGTCTCTTTGACAAATTCCCCATTTCAATTCTAATTTTTATATAAAATAATATTTGATAACAACTGCCATATACATGACTTGGTACGGGACATTTAAAAAAGGTGGGTTGAACTTGGTTTAATTGCTAGCCAAACCTCCCTTGCATAGAACTATACGCAATTCAAATGTCCATGGGAGTTTCTAGCCTACCTCCGGTCAAAGGGACACTGTTTCCAGTAATGACCATGGGAACTTCTAGCCTACCTCCGGTCAAAGGGACACTGTTTCCAGTAATGTCCATGGGAACTTCTAGCCTACCTCCGGCCAAAGGGACACTGTTTCCAGTAATGTCCATGGGAACTTCTTGTCTACCCCAGGTCAAAGGGACACTGTTGAATTATGACCTTGATCTTTGATCTTGAACAGGTTTGTTTTTTCAACTGATACAAAATTTTTAAAAACATTGAAAATTCTATTGAATTGAATGAGTAATAGGGAGAATCCTTATAGGTTTATGTTTATGAGGGATTTGTTTGGGAGATATCATAACATCATCCTGTTACAATAATTTCTTGTTCTAAATTGATAGTGATACAATGTGCTGTGGAAAGGAGTCATGAAGATAGAAGATAAGGGCATGAAAAGAGAAAGATTAATATGTATATGGAATAAGTTACAAGCTTAATAAAACATCACTTGCATAATGATATACAATTAACTAAAACAAGCTGACATCATGGTTCGAAAACTTGATTAACAATTGATGACCAACTCACTTTCTGACACTTAGAAAGAAAAAGTATCAGTCAACTACAACAACTGGCTTGCTTTAAACAAAATTAAATGTAGTATGATTGCCAATATGTCAACTATGTACTAACGAGCAAAGGAAACACGCGTTTACAGTAGCAAGTCCACGTTTGGTATAAAACATAAAAGAGCTACCAAATGCTCCGGATGTCAAATGTGCAACAGTTCAATTAATTAAAACTGTGTATGCTGAAAATGTGAACGGAAAATAATAAATGAAACTTCAACCAAAGAAAATTACCAGACTATAGACTCCTGTTGTCTTATATTACTTTCCCCTATTCACACTAGCATACCAATGATGACACAATTTGCATTTAATTAGCTCATTGTTAACAGCAATAGCAACATTTTGATTGAATATGAAGTTCATTAAATTACCTCCTATTTAAATTAGAATATAAAGATCTAGAAGATATGGTATGATTGTCAACGAGACAAATAACCACCAGATATTGTCCATATTATTGTCATTGTTACGGGTTTATCGACCTTAATCAATTACATAAAAGGTAAAATTTGGTCGGATGTGTTATTATTTCCGTCTACCTTTCGAACGTGGCAAAAAATGTTTCGTATTTTAGTTTATCACTATTGTAACTACAACAATTTCTGTAATCGTTAGGGATACCTTTTTTCAGCATTTGCATTTTAAGGTTTAATGGTTTAATGGAACACGTATTGTTGGTAACTAAGTCACTTAAAATAGAAGATTTATTGGTTGTACATCTCGCACAAAAGTATTAAAAAACAAGACTAAAGAATTGTGCCCAAGTATATCGTGATAGAAATTTATAACATACGATTTTTTCAAGAAAACAACAGCTTGTAATCTGAACATTGATAGAAGAATAATTCGAGTTATAGTCCACTTATTTTATCAGTTGAAGCTGTGGCAACCCAACAAACAAAAATTATCGAAGACTTGGTACTAACGTTAGAAAAAGACATTTAGCGCACTCTTTCAAATGAACGAGGTTGCACTGTACTCTTTGATCCAAGGCCGTAGCATCCATTGAGGCAAGTGAGGCAAATGCCTCACTAAAAAAATTACCAAGTATGGTATTGATGTTTAAAAAAAAGTGTTCCCATTTTACACAGAAAGAAAGCTGAAAGGTTTTTAAAGCAGATGGTTCGCAAGAGTTTGAAATGAAAAATATTGGTCGTGCTTTTAACATTGCATACATTACAGATGATTATATTGCTGTCACTACTGGGGGTCATGAAGACTCAAAACAAATTAACATAATTGACATAAAGAACAGAAAACTTATCAGATCATTAAACGTAGAAACAGAAAACTATGGAGATGTTTTCAGAGATGATAACTTAATCTATTCTGGCAATAAGAACGATAATGGATTGTATTCGATCAATCTTGAAGACGAATCCGTGACACGTATATGACAAACCAATATGTCGTCTCATGTGTACATTGTAACATTTGATGATCAGCTTTTCTACATGAATAATAACATCAACAGTGTAAACTGTTGTGACATTCAAGGTAACATAAAATGGACATTCAGTGATAAAAGTGCTCTAAGCTTTCCATTGGGAATTTCTGTAGATAATGATGTTTTTATTGTTGCTGCTAAGACGAAAAACGTGGTGGTCATCTCTCCTGATGGACAACACCATATACAAGTTTTTTCAAAAGAAGATGGACTTGTTAATCCGACAGTTCTTAAATATGTCAGGTCTAACAACAAGTGAATAGTTTCAAATTGTAGCAGTAGTGCGTTCATTTATAGTGTTAAAAGTTAAACAGTATTTTACTTTTTGATCAATTTGGTTAAAGTAACTAAGTTTCTCGTTTTCACGTTCAAATGTTGGTAAACGTTAAAAAGATATCAACCCACCAACAGAAATAATAAAAAAGTAATTTTAAGATCAATAAACGGCGATCTTTAACAACTAGTTGTACATGAATTAAACACAAACTATTATAAAGGCAAATTACCGACATATTTTTTTCCAAATATACAAATATGAAGATATATGATATATAGACAATCCCAATGAGGTTCCTTACTTTGTGTAGTCACATGAGTAATAAGTGGGATAACACTTGGTCTTTACATCTCCAAAATTGTGTTGGTGTGCGGGAACTATTGTTTATAAAACTGGTGGTATCGGTAAACATATCCGAACAACATTTATCTTTCAAAGCGCTTTTATTACTATTTGTCATTTCAACCAATTCTTAAGATCATGCAGTATGCTTATAATTAAATTCAAGATATTTAATAATTTTGTTTTTATCATTTTGCAATCTGATGTTACACGCTCGAGATTTAAATTGTCTTACGAAGTGAAATTGTCCTATATACACGTCTGTCATTAATTGCTAGATAAATATTTTTATTATATGACTATAAATTTTCATAGAAAAAGCATAGGAAATCCTCTTTGATAAAACATTATATTCACCGCGTCAAAAATCACGAGAGGTTAATATAAGATTTGGAACAGCGTCCGTGTACCTAAATATAGAAACGGGGAATTCTTGTTAGCTATTTAAGGGATGTATAAATAAAATGGTTTTTAATTGGACGACCGAATAAATATCAACCAATCAGCGCTCTCGACATAAAATCGTTTCGATCTAACAGACGACAGTTACCGCAACAAAGTATGGCTGGAGCAGCAGAAGTAGCTACTGAAAAACGCTTTCCATCGTTAAATAATGAGGAAATTAAGAAGATTTTGATAGAAAAGGATTCTAAAAATACTCGCCGATCAATAGTTTTTTTATTCTGTTGTATTCAATATTGTTCATGTTTTGTTCTTTAAAAATTGAAATGATACAATATTCTTCTAGTTTTAATTATGCAGAATTAAATATGCCTAAAAATCAAACCCAAGCATAAAATAAAAACAGTCAAAATAGGCAAAATACCATCTAACCAAGGATATATTTCACAATCTAAAAATATGAAAATGACACTGAGAACTAAAGAGTCATATAATAAAGCAATTGTTGACTTTTGATATCAGTTGATACAATGATTTATCAACCCCAGATGTGATATTCACCTCGGCCGTTGGCCTTGGTGAATATCACATCTCTGGGGTTGATAAATCATTGTATCAACCTCATCAAAAGTCAATAATTGTATAATATAGTCTATAAAAGTGTCAATAGTAGAATATTCATTTAATTAGGTCTATCTTAGTTGTGTAATAACTTCAACTGTGTTCACATCTGTGTCTAAGAGTAAAACATGGTAAAGTATTTGACTTTTCATATAAAATACATTTTGTATTAGAGTTTGGGTTTTCCTTTCCTTTTGAGTTCATCTGATCCGAAGGGTCGTGGTCGCCGTCGTTGTCGTTCGTTAAATATAAAATACCTTTTTTTCTAAAACGTCTTTACTTATTCACTTGGAACCAAACTTGAGCACAGTCATCATTGGGATATCTAATATATGTGCCCGATGATCCCGCCTGCCAGCCAGTACAGCTGACATGGCTATAAGTAGAACCGAAAGTTCAAGTGCAACTTTGCCTACGAGTAATAATTTGAAAACCGGCATAGAAAGTGAAAGTCTGACAAAAACAGAAATCTTCCAAATGTTTTTTATTTATTTGTTTACTTTTAAGATTTCTTAGTTTTCATCAATTGCTCGTTACATCATCTTTAATAAGTCCAAGCTCTAGGTAAAGTAAGAATATTCATGATTTAATCTACAATTGCATTGTAATAAAAATGACATCGAATGAATCTAATAAAAGTATTTTTTTTAAATGATTCAAAATAATTGTAATCATATTCTTCAGTAAAACATGTATTTCCTAAATCATTGTTTACTACCTTCAATCCAAACATTAACTTGTTTGTAGGTAGTATACTTTGTGCATGTTTCCATCGATACATTCCTAGTTTATTTTTATCTAAAGGGCTGTACAATGATTATGGATCATATTCAGTGTGTAATGGTAACAGTACTAAATTCTCTCATACCCTGTTTTTTAAATTAATTTGTATTATAATAACTTATTTGACAAAAAAGAAATGTCGATATAATTGCCACTTTTTGACAAACACTAATTTTTCACATTAACTCTACTTTTAACAAAATCCTCTTTGACATTGTACAATTTTTTGTTGTTGTATTTTGTAAGACGTTATCTCAGCTGTCCAGTTGTTTGTCCAATCACACTTTATGAAATATTGCCCCAATGTCATTTAAAATATCATTTATTTATCTATCAATGTATATTTTTAAAACATAGAATTTTGTAATCAAATCTAATGTGTTCATTTCCCTAAATAATTTGCTTTTCTAAACTTGTAAAAGGGTTTTGGTTCCTCCATCTGTCCTCTTCCTGCTTTCATCTTTTTTTAATACATTTATATAAAAATTAAGGAATATTTAGTAAATATTGATCAACTTTGTTATAATCCATATTCATATAGACTGCTAGGCAACTTTGTCCTGAGCATTGGAAATATTTCGAAGGTATATGTTGCCATCTGGCAATATCTGCAATTGAGATTCGATTAATTCATGATTCTTTAAGGTGAAGTTCAGTATCAATCATATTCAAACCTCCATTTTCATAAGTATCATCGTATCTCTATTAACTGTATCTGGTTTGTCATTCTAGATAAATTTAAAACATTTTCGTTTTATATTTTTAATGAAATGCACATGAACTAGATCAGAGGTGAAAAGTGTTATAATCATAGTTTTGATGTTCAAAAGACCGAAATCTAAATCTTTGCATTTTTAAGTACGTATAATTATACGTATTATTGCTAAATCTGACAGATTGTGTCTTGCTATTTGATTAATAAATAAAACTCTATTATTATCAAATTTAGGCTGAGAGACCAAAAGTTGCTTCATTGACAACCATACCACATATTCTGATTTTTATATCGATTGCAGACCTGAAAAAGATGTACAAAGTTAGATATGTCGCAAGCTTCAATCAACCAACTACAACTGATATGCCATAAAACTGTTGAGTTAAAACTATATATATTTGATCTCATTCCAGTCCTGATACCACTATCAATCAACATAACAAATGCAAATAATTATAATGTCGTGAAAGGTTTTTGAATAAATCTATAATAAACTGTATCACAATATAAACATGTTGGTCTCTTTTACAGCCGACTATGCAGTATGGAGTATTCTCATTTGTGAAGGCCGTATGGTTGCATGTAATTGCTTACATCCACTTATTTGAACTTTGACGAATAGTTGTTATTTATATAAATAAATCCCACGCCGATATTACGTGTACAACAATCAGATATCAACCCAATACCAAACTGAATGTTATTGAAAGACATCTAGAGGTCAATATACAGCCTCGAACAATAGACAAAACTAAAAAATACAGCGAATTATTGAAAAGAATTATTATTACATGTATTTGCAAGATTTAGAATATATCTTTCACAATTTTTAGGTTCCACCTACCAGTTTAGAAAACTGTGATTTCATTGCGGTTAGTCTGTAAAAGGATATCAATTAGAGAAGCCAATACTTGTGGGACATTGATTTGAAAACAACAAATAGCCGTTTATTGGAGGGGTATTTAATTGGTCGTAGATTTGGAATCTTATTTTATTATGAAGTCAGATTTGGACATCGACTTGAGGAATGGAGGTCGATAAGAGACCGGACGTCAATCCGAGTCTTATATATGTATCCATCTATCAGTGTTCTCCCCAGAATTTTCAAATAGCACCATGGACATTAACATAGCACTGGTTTTCCTCCAAAAACTATAGCACCATGGCCCCTATACATTCTATTATAAATCATCCAAAATTGCACCATGGTAGAAAATATACCATCATGGTAGCATGGTGCTTTGAGGCCCAGGGGAGAACACTGTATATTATTGATTCAGTTGTGATGATAAATAGACACTGATAAGTCTAATACCTTTTATAGTTTTGAATGTTTGTTCACCAGTTTAGTATGATTAGTTAGAGGTATGTTCTTATTTCAATCAGGAGGGCACTCAGCCTATATCAATTTGTACATGGAGCGATTGTTACTTGCTAGGTACCGTATGATATTGAAGTATGTCCAGTTCACGATGTTTTGTCAACATCGCGATGTCTACTATCCTATTTATATATACATATATTGTGTATTTTTATGTTGACATCGTTGACATCGTTTACATCGTAATGTTAACAATATCGTGTCAACATCGTGTTTATGTTGTATATAGAGTCTGTTGACAAAATTATCGTGTCAACATCGTATTTATGTTGTATATATAGTCTATACCTTTTTGTTTACATCGTTTACATTGCATACATCGCAATGTTAACAACATCGTGTCAACATCGTGTTTGTGTTGTATATAGAGCCGATACCTTTCTGTTTACATCGTTCACATCGTATACATCGTGATGTTGACAATATCGAGTTTTCATCGTTCATATCATTGACATCGTATTACTAGAGAATTCTCGATATCTGACTTTACTAACGTCATACATAAAGTATACGTAAGAAATCACAATTAAGACTATATTTGAGATCGAATTGTCTCCCTTTTTCCGAAAATTAAAATGCATTCAGCTATAATTTCGCCATTATCTTTATATTTATTCTTAATCTAATTAGGATATTTGAATTAGGACAACAGTGCTGTAGGGAAAAATGGTAGTTAGGGAATCATGAATACATTGAACAATTGAAACAATCTTTTGTTGGTTGATACTGCACGTGTAAGTCTTTTTTGTTTATTAGAAAAAAATTATCAAAAACCAGATACCCAATGCCATTAATGGGCTGTTTTCTGCTTTACGGTCTGGTGTGGTCTTTATGAAATTTTTTCATCTTTCATTTTTTTTTTATACTTCGTCATCCTGGGCTCTAATACCTCAGATCGTTAATCTATGTCCTATCTTAGACAATAGCTTACGAGTGAATTGTTGGAACTGTCTTTTTAAACTGATTGTTATCGACTGATGTTGCATCGATTTCTAAACTTGAAGAGAATTTTGAGTCGGTAAATATGTTTGTCCACTACCATAATTTATGCTCGGTCATATGCTACTCAGTGCTTGACTTTGTTGCTGTTTATAATATTTGTATTTGATTCGAACATGTTTGTTTTCTCGTTTTAATTCCCTTGCCTTTCCCTTTCCAAAATAGAGATTTCGTCAGTGCATTCAAGCTTATATGCATGTCTTAAACCTGAAAAAAACAGTCTTTTTTCAGTATTTAGTGATTCTGGTAACTTCAAATCATTGACCATAACATCTCAAGAAAAATAATCGTAATTAAAATAAAAGCAAAGGAAGATATAAAGAGCTGATATCCAGTTTAGGATTCAATATCTGGAGACACTGCTACACATCTGTTACACTTTGTTTACAATGCCAAGGGTTAATTATTAAGTCAAAGCATATTAGTATTATATACGATTATAATTGAAATAAAAAATCTCAAAATACAAATATCACCTCACTTTGTTGACCGTCCATCCACGATATTCACACCAAAATAGGTTGTATCTAATTTAAAGTTGTGTTTGACGTTAAGTTATCATAACTAGTATTTCGAAGTTTTTTTCTCCGAAAAAAACTTCAGATATACCTTATTAAATAGTCAAGTCAGAATCAATATGTGTGAAATTATAACTAGAATATCTAAAGAGCCTACAATGTATGTCGCTCACCTTGGTCTATGTGAATATTAAACAAAGGAAGCAGATGGATACATGACAAAATTGTGTTTTGGTGATGGTGATGTGTTTGTACATCTTACTTTACTGAAAATTCTTGCTGCTTACAATTATCTCTATTTATAATGAACTCGATCCAGTAGTTTCAGTAGGAAATGTTAGTAAAAATTGTTGAAAATCGAATATAAAGAATAATAACTCCACACGGGGTCAATTAGCCATTTCTGTCATGTTTTACATTTTTGTAAATCCTACTTTGCTGAACTTTATTGCTGTTTACAGTTTATCTATATCTATAATAATAGTAAAGAAAATCTCCAAAAACAGCAAAATTTCCTTAAAATTACCAATTCAGGGGCAGCAACCCAACAACGGGTTATCTAATTCATCTGAAAATTTCAGGGCAGATAGATATTGGCCTGATTAACGATTTTACCTATCGTCAGATTTGCTCTAAATGCATTGGTTTTTGAGTTATAAGCCAAAAACTGCATTTTACCCCTATGTTCTATTTTTAGATGTGGCGGCAATCTTGGTTGGATGGCTGGGTCACCGGACACATTTTTAAAACTAGCTTGATTGATAATTGTGGCTTAGTTTGGATTAATTTAACACAGTGGTTTCAGAGGAGAAGATTTTTGTAAAAGATTACTTACATTTACGAAAAATGGTTAAAAATTGACTATAAAGAGGGGGGGCAAGGGGGTCCCCATAACAGCAAAACAGTGAATTGATTTGGTGAAAAACAGATAACAAGGAATGGAAAAGGGACAATAACAGATAACAGTAAATGAAATATGAAAACAAATCTGTCCAGGACCAATCCAGTAGATGACTCGTAGATCTTAGTATATAACTTGTGGTATGGACCAAGAAAAATGTAATTTGTGTAAACAAAACGTTTCGGCCGTTGAGGCAGTTCTGCCTTGGTTGATTTTTTTCCGTAACTTGTACATTAAGTTATAGTATGGATGTTGAATTTTTCTGAACGAAATTACTAGTTTCTGTTTTTGATATACGGATATTTTTAATCTAGGGCATTTGATGGATCAATTTTTAATGATTTAGGTTTTTTTATTTAATTTTTGAAAGTAGTGCAGCCAGTGACACTTTATTATCAATTTGATTTTTAGATTTTTTATTTCTGAAAAGCAATATATATACATTTGTACTTTACACGTAATAAAAAAAATATTGATGCACAATATATTTTTTTTTATCTAATGACCTCATGATAAAACTTACTTATAAAATACAAAAATACCCAGATCAGTGGAGACAGGACATGTAACTGGCACACACATGCCAGTTATGGTTATTCTGATAATAGAAATTGACTCAAGTGACAATTCTGATAGTATAATAGAAATTGGACCTAGTGAAAATTTGGATGACACCAAGTGAAACACCAAGCTTTTTAACTGCTTCACATGGCGAAAATTGAAGCTCAGAAATCATTGATGCAAATAAAGATGTGTCTTCAGTTTAATTTTTCGACAAATACCCTTTTAAAAATCCTACAGCTTCTACAATGCTGTACCCAAATTTTCCATATTCTATAATTTCACATAAGATGCATGAAAAATTAAACTGAAGACACATCTTTATTTGCATCAATGATTTCTGAGCTTCAATTTTCGCCATGTGAAGCAGTTAAATAGCTTTTAAAAATATGATGGTCAGGATTCTCTTTCATGTAAATGAAAAGAGAGGGAGTAGCACTTATAATATAAATGCTAAAAGAAAAAGATGTTGTATAATTCCCAAAGCCATAATTCAAACCCATACCACTTAGTAATGTAAAACAATTCAAAGGAGAAAACTAACTGCCTAATTTATCCACAAAATAGTTGACGAGAAACTTAGTTACACAGTAACAAACTACAACCACTGAATCCAGGCTCCTGACTTGGAAATAGGCACATACAGAATGTGACTGCGTCAACTTAAGCATGCTAGTTGGTGTCCAATCCTCCCCTAATCAGGGACAGTGGTGTAATAGTACAGCATAAAAATTATTATGTGGTCATTGAATAAAAAAAATCTAAAGAGTGTACCAATGCTTTTTTTTATAACAAAATCCATACTATAAGTTATTGTACAAGTAATAAGTGAATTATAATTTGTACAAAATGCTACATGTTCACAGACAACGGAATTTATTACAAAGGATAATAATAATATATACTGGAATGGTCCTGGGTCCAATTGATTTTAATATGTTTATGTGATGTATGTTACTGAAATTCTTCTGCAAATACAGGGCCACTCGATATTACCAGTAGAAAGACCCCCAATAGATATACATTGTAAGAAGATGTGGTAAGCGTGCCAATTAGACTATTATCCATTCAAATCACAATCATTTTCAATTATCTTCAATTTCTACGGAAGATTGGCTGTCAAAATGCTAACATTCCAATTTTCAATAACAGTTAACAGCAAATAGATTCTCATAATAACAGATAACAAAATAGATAATAGTCCTATAACAGCTAACAAAGAATAAGACAATAACAGCTAACAGTAAATATATTTTCAGAATAACAGATAACAAAGAATTAAAATGCCCCATAACAGCATAACAGTTAAACCCCTTGCCCCCCCTCTATAAAGGGCAATAACTCCTAAAGGGGTCAACTGACCATTTCAGTCATGCTGACCTATTTGTAAATCTTACTTTGCTGAAAATTATTGCTGTTTACAGTTTATCTCTACCCATAATAATATTCAAGATAATAACCAAAAACGGTATAATTTACTTAAAATTACCGATTCAGGGGCAGCAACCCCACAGCGGGTTATCCGATTCATCTGTTAATTGTAGGGCAGATAGATCTTGACCTGATAAACAATTTTTCCAATGCTAGATTTGCTCTAAATGGTTTGTTTTTTTTAGTTATAAGCCAAAAACTCGATTGTACCCCCTATGTTATATTTTTAGCCCTGGCGGCCATCTTGGTTGGTTGGCCGGGTCACCGGACACATTTTTTAAACTAGATACCCCAATGATGATTGTGGCCAAGTTTGGTTTAATTTGGTCCAGTAGTTTCAGAGGAGAAGATTTTTGTAAAAGTTAACGACGACGGACGCAAAGTGCTGGGAAATATAAATGTTTCGTATATCTTATATTAAGATATATAGTTCTTGTTTGTTTTTTGTAATCAGTACATAAATAAGGCAATCTGAAATTGAGCCCTGGGTCTGAAGTAAAGCATAACACTGAAAGCATACGGTAACCAATAGTTGCCTAAAATCAACATTATTCCCCCCTGGTAGTTAGCTTTCTGATTGTTAATACTGTTAGATATCGACTATTCATCTCTTGTGGTTGGACAAAGGATTTTTTTGGGAAAGAACTTCTTGTAAATACGTTTACGAAATATCGACTGAAATAAGTGTGGACACAGGCTAGCGTGGATTGTATCCAGCATATAAGAGAATTACACGGTAAAACTCATAAGACCCAAACAAATTCGAAATGTATCTGGATTTTATCATGAACATGTGCCAGCCAGACAATAACACCAGATAGACCAACAGAAAGACAGATATACAGACAGATAAGACCACCAGACCGACAAGACAATTAGACAGACAGACCGACAGACAAGACCACCAGACAGCCACACAAACAAGACCACTAGACCGACAACCAAACAGACATAGACAAGACAACCACACAAGACCACCAGACAGACAGACACATTAGATAAACAGGCAGACCAGAAAACCAAACAGACAGACGTACAAGACCACCAGACAGACACAGACAGACAAGACATCCAGACTAGACAGACAGACAGATATAATAAAGTATCCTATAGCTCCACTTCATAGGTCAGGGACTTCTATAACTAGTTAACACTGAATAAGTAACCATCTATATCAATCAACAAAATGGTTTATAGCTAATTCGGTACAAGTCCAACACAAATCAATTAAGTTTAAATTACCAATTAAACTTAATATCCCAAGTTAATCTCAATCAGCATATCTTTGCGTCTTGGCTTTAAACGCGATATATGTATATGTATAACATTGCTATGAAATAAAGAGAAGAGCAAATATATTTGCTGGTTCCCGCAAGGTACACGAAATACTGTTGAGACCGAATATCCACAAGTAAGCCTTTTTCAACTGATTTTTACAGTACCTTCTTATGATGTACTATTACACCACTGTTCCAGGTTTGGGGAGGGTTGGGACACCGCTAACCTGTGTAACATCGCCACATTACGTTCAAATGTGCCTGTCCCAAGTCAAGAGCCTGTAATTCAGTGGTTGTTGTTTGGTGCCGTGTTACATATTTGTGTATCCAAAAAAAAATGTACGTTAATTAGGACGTTTGTTTTTTTCGTTTGAATTGTAAAACGTTTTACTTTTGTCATTTCGGGGCCTTTTGTAGCCGACTATGCTGTATGGGGTTTGCTCATTATTGAAGGCTTTACTGTGACATTTTTTCTGATTTCTGTGTCATTTGGTCTCCTTTGAAGAGTCGTCTCATTGGCAATCACACCACATCAGATCCTAGGCACAATAAAGTATCAGATTACCTAAAATATCGACACTAGCAAGGCAGACATGTATTAGTCTTGCTTTGTTAAAAAAAAAATACAGGAAAACCAAAAAGTAACACCCGAGCAATTCTTGCATTATAAAGAAATGATTTCAGTTCGACAATTTATTCATTCTTTTTATCAAATGCAAATTTTAGTCTTTGGTTAAAATAACATTGTATTTTCAAACCAATTTATCACTATAACATTTAAAATCAAAACAAACTAAAGATAAAAATGACGTAACAAGGCATAATAAAGGTGAATAAGCATTTTTTATATATCAGTATACTCCTGTAAAATAATATAGAAATTTTATAAGAATTTAGAACATTTATTATGAAGATAGGTATTTGTCCATACACCTTTCCATTTTGTTTTCTATAGGTCTGAGTCTGTCCAGGTGGTCTTGGTATGCTTGATACGTGTCCCTAGCCATTTCCATGGCACCCTTTTTCTTTGGGGGTGGCTGAACAGCTTCCTCCTCATCCTCATTATCGGCAATAGGTATCGCTGTAAATCTGTTTGCTAAGCCAGACGGTTGAGGTTCTTGTTGAGGTTCTTCAACCTGGTCTTCTTGACCGTCATCTTGAGTGTCATCTTGCTGCAATGGCGTGCTCATCCTTGCAACTTCACGCTCCACTTCACGCTCCACCTCTTTACTGACATTGAGCTGCAAATACAAAAAGAAAAATAAATATATGATATATTTTAACAAATAAATATATGTTAAATGAAAAACCCAAATAAGATTGATGTAATAAATTGTTGATGTTTGGTGATCACCTTAGACATTTTCATTTGTTGTAATAAATTAATGAAGTATAAAACTCTTGAGCGGAGTACGATTCGTTGAGCGTCTGAAAGAAAGTTGCGATTGGTTTACTTGAATCTTTAAATTTCATTGTGAAGGATATATATTATGTATCAAATGTCATGATGACAGGAGAGAAATTTACTGTTCATCTGTTTTTTTTAGTTTTTTTATTTTTAAATGTCAATTTGAAATCAATTCGAATTAAAAAGGAAGAGTGTGAGAACGCGATTAGCGAATTCGATTCGCAATCGATTCGGATTCAATTCGAATTAAATGTCCGTGTGAACGAGGCATAAAAAAACAGATTATTTGATATAACAAATTTACGCTTTGAAATAACAATTTGATATACAAATAGTCTTCTCGCGTACATTTTAGCGAGACTCAAAGAAAGCAAGTCCATAAGTTTTGGTGTTAGGCTTAAGCAGTAAAAGTCTCAGCGCAGTTTTTAAAAAGCTGGAAACTTATTAAAAAACGACTTATTCTGAACTTGCATGTCCGAAGTCATTTAGAAACCTTTAGCTTGAGCGTTTTTCGTCAATTGCAGCCTCTTCATATTAATTTTGTTTTTTCGTTTCATCTATAAAATTAAGGCAATTAGTTTTCTCATTTGATTTTTTTCTCTAAACGGTACATGTTTTGACAAACTAAAGGATTTTAACATAAATTTCTCAAGAGTGACCAATAACTGATTACTGCCATCTCATTTCATCTATGGTGGTTGTCCAATTAGAAATCATACCAAATATTTTTACTTTTATATAATGCAAGTGCGAAACTTGTGTCGCTAAACAGTATTAAAAATTTTGATTGAAGGTCAGAAGTTTTTACTATAACTAAAACGATAGGATTTGATAGGTAAATTACCAGCCGGGCTGATATGAATAAAGCCACTTAATTTAAGATATCCAGTCAAAATACTATTTTATCGTAGGACATGAAGAAAAATCCGTCCGTTCGGAACAAATCTTAACTTAGGTAGTTATATGCATATCAGCCCTGGGCCCCCCTCCTTAAAATAATTTCACGATATTGGAAAACCCAAAATATATTTTTTCGTTCATACTCTTATTATTATTTCCGTTTATAAATCGAACACCCCAAAATTAGAAACGACGCACATACTGCTCTTTTAAGAACGTTTCATATTATGATGAATAGGAGGAGGGGGTGGCTAAAAGTCAATTTATTTGTTGAATATTTAAATCGATCATTTTGTTTGTTGGACAGAGCAGGCATATTACTTTTGAAAATTCAAATGCATAAATTCATTTATTCTGTCTTTACTAAAAACAAAATTTCCACTTGCAATTGCGCCAGAATATATAATTTGATAATTGTCACCCCCACTAAAATTAAAAACAATCTTTTGCCGGGAGTCATGTTGTACATTGTAACATTTTTGTTGTATTCTCATTACTCTAATTTTCAAGTAAGCTTCTATAATCCCTATACTTATTTTCCGGGAAAAATCTTTAAGGCAAAATCTAATATATTAATTTAAAGTTATAACTTGTATCTTAATGTTATTTTTTTTCCTGAATATGCATGGTATATTTGCAAATGGACATACCAAGTTAAAATGCTGGATGTGCTAAAAATGGTGCAAGTATTAATAAAATTTGGAACTTAATTTAACTAGAAAAACACCAAATACAGTTATGATATTTTCACGCAATTTGATTTGAAATTTGAAATATGTATGGATAAATTCAAATAAAAAATATACTTAAGTTAACATACCCTTTTCAAGTTTGCCCTTTTGGACGCTGGATCGGACTTTTGGGAATATCGGCTGTCCATAGCCCTAACCTCCTCGACCAGCCTCTTTAATTCCGGATTACAAATTGTCATCCCATCTTTTGTAAGCTTCCTTACTTGGTCCGCCATTCTTCTGTTCAGTTTTTGGCCTTCTGTGCTCGCGTACAACTCCATAGCAGCTTGCGGCAGTTTGTCACGCTGCCTCTTTACCTCGTCTAATACCAAACTCCAATTACATCTGGATTTGGTGTAGGCTCGAAATATTATCAGTTGTTCCATGAAGCTTACTTCAGTGTGAGATTTTCTGGTCGGAGTAGCCATGCTCTTAGAAGTATCGAAACGAAATGGTCAAACGGACACGTGGAAAATAGGTAATATCGTCGCAAAGGTCCATCATTGGTCAGTACAGAAAAAAAAAAAAAATTTGTCCGTGCATGGTTCGGGTCAAAGGTGAAACAGACTAGGTTTAAGTAAAGGATAATTGAATTAATCCCAAAATATACGGTTTCAATGCGCAAATATACTAGATTATTAAAAAAATATTGGAAGATATTTTGTTATTTTTTTTCGAGTTATTTTTTTATACAAACAAATATATATAGATGTATAACATAGGTTTGCATGTAGAATTTCTTTGGCCTTCACTTATATACACATGTTCATCTATATGTATTTTGAAATTCCAATCCTTAAAAATGAACGAGAGGGATCAGATCGTTTTTATTTGCTTGCTGTACCTGCAGTACAGAATGATGTTATTGCCACCCCAGCCAGTACCACCTTTTCAGTCGGAAAATGATTCATCTTTTTTTATGATTTTGAACATTCTTATAACATATCTCAGAAGTCTAAAGATGCCGTTACCGTTTTATAATTTTTCAATCAGAAATAGGATTTTAGAACACGAGGTTTCACTACCGCTATCTACGAACGATCCGTACAGAATTTTATCAGACAGACCTTTTGAATTTTGGATGGTTTCTGGGGAAACTGTGGAAACGTTTGAAAATTTATTAACTATTATTTCTCCAAGAGTAAGAAATTTTCGTTATGGGAACTGTTTTATCAGTTTGAGAAATAGACTTTTAATGACATTGATGTGGTTACGGCAATACCCCACATATACCGTTTTATCATTGACTTTTGGTGTGAGCGTTTCCGCTGTTGGTAAAACTGTAAACAAAATGTGGATGATTCTTTGGGAAATTTTGGAACCACAAATTACATGGCCAAGTATTATTCAATGGAACCAAATGAGGGGTAATTGGCCAGGAATGGCGAATGTTCTTGGAGCCATTGATGGTACATCCCACGAGATTTGGATTCCATCTACAGAACCACAAGAAGAGTTCTATAGTGGCCATAGAAAATTCCATTGCATCCATACTCAGGTACGCTTTTGTAAATTTTAACATGCTTTCGATTGATCGGGATGTATAAACACACACAAATATGTTTACCTTAAATATTGTTTTCGAGCAACAAAGAAGTATTTGATATTTTCTACACAGGCGCTTGTTGAGAGGACACTTCCCATATTCATTTTCTGTGTTCATTTTTAATTTGAAATATATTTTCATTATTTACTTATTTTTTTTATTTATTTTCGATTAGTTTAAGTGCTCCAACTTTTATTTATATGATTGTTTTTATTTAGGTTGCTCCGATATTCCTATTGTTGAAAAATAACCCACACAAAATAAAAAGGTGGAGGGCGGTACTCCATGTGCTCCTTTGATTTTTGTCTTTTTTTTAAATGTTCAAGTGATGAAGTTGAGGAAGTTTTGTTCTCATCTTTCGATCTATTAATGACATTTTAGTTATTCGTCAGATAATTCAATTTGTATCCAAAGATGATTATTATAGATTATCTATCAATATCAAATTAAACATCACAAACGCGGACCGCGAAGAGGACACCCATACATAGACCGTTACATGTGCAACTATGTTTCAAATTACACGGCAAAATGCATATTGAGCATTTGTAGACTTTTCACCAGTCGAAGACCTATATAAACATCTTTGGTTGATTTTTATCGCTGTTGTCTTGCTGTCGTATTGTTGATTGATACACACTAAAATTTTTGAATACGTCAACATGATTATAAAATCATTTAAAGAAAGTATGAAATTAGAATACTAGTAAATTTGCAAATATACATTTTGATGAAATTGAAAATAGAAATCTTAGTTCTTTGCCTCTCTATCTTTTTAACATATATATATATATATATAACTGTTTTGTTTTCTACTTTTTCAGATAGTTATTGATAACCTAAAAAATATATGCTATGTCCATTCTGGATTTCTTGGCCACAATAACGATGCCTTCTGCTATCAGCAAATCCGGCAGATTGGTCCAGGACTGGAAAATGATTTCCCAGCACACTGTTTTATACTGGCTGACAGTATCTACCCAAATGCACCACCTCTTGTAACTCCTTTTAAATGTACGGATATCGTGCGAAGACCAAGACTTGAACAGAAGAGAAAACGGAAGTTTAATTTATTACACAGAAAAAGAAGGGTGTACGTCGAACACGTTATAAAGGAACTAAAGACATTTAGGGTAATTGGTGCGCTCTACAGACACCCGAGATGGGAAATGTCATCTATTGTTGAGCTGTGTGCTGCGCTGGCTAAGAGAAGAGCTGATTTGATTAAAGACGTTTACAGTTAATAGATATACTTGCTTTTGAATATATTTAGATACTTAAATAAATCTTAGTTAATGTAATTAGAAGTTGTATCTGTTTGAATTGTTTTCTCAAAGTTAACAAATGTGTTGGTTTAGATTATAAACTTGTTCAATTAGTTTTGTCCTTAGACTTTAAAATTCCTATTATTATTTAAAAAGATATATACATCGTTCTACTGTTTAATTGTTAATAAATGTGTCAAGAACAACACCTTAGAGGAAGCGGGGCATCTCAAAATTATCGAAAAACTTGTATATAATATGTCTTCACTTTGAGCAAACACAAAAATAAATTAGCATCAAAACTAAAAAGAATATCGATGAGACACTGTAAACGGATTTCATCAATGAGCTTAAAACATTTGTTTCATCATTAGATTTTTTATTTTTTTAGATAAGGTTGTACAAGTTCCATTGAAACACGAATGAATATCAGTAGTGTAGAAGTGTTCAAGTCATATTCAGGTGCTATTCTTGATTTAATAAGGGATCTACCATTTAATTTATGTGTGTGTGGGGGGAAGGGGGGTAGTTTCAAAATGGCAGGACAGAAATTTGATTTCAAAAGGAAGGACATACGTTTCGATTAAATAAATGGCAGGATGAGCACATGGGCTAAATAGACAGGACCAAATATAGTGAAAAATAAAAATGCAGGACAGAGATAACAACTAAAAAAATGCAGGACACATTTTTTTTTATCGTGTCCCCCCTAAAAATCAAATGGTAGCTCCGTAAAACCTTGGATTATTGACATTAAGTGATATGTATATACCCCTTACATTATGATGCGGCAACTGGTTTACCATGATAGGAATACTAACCGCATCCATAATTTCAAAAGGAGGTCTCTCGAGAAATCATGCATTGAATTTGCGCTTCAGAATTTTGCAAAATTTTACGAAACTAAATTGAATCTGTAAGAAAAAAAAATTCATCTTATCTGTGAGACGATCGATTTAAAAAAAAAGAGTACTTCAATGTTGCAGCAGCAGCAGCAAAATCATAACTTTCCCTAAGCAGCAGCAATAGCAGCAGCAAAACCCCATAAGAATAAAATGAGCATAAGAGCAAGCTATAAAGGGCCCCAATATGACCATTTTATCACAATTCAAACAGGAAAACCAACGTTCTAATCTATTTTACAAAAAGAGAAACATTTATAAAACATACCATCAAACGTCAAGCACTTTTCCTGACTTAGGGCAGGTGTATATAATATATGCAGTAGGTTTGAACGATAAACAGGCACCAACCTTCACCCCAAACCTGATACAGCAGTATAACATCACAAACAGAAAAGACGCACTATAAAATATTAATTGAAAATGGCTTGACTCTTAGACTATAAATAATTGAATGAAATATGAAATCGTGTAGCAGTGTTTGAATGACTGACATATCTTCAATATGCTGTAATGGCTCTTGCTTTTTCTGCTTGAAAGAAAATAAACTTTCAGAAAGCAAAAAAATAATTAAACTTTGCAGTCAACAGCTACATTTTCTTTTCTCTGTTTTGACTCCTTATAATTATAAAATTTTGATTTAATTCCTTGCACTTCTAAGTTTGTTCTATTTCCTGTAGTATGTTCTGCAACGCATCTAAAAAGATTTGAAATGATGACAGGGTACACTTCAAAGATCATTTAGTACCCTGAATAAATGTTCATAAGTTGACAAATAACATTGCACATTAACATAACAACTGTAAACATACAAATGTCGTCTTCACCGAAAACTTAAATAACCAATTTGGAAAAAAATTCCAAAAATGTATCAAATATGTCAACTTAAATAAAAAAAATCGTAAGGATTCTGCGGAACCCAGTGTCTCGCCTACATTTGCTGTTAATCGCAGACTCAACAAAAATGAGGAAAAACATCAATAAACATTTCCCTCTCGATACTGTCTTTTGATTGAAAGAAGCCTTCAAGTTTGGTAAAAATCCAGGATAGATTATGAATCTAATAAATGTTTTATAAACTTTGTCTGCAGACTGTATGTAATGTAAACTGGAAGAAAAACTAAGTCCATAAATAAGTAAAATACGGAAAAAATGGAATTTTATTTTTACAAAATGTACTTCTGGATACTTCATTATGATCATAAACAAGCTTCTGTCCAAGTTTGGTAGAAATCGAGTATAGTTTTACAAAAGATATTAAAATTTCAAAAACTTTAACCACAGGGTGAATATTTGTTGACGCCGCCGACGACGACGACACCGACGACGGGATGTAGGATCGCTTAGTCTCGCTTTTTCGACTAAAGTCGAAGCTCGACAAAAAGATACTGATAGATTTCATTCTATAAAAAATAATTTTTTGTTTAGCTTACTGTCAAAAAAAATATAAATCTGCCAAACAATCACCGACTTATCATCTTACGTATGCAAAGTTAGTGAGTAAGTTCGTTATACATAAGTTTACACCCGTTTTACGTCTAGAAATGATTTTGGGAAAAGAAAGACAATCCACATTAATATTTTTTACTTTCATACGTACAATATATGTTGAAATGACGCTAGAAAGGTATGATTAACATGTTGTTGACGCTTCATACGTACAAATACCATTATTAAGTAATATTTAACGTATAAAGTAGATACTTATGTCGCTTGTGTTGTTTTCTCTAATATGGTGTAACAAGTATATACCTTTTTGTTTACATCGTTTACATTGCATACATCGCAATGTTAACAATATCGTGTCAACATCGTGTTTATGTTTTATATAAAGTCTATACCAATCTGTTTACATCGTTCACAACGTATAAACCCATAGTTGGGAATGTCTAAAACCCGATTTACACATATATAACTGATTATCCCTACATATTGTTTTTTTTCAATACCAGGGTATTTGTTAAACATTCACAACGCAGTATATAATTATTGAGTACAGGATTATTATTTCTTAATATTTTATGTTATTCTTGTAAACATAAGTTTTCTATCTTTTCAAAGTTTTTTTTCTTCATCAATAACAAATACTGAAAAAACAACTACATATTTTCCACACAAGGGCTTTATTATTTGCTGTGAAAATAATTTTATTATATATGCAATAATTTGTAATAGCACTTTAAGACATTTCTGAAGTATTGAATGTGTAAAAAGCGTCGTTTTAAATTTAAAAAAAACATATAATTGACGGATACACGTCAGAAAAAAGGATTCGCCAATCACATAAAAAAAAGTATAGCCATGTATTCAAAAAGTCTTCAATTGTAACTTATGTCACGGTTGAGATTTAAAATTAATATTTTAATGCATAATTTAAATAGCCTTCGAGTTTAAAAAAAGAACATGATTTAAGTTAAAAGATATCGGGATTATTCAAACGTTTGAAGAACATTTTGATTACCTTAGGAAAGATCCCCCATTAAAAAGATAACGATTACATGGTCATTTTAATACCTTCCTACATGTTCAAAATTATTTGAATGAGAGACATCGTTTATTTTTAGGTTCTGTTATATTATTTCAACCTTATTTAAACATCAAAAGATTTCGGTTGTAACTTTCATTTGCAATACACTTCGAGTTTTAATTACTAACTTTTATTTTCGTTCTGCTTAATGTATAACGCAGGAACGCATAATTATTATACACATTTAAGATTATGAATTAACAGATTAAAGTGATGCATTTTTTTTTCGGGACTGCATGTATACGGTAGTCATAAAATGTCCCTTTTTATAGATCAACTTCAAAACAGAGTTTTTTAACCTATTATCATGATTATATCGCGTCAACATACTTGAATTCATCTATGTTTAGCAAGGATGTAGTGATAGAATGGTTTTTTTGTCATTACTTGAGTGCCATCAGCGTTGATGTTAGTATGGACTTTTCACACATACATTTCTGAAACAAAGTAAAAAAAAATAACTAATTGTGCCTTAAAAAATAAGGAATGATTGCCAAAATGACAACTTCCAACAAAAGACAAATACAGAAGAACATTAACAACTATAGGTCTCCGTGCGGCCTTCACCAAAGAGCAAAACCCATTCTACATGGCAAACTATAAAAGGCCCCGAATTAATTTGCAAATGTTGTATAATTTAAACGAGAAAACTAACGATATGATTTCTGTAAATAACAATAATAATAAAAAAAAAGAAAAGGATAAAACAGCAACAAACGACAACTACCGAGTTGTGGGCTCCTAACATGGGACAAACACATACAAATGTGGCGTGGTTACATTTGTTTGCAGGCGCGCTAACACGTCCTTAATATAGGACAGTAATGTAACAGCACAACATAAAAACAAAAACACAAAAATCATTTTAAAAAGATATAGTAGGTATATGTTTTTTTTCTCAATAACATGAGAAAGTTGTGTGTTCAAATTCCCAATTAGGTCAGCCTGACAAATTTTCCCAGTTGAGTGTATGTTATAGTAAATACAGTCGTGTGTCATCAGCTATAAGATCGTGGAGAGTGTTTGTGGTACTGTTCAATATGTTTGCCTTAATTTGTTTGGTAATGCCTGCTATTCTTTTAATGTATCATTGTAGATAATTGCAACGAGTTAAACATCCACAATGATATAACCATAAAAAGATGAGGCCAGTATGCAAAACAAACTAGTCATATACTCATTATCACTTACTAGTAGTCTGTAACCACTTTATAGAATCTAATATACACTTCTGGCATTGGCTTTTATTTTATTGTGGGCTCCTGACTTGGAACGACACATACAGAAGGTGGCGGGGTTAAATTTTTTGCAGGCGCGCTAACATTTCCCTATCCTAGGACAGTAATGTAACAGCACAACATAAGAAAAAACTATAAAAATCAGTTGAAAAGGTATAGTAAGTATATGTGGTTTTTTTTCTCTCTCAATAACATGATGAAGTTGTGTTCAAAATCACAGTTAGGTCAGCCTGACAAATTTTCCTAGTTGAGTATATGTTATAGTAAATACAGTCGTGTGTCATCAGCTATAGGATCATGGAGAGAGTTTGTGGTACTGTTCGATATGTTTGCTTTAATTTGTTTGGTAATGCTTGCTATGCTTTAAATGTATCTTTGCAGATAATTGCAACGAGTTAAACATGTACAATGATATAATCATAAAAGATGAGGCCAGTATGCAAAAAACCTAGATAAATACCCAATTATCACCTACTAGTAGTCTAAAACCCCTTTATAGAATCTAATATACGCTTTTATTTTTAAGTCTACATCAAATAGATATAAGAAGATGTGGTATGAGTGCCAAAGCTCTTATATCAGATATTGTGAGACGACTGCTTATGTTCATGCAAAGAGGGGTCAATGTGTCATAATTTTCATGATCCGTTGACCTAGTTTATGGGTCGTATTTTGGAATTAAATACGATATAAGTTCATATTAAGTTGATCAATGGGTGTTAACGGAATCAGAAAGATGATCAACGATAACCTTGATAAAATTCAAGATGAAATGTTAAAAGAATTAAAAGCAACAGAAGAAAAAGAAAGCAGCAAAATACGCCAGCTCATAATTTTTTTAAAACAAAAGGAAGAAGAAATCTCTGAACTCCAGGACAATATTGCCAGTATAAAGAAGTATGGTTCAGAGCTTCAAACTTTCTTAGCTATGAAACAAATGGAAGAAGATATCAAAAAAGAAAATTACATTTAATCAATTGTTAAAAGTGACTTGGTAAAGAAACTGATTGCAGAACTTCCAAACCACCATTCAGACTTTTGGAAAATTTTTGGTAATAGCTGATGCATTGTACCTTGTCCATACAGTCACGGAAGGAAAAGCAAGCCCAATTAATGGTATCGACATTCCCCAGAAAAATCGCCAAGCTGAATCTTACACTACTGTCGGAAAAAATAGTCTAGATTATCCAGTGTCTACACTATTATCGGAATGATAATAAGTTACTTGTTGCAAATACAAGAAATGACCCGTTCGTGTCGTTGCTAGTCGAGTTTCTAGATTAATTTTACCATTGTGTACCGCCAATTGCAGGAGAGGGATTTCACTTACAAAATTATTTCATGTACTTTTGAATATTAATTCCACTGTATAAATATTTCATGGTAATAAAATAAGGTCGTAACTAATAATGAATTGTATATTTTTGCGCAGAATAGTTGCAAGATTATTTACAAAGTAGATATAATATGAAAGAAGTCAGAATTCAACAGCATTGTATTGATTATAAAATAAATAGATATCATTCCTAAAGAAACGTTAATAAATGCAACTACTTTAACAATCTTTCGTACGACTAACACAGATGTGTGTATAGTGATATTATCAAAAAAAAAATGCTCATTCGGTTTTTTATGATTATAAATGCATGCCTAGGTTGCATGGAACTATAAGCAATTAAAATGAAATTCAAATAAATAACGTTTAAATGCAGTATAAAGAAACGTAATGACATTAACGGCACCAATTTCTCTGCACCAGATGTGCATTCTGACAATAAATGTCTCTTCGGTAATTCTAGATGCCAAAATGTTGAAAATCGAAAGCTTATTAAATAGAGGAAAAGCTATAAACAAAAAAGACAATCATGCATAGCCAAAGCCGGACACGGAAGTTATTACATGCGCTTATTGTACCATTAACAAAGGTATACATAATACTGTCTGTTTCAAACTTCATATTATCGTAGTTTAGGAAATCAGAAATAAATACTCGTCATACCTCTATTTCAAATGTGTTTGAATCTTACATAGACATGAACGTACAGTGCATTGGTGAGATTTGGAAAAGCAATAAAAAAGACGCTTAATGAGTACATTTAGCCAAGAGACATTCATTCATGACCCCCACAAAAAATTAAAAATTAAATAAAATAAAAATAATTAAAAATAAACTAAACATGTACAGATGAAATTATGACAACAACAAAAACCACACTATATGTATTACGAATAAGTAAGTTAAATTTAATAACACCACCACATGATATACACGATAAATACTCATAAACAGTTGTATCATGTGACACTTTGACTTCCTTGTTTGAATTACGTTGTTTATGGTAAGGACATTATTTAAGATCTTTATAATATTTACAACCATGCACTGATAACTGAAAAATGTCAATTATAAAGATGCTTTTAATTTAATATCCAAAACAAAACAAAACAAAACAACTTATCGGTTTTGCTCAGTCCTCCAAAACAGAGTGTCAGATTTACTAACGATTCCACAATATCTTAGACTAACATGTGTATTTGTGCCAATCGGGGTTTGTTTGTTTGTACTTTGACGGGCCAACAGAAAGGAGGGGTTTACGATAGAACTCTATTGTACTTTTAAACTTTTTATTTTCAAATGATTCTAACATGAGAACAGATAGTGATAGACAGGTAGAGTCTTCAGTAACGCACATGGGCTACATAAAGTCAGAAGGTCAATGTTAAATTATGACCTTGACCTTTGATCTTGAACAGTACTATTTTTTTTTCAATTTATACAAATTTTTAAAAATATTTAAAATTCTATTGAGTTGAATTAATAATAGGGAAAATCCCTATGGGTTTAGGTTTATGAGCAATTCGTTTGGGAGACATCATAAAATCATCATGTTACAATCATTTCTTGTTCTAAAGTGAAAGTGGTACAATGTGTTGCAGCAAAGAGTTATGACGATGGAAGATAGGGGCATCAAAACGTTCACAAGATTTGTTGACATGCTAAATATTTGTCAAAGAAAGATTAATGTGTATATGGAAAAAGTTACAAGCTTAATAAAACATTTCTTGCACTATGATATCCAATAAACTAAAACGAGCGGAAATCATGGAAATCATGGTTCGAAAACTTGATTAACATTTGATGACAAATTCACTTACTAACACTTTAAAAGAAAGTGCATTAATCAACTACAACAACAGGCTTGCTTTAAACAAAAATAAATGTTGTATGATTGCCAATATTTCAACTATGTACTAAAGATCAATGGATACATGCGTTTACAGTAGCAAGTACACGTTTTGTGTAAAACATAAAAGAGCTACCAAATGCTCCGGATGTCAAATGTGCAACAGTTAAATTAATAAAAACTGTGTATGCTGAAAATGTGAACGGAAAATAATTAATGAAACTGCAACCAAAGAAAATTACCAGACTATACACTCCTGTTGTCTTATATTACTTTCCCCTATTCACACTAGCATACCAATGATGACGCAATTTTCATTTAATTAGCTCATTGTTAACAGCAATCGCAACATTTTGATTGAATATGAAGTTCATTGGATTACATCCTATTTAAATTAGAATATAAAGATCTAGAAGATATGGTATGATTGTCAACGAGACAAATAACCACCAAAAATTGTACATATTATTGTCACTGTTATGGGTTTGACGACCTTAATCAATTTATTATTAGGTATTATGATGTGTTATTATTTCCGTCTACCTTTCGGTGTGGCAAAAATTGTATCGAATTTTAATTTATGACTCTTGTAACTACAACAATTTCTTTAATCGTAAGTCATACCTTTTTTCAACATTTGCATTTTAATGTTTAATGGAACAAGTATTGTTCGCAACTAAGTCACCTAAAATAGAAGATTTATTGTTCATCTCGCACAAAAGTATTAAAAACAAGACTTAAGAATTGAGACCAAGTATATCATGATAGAAATTCATAACATACGAATTTTTAAAAGAAAACAACAGCTTGTAATCAGAACATTGGTGCAAGAATAATTTGAGTTATTGTCCATTTATTTTATCAGTTGACGCTATGGCAACCCAACAAACAAAACGTATCGAAGACTTGGTACTAACGTTAGAAAAAGACATTTACCACACTCTTTCAAATGTACGAGGTTGCACTGTACTCCCTGATGATAGAATAGTGTTCCCATGTTACACAGAAAGAAAGCTGAAAGTTTTTAAAGCAGATGGTTCGCGAGAGTTTGAAATGAAAAAAATATGGTCGTGCTTTTGACATTGCATACATGAAAAATAATCATATTGCTGTCACTACTGGGGGTAATGAAGATTCGAGACAAATTAACATAATTGACATAAAGAACAAAAAACTTATCAGATCATTAAACGTAGAAACAGAAAACTATGGAGTTGTTTTCAGAGATGATAACTTAATCTATTCTGGCAATAAGAACGATAATGGATTGTATTCGATCAATCTTGAAGACGAATCCGTGACACGTGTAATGACAAACCAAATGTCGTCTCATGTGTACATTGCAATATTTGATGAGCAGCTTTTCTACACGAATAATAACACCGACAGTGTACACTGTTTTGACATTCAAGGTAACATAAAATGGAAATTCAGTGATAAAAGTGCTCTAAGCTTTCCATTGGGAATTTCTGTAGATAATGATGGACACGTTTTTGTTGTTGGTGCTAAGACGAAAAACGTGGTGGTCATCTCCCCTGATGGACAACATCATAGACAAGTTCTTTCAAAAGAAGATGGACTCGTTAATCCGACAGTTCTTAAATATGTCAGGTCTAACAACAAGTTAATAGTTTCAAATTGTAGCAGTAGTGCTTTCATTTATAGTGTTAAAAGTTAAACAATGTGCTTAATATTTACTATGATAGCTTTCCGAAAATAAACATATTTTTGTTTTACTAAAATTCATTTATTCGCTGTGTTTTTACTTACTTATCACTTATCTGTTTCATGTCTTTTGTGCTTTCCGCTTTGAATTGTTCTTGGAGTTCGTTTTTTTTTGTTATTTTACTTTTTATCAATTTGGTTAAAGTTACTAGGTTTCTCGTTTTCACGTTCAAATGTTGGTAAACGTTAATACGATATCAACCTACCAACACAAATCATAAAAAAGTAATTTAAAGATCAATAAACGGCGATCTTTAACAACTATTTGTACATGAATTAAACAGAAACTATTAAAGGTCAATAACCGACACAATTTTTTCCAAATATACAAATATGAAGATATATGACATATAGACAATCCCAATGAGGTTCCTTACTTTGTGTAGGCACATGAGTAATAGGTGGGATAACACTTGGTCTTTACATCTTCAAAATTGTTTTGGTGTGTAGGAACTAGTCAAAATAATATTATTGTTTATAAAACTGGTGGCATCGGTAAACATATTCGAACAACAATTATCTTTCAAAGCGTTTTTATTATACTATTTGTCATTTCAACCAGTTCTTAAGATTATGCAGTGTGCTAATAATTAAATTTCAAGTAATTTCGCCGTCGTTGTCGTCCGTTAACTTTTAAATACCTTTTTTTCCCTAAAACGTCTGGACTTATTAAATTAGAACCAAACATGAGCACAGTCATCATTAGGATAACTTATATATGTGCCCCATGATCCCGCCCACCAGCTAGTACAGCTGACATGGCTATAAGTAGAACCAGAAGTTCAAGTGCAACTTTGTCTACAAGTAATAATTTGAAAACCCGCATGAAAAGTGGAAGTCTGACAAAAACAGAAATCTTCCAAATGTTTTTTATTTATTTATTTTTAGGATTTTTTAGTTTTCATCAATTGCTTGTTACACCATCTTTAATAAGTCCAAGCTCTTTGTGAAGTATGAATATACATGCTATAATTTACAATTTCATTGTAATAAAAATGATATGTAATACAAGTGTTTTTAATAGTAATCAAAGGTACCAGGCTTATAATTTTGATACGCCAGACGCGCGTTTCGTCTACATAAGACTCATCAGTGACGCTCGGATCAAAAGAGTTAAAAGGCCAAATAAGTATAAAGTTGAAGAGCATTGAGGACCCAAAATTCAAAAAAAGTTGTGCCAAATACGGCTAAGGTAATCTATGCCTGGGATAAGAAAAATCTTAGTATTTTGCCAATTCTAATTTTTGCAAAACAGTTAATTTATAAAAACAAAATGACCATATCATTGATATTCACGTCAACACCGAAGTGCTGACTACTGGGCTGGTGATACCCTCGGGGATTAAACATCCACCACCAGTGGCATCGACCCAGTGGTGTAAGTAGTAATCAAAGGTACCAGGCTTATAATTTTAATACGCCAGACGCGCGTTTCGTCTTCATAAGACTCATTAGTGACGCTCGGACCAAAATAGTTAAAAAGCCAAACAAGTATAAAGTTGAACAGCATTGAGGACCCAAAATTCCAAAAAAGTTGTACCAAATACTGCTAAGGTAATCTATGCCTGGGATAAGAAAATCCTTAGTAATTCGAATAATTATAACGTTTGCAAAACAGTTAATTTATAAAAGCAAAATGACCATATCATTGATATTCAAGTCAACACCGAAGTGCTGACTACTGGGCTGGTGATACCATCGAGGACGAAACATCAACCACCAATGGCATCGACCCAGTGGTGTAAATAGTAATCAAAGGTACCAGGCTTATAATTTTGATACGCCAGACGCTCGTTTCGTCTATATAAGACTCATCAATGACGCTCGGGTCAAAAGAGTTAAAAAGCCAAACAACTATAAAGTTGAAGAGCATTGAGGACCCAAAATTCCAAAAAAAGGTGTGCCAAAAAAGCTATGGTAATCTATGCCTGGGATAAGAAAATCCTTAGTATTTTGAATAATTCTAATTTTTGCAAAACAGTTAATTTATAAAAACAAAATGACCATAGTATTGATATTCATGTCAACACCGAAGTGCTGGACTACTCGTCTGGTGATACCCGCGGGGACGAAATATCCACCACCAGTGGAATCGACCCAGTGGTGTAAACAGTAATGAAAGGTATCAGGCTTATAATTTTGATACGCCAGACGAACGTTTCGTCTACATAAGACTCATCAGTGACGCTCGGATCAAAAGAGTTAAAAAAAGCCAAACAAGTATAAAGTTGAAGAGCATTGAGGACCCAAAATTCCAAAAAAGTTGTACCAAATACGGCTAAGGTAATGTATGCCTGGGATAAGAAAATCCTTAGTATTTCGAATAATTCTAATTTTTGCAAAACAGTTAATTTATAAAAACAAAATGACCATATCATTGATATTCATGTCAACACCAAAGTGCTGACTGCTGGACTGGTGATACCCTCGGGGACGAAACATCTCACAATAAGTATAATCATCTTCTTCAGTAAAACATGTATTGCCTAAATCATTGTTTACTACCTTTAATATAAACAATAACTGGTTTGTAGGTAGTATATTTTGTAGACGTTTCCATCTATACTTTCTTAATTTATTTTTATTTAAAGGGCTGTACAATTATCATTGATAAAATTTGGTGTGCATTGGTTACAGTAATAAATTCACCCATACCCTGTTTTTTTTAAATTAATTTGTTTTATAATTATTTAACCTATTTTACAAAAAAGAAATGTCGATATAATTGCCACTTTTTGACATTCATTATCTTTTCACAATGACTCTACTTCTAACAAAATCCTCTAAGACATTATACAATTTTTTGTGGTTGTGTTTTGTTAGGATGTTAACTTAGTTGTCCAGTTTGTTGTTTTTCAATTTTGTCCAATTACACGTTGTGAAATATTCCCCCATTTTCGTTTAAAATATCATTTATTTATCTATATTGATGTTTTTAAAACAAAGAATTTTGTGATCAAATCTAATGTATTCATCTCCCTGATTAATTTGTTTTCTAATCTTGTAATAGTGTTTTTGTTCCTCCATCTGTCCTCTTCCTGCTTTCATCCTATCTAAATACATTTTCATAAAATTAAGGAATATTTGGTAAATATTGATTAACTTTGTTATAATCCATATTCATAAAGAATGCTAGGCAATTTTGTCCTAAACTTTTAAATATGAAAGGTATAAGTTGATAATCAAAACTGTTCCTAATATAGCGAGATTATAAAGTAACAATTTGTTCACTTTCTCTATTTTATTTTCAAAATTTAATTTCTCATGTTCTTCTTTAGCATGTCCAAAATAAATTCATAAAGCTTTTAATCTTCCAAATGTTCTAACTACTGTCCATGTACACAAAAACTGTCAGACAATGTATTTTAGAAATTTGACCTGAAATCAACTTAAATGACTTCTGTTTTGCCTATTATCTTGTTATCTATAAGAATAGAGAGAAGCTTTAAATCGTAACAATATTCAGCAAATTATATTAGATAAAGAAAACTGTATACAGTACAAATTACAAGTAAATAAGATAAAGAATATACCAATACGGCAAAACTCGTCAGTCGATTCTTTGTTGTAATTGTGTCCTCTAATGATGATTTGTTCCGATTTTTTTTTATATGTTCTACCTTTTTTAAATTAAATTTGGAATGACTATTTCCGACATATTTCTGAAAAAAAACATCTTTCAAAACATGTGTATCCGCCTACACGTAACGTTACTCTGTTTAAAAAAGAAAAACCGGTTATGGAAAAAAAAATTCACATGATATCTGTATATTGACATATTGTTTTTTTTTCAATTTAAATATTTGCAGAAACTATCAATACAAAAAGCATAACATTAACTGATTGGTATGTCTCCTGTATCATCTTGTCGTCCAAATACCTTACCTAATGTTTGAACGTTGAATTTAAATTATTTCTGTCTTTTTAACTACTTGTCTTGGCTGATTTTGTAATGCTATTTTTATCGTAAAATTCGCGAAAGGGATTTCTACTACCCATCATATTTTTTTGCGTTTTATATAAACTGTCATGAATGTTTACACGGACTTACAAAATAATCATACAAAACAGGAATACTATAATGAAAAAGGTTGTTTTATTGCGTTATTAGATTGTTTAACGTGTAAACAATCGTTCAAGTCAAGGACAGAAATTATCTATAAATAAATGTTTTCCCTTCAACTAGCATCTTTTATTTATCGAGATATAAAAAAGGTAAGTAATATTTAATTTATAATTTAAATAAAAGAATGTACATTCATCAATTCTATTTTCAGTGCGTTTTATTTTTGTATTTACTTATTTATTGTATATGTATATATATATATTGTTTTCAATTTAGACTTGGTTGTATATATATATATATATATATATATATAACTCGTCTAAACATCAACCCAACAATGTTATATCTGTAAATTTGCTTTCGCAAATTTTTGGTTCTTCCCTCGCCGGGATTCGAACCCATGCTATATATATATATATATACATTAATTTGTAAGATCCTTTACTATAGATAATTTAGCTGATCTGTAAAAATAACATCTTCATGTCTTATATATCATGTACTGTAGTACGACGCTAGATTAAAACTGACGTGGAAAGGTAACACCCGACCACCGAAAGCTTCATTTTTATGAAGCCCAGGTGGTCGTGTGGTCTAGCGCGAAGGTTACAGTGCAGGCGATTTGGTGTCACGATATCTCAGTAGCATGAGTTCGAATCCCGGCGAGGGAAGAACACAAAATTTGCGAAAGCAAATTTACAAATCTAACATTGTTGGGTTGATGTTTAGACGAGTTGTATATACAGAATGTACACAGCCATGTATCACCATAACTGCTGGTGATCCGATGGATAAATCTGTTGTAGAGTTGTCACTGGTTCAGACGTACTTATAAATATAATTATTTCTGTGACTGTATCTTAAATTAATTATAGGATCCTTTACTATAGATAATTTAACTGATCTGTAAAAATAACATCTTCATGCCTTATATATCATGTACTGTAGTACGACGCTAGATTAAAACTGACGTGGAAAGGTAACACCCGACCACCGAAAGCTTCATTTTTATAAAGCCCAGGTGGTCGTGTGGTCTAGTGCGACGGTTACAGTGCAGGCGATTTGGTGTAACGATATCTCAGTATCACGGGTTTGAATCACGGCGAGGGAAGAACAAAAATTTGCGAAAGCAAATTTACAGATCTAACATTGTTGGGTTGATGTTTAGACGAGTTGTATATACAGAATATACATAGTCATGTATCACAATCACTGCTGGTGATCCGATGGATAAATCTGTTGTAGAGTTGTCACTAGTTCAGACGTACTTATAAATATAATTAGGTCTTTCCACTTTTCTGTGGAAAGACCTATTGTTTTTTTTCTGATTATTTTTTTTTCTTCTGCCTAATTTTGTTCTTGCGATAAATATTTGTTTCGCAATATGTCGCTTAGCTATTTGGTATATGATTTCGAACAGTTTATGCGCATTTGAAATTTACCCTGCGTAACCGAATACTTTTCTTTGTAGGAGTTATCTCCCCAAACACTGTTTTCCTTGTGATCACGACTCCTTCGCAACAGTAAAAGATTACGACAAATTTATTTTATAAAATTGCTCGTTATATCCTTTGCATGATTTGTCCAATTTCGACCGAAGCAATATGAACACTCCATATGAGAGTTATTTCCCCTTTTGTATTTGAAATTTTGAAATGTATTTTAAACTGGAACACCATAAGTTATAGAGTTCTAGGATCTTTTGATTTGAGGTCCTTGGTCCTAAAAAATGAAAATTAGGTCAAGGTCAAAGGTCAAGGTCATATTCTAATTTTTGAATTAGGCTTATTTCCACTCATTTCCAGAAACCGTATAAGATATCGACAAATTATTTTGACTAAATTGTTAGTTGCGACATGTCGTAACTTAATAATTTTAGTTGAAAGGGTGCGTAGACAATGAATGGGAGTTTTTGCCCCTATCATATCTAAAATTATGTGTAAAGTGATATAACTTATTAACCATACGTATTAGAGACCTAGGGTCTTTTGATTTGATATCCTCAGTTGGTGACCTTCAAATTGAGGTCAAGGTCATAGGTTAATTTGACGTTCTAGATTTTCACCTTTGCTTTAAATTCATATCTATACATCATAAAGCTATATGAACTGACATTTTAGACTGATTTTAATATTTTAATATCAAAATAGATATTAACTGGTGGAAAGACCTTCAATTGTTCTCTGAACAATTGGTTTTTAATAATTTCTGTGACTGAATCTTACGTTGATTATAGGATCCTTTACTATAGATAATTTAGCTGATCTGTAAAAATAACATCTTCATGCCTTATATATCATGTACTGTAGTACGAAGTTAGATTAAAACTGACGTGGAAAGGTAACGACCGGCCACAGAAAGCTTCATCTTTATGAAGCCCAGGTGGTCGTGTGGTCTAGCGCGAAGGTTACAGTGCAGGCGATTTGGTGTCACGATATTTCAGAAGCATGGGTTCGAATCCCGGCGAGAGAAGAACAAAAAATTTGCGGAAGCAAATTTACAGATCTAACATTGTTGGTTGATGTTTAGACGAGTTGTATATACAGAATGTACACAACAATGTATCACCATCACGGCTGGTGATCCGATGGATAGATCTTTTGTCGAGTTGTCACTGGTTCAGTTCAGACGTACTTATAAATATAATCATTTCTGTGACTGCATCTTACATTAATTTGTAGGATCCTTTACTCTAGATAATTCAGCTGATCTGTTAAAAATAACATCTCCATGCCTTATATATCATGTACTGTAGCACGACTCTAGATTTAAACTGACGTGGAAATATAACACCCGGCCACCGAAAGCTTAATTTTTATAAAGCCCAGGTGGTCGTGTGGTCTAGCGCGTCGGTTACAGTGTAGGAGATTTGGTGTCACGATAACTCAGTAGCATGGGTTTAAATCCCGGCGAGGGAAGAACAAAAAATTTGCGAAAGCAAATTTACAGATCTAACATTGTTGGGTTGATGTTTAGACGAGTTGCATATATGACGCTAGATTAAAACTGACGAGGAAAGGTAACACACGACCACCGAAAGTTTTATTATTGTGAAGCCCGGGTGATCGTGTGGTCTAGCGGGACGACTACAGTTCAGGCGATTTGGTGTCACGATATCTCAGTAGCATGGGTTCGAATCCCGGCGAGGGAAGAACAAAAAATTTGCGAAAGCAAATTTACAGATCTAACATTGTTGGGTTGATGTTTAGACGAGTTGTATATACATAATGTACACAGCCATGTATCACCATCATTGCTGGTGATCCGATGGATAAATCTGTTGTAGAGTTGTCACTGACTCAGACGTACTTATAAATATAATTATTTACTGTGACTGTATCTTGCATTAATTTGTAGGGTCCTTTACTATAGATAGTTGAACTGATCTGTAACAATAATATCTCCATACCTTATATATCATGTACTGTAGTACGACGCTAGATTAAAACTGACGAGGAAAGGTAACACACGACCACCGAAAGCTTTATTGTTGTGAAGCCCAGTTGGTCGTGTGGTCCAGCGGGACGGCTACAGTGCAGGCGTTTTGGTGTTTCGATATCTCAGTAGCATGGGTTCGAATCCCGGCGAGGGAAGATAAAAAAATTTGCGAAAGCAAATTTACAGATCTAACATTGTTGGGTTGATGTTTTGTTCTTCCCTCGCCGGGATTCGAACTCATGCTACTGAGATATCGTGGCACCAAATCGCATTGTACTGTGACCGACGCGCTATACCACTAGACCACCTATATAGGCTCTTAAAAAAGAGCTTTCGCTGGCCGGGTGTTACCTTTCCACGTCAGTTTTAATATAGCGTCGTAACACAGTACATGATATATAAGGCATGAAGATGGAATTGTTACAGATCAGCTGAATTATCTATTGTAAAGGATCTTATAAATTAATGTAAGATGCAGTCACAGAAATAATTATATTATAAGTACGTCTGAACCAGTGACGACTCTACAACAGATTTTATTCACCGGATCACCAGCAGTGATGGTGATACAAGGCTGAAAATACATTCTGTATATATAATTCGTCTAAACATCAGCCCAACAATGTTAGATCTGTACATTTGTGTGAGCAAATTTTTTGTTCTTTCCTCGCCGGGAATATTTTGTAGTTTCAGTGTCTGACCTCATGATTTAATGAATCTAACAAATAAAGAAAATAAGATTTATTTGGCTGTAAATTTGTCATGGCATTAATTGCAACAAAGGATCACAACTAACTTGTCAATCAAAACTTGATGATGATTAAATTACTGAATGGCCATCTAGCAGTAACAAAGTTATATCAGTAGCCACTGGGTAAACCATAGCCGCATTAAGTATATTCAGCCAAAATTACCAGTTGAGTAACTAGTTGCACAACTGGTAGTCCGCCATGAAATTTACCGCATGGAAAAATTAACAGCAAGAATCAACAAATTTCAAATAAATTCACACATCAACATCATCAAAAATCACAATCAGCATCAACATCAACATCAACTTCAACACAAACTTCAACTTCAACATCAACTTCAACATCAACATCAAGTTAAATTCAATACAGTCAACGTCATTAAAATTTTAATTGATAAACTGAGTAATTTAAACAACATCTGAAGCTATTTTATTCATTGTAAGGGAAACCAAACAATGAGGAAATTTAAAAAAACATTTCCTGAGCTCCTTGAATCTGATTTAGGAATATATTATTGCCGATGAAGGAAAGATGGACCCCATCTTCACTAAAAAAGCCAACATGTTTATCCTCAAATTCTGTTTGTTTTATCACGTATCCTCCTATTTTCAGCAAATATGAACGCATCTCCTTTTTAGTCTCCGTCTAGTACTTTCCGTAGCTCCAGTGTTAATGGAGAACCTCCATTTAAATCTAGATAAAATACTTGACCACATTAATGCAGTGTCAGGTAACATCTTTGAGAGAATGGCCATGGCAAACTTAATATGGTAGAGTAATTCTCCACATGGTTTGTCCCCAATGTCATTATCCCACAGTGAATAATAAAAGCAAAGGGAATACTTCTCCAATTAATAATACTTTGTACCAAGCTAACAAAATCTATGGTTTACTATCGGTAAACAGATTTAAATCAGAGTTCGACAACCACTCGTCGTCCAAAATATAAGAAATCCCATTATATTCTTTTAAAAAGAATTTCCAAATTGAAATATCATTCAAAATATGTTTTGATATTCTCATTAAGTGATGCGGTTTTTCCCTCTCTGACATAACATGTATAAACGTCTGCTGAAAGCACATCTACCTGGTAAAGCCCTGGCACAAAAGGCCAATGAACCACATACAGATTGTAATTGTTTTAACGTTATCTTTTTACAATTACTGGTATCTTTCAACTTTTGAAGCAATTCAATTATTTTGTTTTCTGAGATTTTAATTTGATTTTTTTCTGTGTCAACTATTATACCTAAATATGGTATTCTCGTGTTTGGCCCTTCAGTCTTTTCCTCAGCTTACGGAACCCCTAATTCAACACATACATTGCAAAACGTGCTCATTTATTTCCGACAGTTGTCGGTATTTTTCGCTCCAGCAAATAAAAAATCATCTGGATTGTGATCAATATCACTCAGTCCCGATTTTATTTCTTCAGCCCAGTGCAAATATCAAAAATTTTATTTGTCTGATAAGTTCTAAACGGACCTTTAATCTTTGCCGTAGTGTGACCTTGGGTTGGACTGTCTTGGCTGTTAAGAGTAGAAACGAAGTTTTTAATATAATTCTAATTTGCCTCAACACCGAAGTCATATAATACAATTTACAATACATAATGATATATACAAACATAGCAAATATAGTTAAAGAATAATTGAAAAAGTTTTTATAATATATATATAAATACGCGCTTGACCTTATTAGGTTAATATCCTGAATTATGTAAATAAGTTGTCCATTAAAACTTGATAATAGAAAGATAATTTTTGTCGTGTTTATTTAATTAAATATTGCATTTATTGTTTAGTACACTGCCACAACTTTGCATAAACATTTAAACCAAGTAATTAAATGATTTGAAATAACTTTACTTTTGAATAAATAATAATAAAAAAATGCTAAATCTTTATAGAGTAACTCGGTTAACTTCTTAAAAGTACATTAGCCCCCCTAATAAAAGTCATGTAGATAATCAATTCATTTGCCAAATCCAGAAATCTTTGTAATAAAATTTTCATTTAATTTAAAAAACCTTCAGTCCACTTACCAAAGTTCGATAATGATTTACTTTTGAATAGTTGTTTCTTTCAATTAAAATGTCCCAATCTTCATCAAAACCTAACACTTTTTTCGGTTGATCAATATTTGAAATAAAATTTGCACTGTGTACAGTAATTGAGCCAAATCAACATAATCAAAATTCCAAATTTGGTTTATAATTTTTTGTGGTACAAACACATCAACATCATTACTAGTAGGTATAAATAATATGTCACTATTTTGTACAGTATTACGAGCTGTGGGCTGCACTGGTTGGACACATCCCTGACCAGGAACTAACTGTTCAGGGGGCTGCTAGGGGACGTGTGGCATTCCAACCTGTTGTGGTGGTAGTATTGGTTGTTATGGCAATAACGGCTGTTGTAGCAATAGCTGATATTGTGTTGGCAAGAACTTATGTTGTGGCATTAACGGCTGCGGTGGCATTAACGGCTTTTGTGGTGGCATTAACGGCTTTTGTGGTGGCATTAACGGCTGTTGTTGTGGTATTAACGGCTGTTGTGCTGACATTAACGGCTGTTGTGGATTGGCTTCATTTTGCACAATAGTTGCAGCTCTCTTTGGGCGACGCCTTCTGTTTACCGGTAGCTGTGCATGATTTACCTGCCTACGTGCTGCGCGATTTGGCAGCACCCTCTTCCCTTTTCCTCTCGGCATACAGCTGGCTTAAACAATTAATTACAATGTTAGTCAATGCATTAGTAAAAGATCATATCATTTGTCAATGTTACATGCCTACATTTAAAGAATGCATCAATATGAAAAAACAAATATTTCAATATTTTTATTCACTAATTAGTATTAAGATACAATGTCAATAACCAAAGTAGAAAAACGAAAGCGTTAAAACTTGATTGTTGCTTTTAATGTCCAGTGGCAGATATTTCTAGTATATTCACAATGATAATATCAAACATTTTATAACGAAAGTTATAAAAGAAATAATTGAGGTATCCACCAAATATCAAATAAAGTGGCCTTCATCAATGAGAAATATTCATATCCTATAGTCGGCTATAAAACATAAAAACTATGAAACAATTCAATCGAGAAGTATATTTATTTTAAATTTATTAACTACTAGTTCACTTCATTTGAGACATCCTTGATGACTAGCAATAGTTTACGAAAATTAATGATTGATTGATGGTTGCTTAACGCCCAGTGGTAAATATTTCATGCATATTGAGGACGAAAAAAATAAAGAAATTATATATACATTTATGTTGAAAATAATAATTGGCTTACTCACTGCTTACTAAGTACTGACAGATTTGGATTAAAATTAGAATAAATAACATGGGAAATGTTTCATTAGCATATTAAGACAGTTTAACAATTAGATATAACAACTCGCACTATAAATATAACTATCTACTTAATTTACAAAGAAAAATATAAAATCATAACCAAAGAAAATATTACCGACAATTTAAGCAATAACAAAATTTAAATTCAATTATATTACACCAAGTTTTATAATTACAATAACTGAATTTACTTATAACTGAATTAAATTACATTTCTTTTTGCTATAGATCAATTCAATAAAGCTTACTAAATTATGTCAATATACCGGAACTATAAACAACTGCGATACAAGTCGGAGGTTTAGCTAATTATAAAACCAAATTTAACCACCATTTTCTTCTGAAAATGCCTGTACCATGCCAGGAATATGACAGTTGTTTTCCATTCGTTCTTTTTTTTTTTATAGACGACACAAAGTGTAATACCACCATTTTTTCCCCTATTAGTCTTTGTTAAATTTGCATTTTTCAAATTATTATTTTTTTTTTATTTCAAATAAAGGAATATTTGACATGAGTAAAGTTTCATTCTGTCCGGTACTACAGAGAAAATATTAAACAACATTTCAAAGCATGCAAGATAATATAACCATCACTCGAAGTTTATCAATCAAATGGCCACCCATTTCGTTTTTGTTAACATGGTTTGGTAACCATGTAACTTCAACATGTTCAAGTTTCCAAAATATTTTATAGAAACACCAAATAAGAAAAAAGAATGATGCTTTAAAACACAATTTATAAAATATATATTTATAATTCAGACTTTGTTTTATCTACAACTGTCTTATATTATATTCCAACAATATTTTTTCAATCCTTTTTCGTATGCAACCATGTGTGACGTACTATGATTTGGAAGTATTAGACCACAATGAAGTTTTTTTTACAGTCAATCCAGATATACGCTGCTAATTCAGAAAATATCAATCATCACATTTCGAATTAGTTCTTTAGATAAGCGACTTACTGTGTAATGATCTGTCTGTTCGATATTTCTTTTATAATCGTCCTTTGGGCTTAATGAAAAAACTTAAGCATACTGTATCCAGACATGTAAAGATTAATAAAATGAAACATCCTGGAACTCATATTCTTGAAAAAAATAAAAACTGAATGAACAATTACGAGTCTCTCAAGAATGCATTTTGTCGTTACATGCGTACTGTGTACAGAGATTTCGATTGTTCTGTTTGTGATTTAGTTTTGATGTTTTTTAATTGTTTATGAGGGTCTAAATGAGATTTACGGCATAGAATGTAATGGACAAAACATAGAGAATAATGGACTTAGTAAATATTTTACTGAATAATACTGTTTCAAAAAATTAAGGAATACAGAAACAAAGACACCCAATACAGGCCAACTTTTATTTTACTAGTATTTTGCTTCCCCGTCTTTTAACATCGAGCATACCTGATTGTGATTCCAAAAACATGTTTCATGGACACTCAAATAGGTTTTATTCGATATCATTAAAACAAGTTCTTTATTTGCAGTGTTCGTGGTATCTATTTTTAAATAAAATGTGAATTAGAAAATTATGCAACGCTACCGGGCCTGGAATGTAAACAGACGTTTGTTCGATCCTCGACTGAATCAAACAGTTAAGAAGTTTAAATTTGCCATTCCGGTTGATCCGCTCGCTCATGTTTAGGTTTTATAGCAAAAAACCATTGGCTCCTGATCAAATGCAGAATAATGACCCTAGTGTGAAGCAACACATTTTATAATTGCTACACTGTGTTGCTGGTCTGTAATCATTTTGGCACAATATGGCCATTGACGATTAGTGGTGGTGCTGTTGGAATAAAATGCATCTTTAAATTTGTGTTTATAATTGCAGGTTATGTCTTATAATAGTAACATATCTGGCGTTTGCGACCAACTTCAAAGTGATCAATTCACAAACGATGATAAACCATGCATAATCGGGTGTCCAGATTACAATAAAGACTTAAATGATGAATGTAAAAAGCGACCTGACCTATCGGAAGAAACAGAAAAACATATCACTTCATTAAATGGTGAAGAATCTGAACTGTCCAGAAGTTTTTACAATAAAACACTCACCTTAGAACGCAAGATGTACACAATGTTGGCAAATGTTAATGGTTGTTCCATGCTTCCCGATGGTAGAATGGTGTTCGCGTGTGCATATTGGGGTAAAATTAAAGTTTTTAGACCAGATGGATCTGAAGATTTCGAAATGAAGAATATTGGTCCTCTGTGTGATGTAGTTTCCATAGGGAATGACTCCCTAGTTGTCACGTCAGGAGATGATAGCTATTCAAGACAGATATATATAATTGATATCGAGAACAAGAAAGTGAAGAAAAAAATTAACGTAAATTCACACAGTCTTGGAGCGGCATTGTTCAATGACAATTGCTTATGTTACTGTGCTGGAAAGCTTGGAATACAGGAGATCTATCTGAAAGAAGAATTCGTTAATAATGTTACATCTACTGAAATGTCGCCCCATGCGTACTTAGCGACACTTGGTAATACAATATACTACACAGACAGGAAAACTCACAGTGTTACCTGCATGCGTACATTATGCATGGGTACAGGTGAGCACATATCTTGGACAGTGTGGACATTCAAAGATGAGAATGTTTTGAAATCCCCAAATGGTATCGCGGTAGACAACATTGGCAGTGTATACGTATCGGGAGGTCCGTCTTGTAATGTAGTAGTCATCTCAAATAATGGATTATTTCATAAAGAACTTCTATCTAAAGAAGATGGATTGACACATCCGGGAGCTTTGCACTATGACAGATCTACCAATAAACTATTAGTTGCTAATTCCTATGATTATGCATATTTGTATAACGTGAACAATTGATATGAAAGATATTTATTAAGTACTTGTGTAATCGCGAATATGTTTTTTCATGCTTTTGTTATTTTTGAATTTACTATTATACTGTCTAAAAATAAAACTTGAAGCGTGTTATCTCCCTTTTTACATCAAGCATAAATGGTCTTCTCATCCAACCTTTCCATACAAGGCACCATGGCATTTTTCAAGTCCATAGGAACAAGGATATGTATTTCATCTAAACGAGTATGTTACCAATACAAAATCTGAATAGTTCACCTCTGTCGTCAACGTTAATCAAAGATATCTGGTGTGTAATTCAACTCAAGTTACAAACTGATAATTTTTCGACAGTAATTTCTCATTTTCATTTATTTATTTAATTTTTTTTTTTTTTGCATATATTTTTTCGATTGATCAATTTTGAGTTTCCTTTAAATATTTTGTGAGATTGTTTTTAAAGAAATGTTTTTTTTTTGTGTTATAGCAAGCTTAATTTTCGAGTAATAGAATAAATCGAAAGTACACCCAATAACTTCAAATGATCTAAACAACACAAATTCTAAATACGGGTTGGCCACATGAATATTTGTCTGGAAGACACTAGTCTGTTGAGATGTCCACTTTAGAGATATTCGTTATGTTTGGTTGGTTAAAATTCTGTAGTGTGCAGGTAATTATTGATTGATAATTGCTTGATTGTTGGTGTTTAACGCCTATATTGTGACAATCATTTTTTTGTTTTATCGACGGGTGAAGTCTGAGTGCCAAGAGAGTACCAATGACCTTCGGCAATACTTATCAATAAGATTTGATTCGAACGCACCTGAAATCTTCTGGTATTTGCGCCAGACGAGCGTTTAATCTACAAAAGACTCATAAGTGACGCTCGAACCAAAAAACAAAAAACAAAAGACCAAACATGGTACGATGCTTTTAAGCATTAAAGGCCAAAAAAAATAATTCTGAAAGGTACAGCTAAAATATAATCTAGTCATTGGGTTAAAAAAACCTACTTAAGTTTTGCTAACAGTTAATTTATAAATATTACAATATCAATGATAATTTAAAATTTGTAGAATAAACCGCGTGCTAAAGAAGAGTTTTTTCTTCTTACTTATAGTTGTAACGTCATCATTCAGAATGAATAAGTAAACTCATCATAAATACCAGGATTTAAAATTTGTACTTAAGTCAGACACCCTTTTCGTCTACAAAAGACTCATCAGTGACGCTCGCATCTAAAGTACGAAGTTGAAGAGCATAAAATGTTATTCCGGTCGTCAAAAGTTCAAAGTTACAAAAAAAATAAATAAAACAAAATGCTAAATTTTAACTTTCGTGAGTGAAAAAAAAAAACAATGCACTAGTTGCTTACAAAATAAGATTTTATAAAATGGATGAGATCACCAATTTAAGTTATTACTACCAAAACGTCATTGAACTCGAGCAGACTAACTTATTGTAAAAGCACCAGTTATAGAAATTATTTGTTTTTATGATATTTATCTTATATTTATCTAATCTTTATCTTAGAATGTACACACTGCATTCCAGATAAAAATGACAATACTAGTATTGTGCACATCATTCAAATACTTAGCTAATCTGAAATAACATAAACGGTACCTATTTTTCTGCACAATCAATGTCTCTTCAGTGATACTCGAGATCAATATGTTTGAAAATCCAAAGCTTATTAAATTACCCGAAACTGTTTGTCATAATAACTTCTCTCCGAGATTGAAGACATGGGATTACATATGCATGATATGACAACAGTGAAATAAATCACTACAAACACATTGCATTAATTTCATATGGTCACTTTCAATATAACAGAATGAAATGTGGTAAAATTCCTTACGATCATCCTAATTACAATGATACAAAGTAGTCACCATTCGAAATGCAACAATGAGTAAAACACATTCTGCTGTTTGCTCGGGTTATTGTCTCTTTGACACATTCCCCATTTCCATTCTCATCTGTATCATTTAGTCAGTTTCAATGGTTCCGAAATACCAAATATGGAACAGTTCAAAACAGAAACTAACGAATTAATTTATGACATAATAATAATCGAAAAAGAAATATAACAGACAAAACTTACAACAATCATTGAAAAACTCCAAACTTGACCAGTCAAAGTAATACAGAATATGATATTGTTAACTTAAAAGTCCCCTGACGGTGTAACATTAAACCATATAAAAACAAACTGTAGAGATCAGTTATAGTTCATGTGGATCCTTCGTCTAAAATGGCTGCATTTTCACTTCAAAATTTACTCTGAGTACAGACAAACCTTTGCATCTGGGAAAGTTTTAAGGCATAGCATGCTCTAGATAAATAAACTTCTAATGCATTCAATTTGTATGTTTTAGAAAATTTAAAACTTAACTGGATTTTGCAGTGCACTTTTTTTCGTCCATGCAGAAGGCGATACAATAAACAAACAGTTGAGTTTCACTTGATATGGTCCACTCAGGTACACAGTTTAAATCACCACCAATTATTATCAGGTATCTATTATCCATCTATTGTCCATGTCAATCAATACAGTTCACTTCAATTATTACCTGTGGGGAAGTTCTCAAACCTCTTTCCCAACCTAGTTTATTTTGGCACCTTCTGGAGGAATGAAAAAAAGTGCACTGCGAAATCCGGCTATGTTTTTAATTTTCTAAAACATAAAATACAAGGGTCCACATGAACCTTAAAGAAACAAGTATGAATCTAAGTGTACTCGCATTTAATGTAAGCTAGTTGAAAGTCAATAACAACTAATAGATCAACCATGTTCTCCAAAACTTTAGATTTATTCAGTACACATCTGATTCAGTAAGTTCCAAAAAGTGCGGTAACGAGACGCGTTTCGTTTCTGTGAATTTTGTTTTATTTGGTCTTAAAACGTTCATGTTGTACATGCTTGTTGTTTACCTGGTTTTGTCCTATCATTTTTAATAGTAAGTGTTTGGAAGGGGTTTTCTACAAATAAATATTTTTTCAATTGTTTTTTTTTTTTTTGCGTTTTATTATGCGTCGTGAATATTATATCATTATGGACTTACAAAATACTAATACAAAACAGGACATTATTATTACTTGTATCCAGTTTTTAATACGTTATTAATTTAACTTGTAAGCAATTGTTCAAGGACAACTGTTTATAAATAAATATATATATATATATATATATATATATATATATATATATATATATATATATATATATATATATATATATATATATATATATATATATATATATATATATATGAGAAATATGCGTCATTTAATTATCAAGCTTTGAAAAGCTACCAACATGTCACCTTTATTCGGTTGTTTAAATTTATAAGTTATATTTCCTGTGTGTGCTATTTTTACATTATTGTACTATATATCAACAATACTGCATTTCCCTTGATAATAGATGATAGATAAAATAAAATAGAAATGGCAAAATAAGTGAATACACATGTTAAACGGTACGAATTGTACTACACCAGATGTTCACTATAATAATTAATGTCTGTTCATTATTGTTCAAGTGAAAAACATTTTCTTATGAAAAGTGAAATGTGTTTATATTCAAAAGATTTTTTTTTTCATAGAAAATGATGAACGTTCGTGTTAAATGTTAAACAAAAAATGCTTTGAAACAGAAAATTCAAAAATTGGTTTTAATTTGGAATATGTGTTTGATATTTCATAATAGTTGACCTGGGTGTCTGTCGATTCGTTATATCTTCTTTACATAATAAATGAGATGATATTTTGTTCTTTACATAGGATTGATGCAACTTTAATTGTACCAACACTTTTCATGTGCAGATATAACACATTCTATCAATAGAATTCAAAAGCCTTTTACCCATGGGGGTAAAGTGTAGTCACTCCAAAATGTACGATGTCTGATTGTGTTTAAAGATATGGGTTCGTTTTTAATCTTAACTTTTAATGAGGGTGTGGATGGGGTTTACAGTATAGTATAGAGATTAATGAGCAAAAAACATAAAAGAACATTAGAAAATGGGCATTAAAGATAAAACAAAAGAGGATATGGGATGCTAAAATACAACGAATAGAGAATGATGGACTCAAATATTAAGCCGAACACATTGAGACTAAATTGTTTAAGAAGTTATTGAATACAGAATACAACTTCTTCATATATTTGCCTTGAGATGATGATTTCTAAAACTTGATGATTGTTAGCTATGAAGTCTGGTTTATACGTAAAATAGCATTATAGAAGTATGTAACTTTAACTGCAATGTTAGCATTATTTATGATTAAATCAGTTAAAAAGGCAACTCATGGCAGCATTGCTCACCTTCTGTGGGAGAAGGCAACTCTTTGTTGGAATTGTTACCATGCGTTCAGGGTACATGAATGTGTTGGTTCAATTCTATTATCATTGACGATAACTTAGTGTTGCTCTAATGATTGCAATTATGTATTAGTATATATAGTGTCGGGCGTCTACTTATACAAGAAGTATTTGTAGCGTTTGCGACCCACTTCATAATGCTAAATCAAGTCCCGATGATATTCCATACGTAATTTGGTGTACAGAATGCAATGATGGATCAGAAGATTTGTGAACAATGTTGGGTCTGATCAAGTCCCCTATATGCATCATATTATTCCTAATTCTAATATTGTAGGCCACATTTTTTGGTGAACTGCTACATTTCCACAACATGCACTCCTACATCAAGTTATATACTTGCAAGTCGCACATTATATAAAATGTAACTTAAAAGTAAAACTAAGTTGATGGGGCTAAAAATGGGGGATGACTTACTTTTTAACAGAAGCTGTTGTACTCCTGAAGATGTAGCTTCACACCAAATTATACATATCAAACGATTGACCGTATAGGGGAAGGGTTGAGATCTCACAAACATGTTTAACCCCGCCGCATTTTTGCGCCTGTCTCAAGTCAGGAGCCTCTGGCCTTTGTAAGTCTTGTATTATTTTAATTTTAGTTTCTTGTGTACAATTTGGAAACTAGTATGGCGTTCATTATCACTGAACCAGTATATATTTGTTTAGGGGCCAGCTGAAGGACGCCTCCGGGTGCGGGAATTCGAATTTCTAGCTACATTGAAGACCTGTTGGTGACCTTCTGCTGTTGTTTTTTTCTATGGTCGGGTTGTTGTTTCTTTGGCACATTCCCCATTTCCCTTCTCAATTTTATATTATATGAGTTATAATTATTAATCAATTAAATGGTCATGATGCATCTGGTAGCTATATTATATATCTATGTTTTGCCGCGTGAAAAAAGCATCGACTGGTTTTACCTATTTTTGAACATTTAAGGTACTTTTAGTAGCTCTATTATAACTAAGCTAATACTAAATAAGTGTAATCTTAGGCGTTTTTCTAAGTATCAGGGGTTTTATGCATACCACTTGAGTTTTGCGGGCGTGACTTTAAACAACTAAGTTTTACTAGTAAAGGAAATATCATATTAGTTTAAGATTTTTTATGCTTCACTCAGTTAGGGCGGAGTTTCCTTAACTTTAGTGTTTACTAAGGAAAATCGTAACTTAAGTAGCTGTTGCGTACGGACCCAGACTCGTGACTTGAACTTACATATAAACAATGCGGCGGGGTTAAATGTGATAATTGTGACCGCGCAACCCTCCCTTAACCTTGGGACAGTGGTATACCTTGTTTATTATATTTCGCCTTTTTCTCCGCCACGTTGGTACCCAATTGCCGGTGACGATGATACACAGTTATATTCAATATATTATATCATACAAGTGTTACAACAAAGCCAAGGCCGTAACTACCCTTGAGCATGTTGAGGCAAGTGAGGCAATTACTAAAATTTCGACTCTGATTATTTTTTTTTATACATATATATAAATATAATAGTCATTTGTTGTTCTGTCACAACCTTAATTTCTATAACTTGTCATCATTCCTTTTAAACTATTCTTCCTGGATATAACTCAGCATCTCAACGGGTGATGTTTCTCGATTACATTAACCTAGTAACGATAATCATCATGGATCTTTAGTTAAAAACAGGCTCTTCGGCAGAAAAAGGAAAAGCGACACTGAAGGTAAAGAAGGAATTATAATTCTAGTAAACTAGTTTTTTAGCTCACCTGGCCTAAAAGGCCATGTGAGCTTTTCTCATCACTTGGCGTCCGTCGTCGTCGTCGTCGACGTCGTCGTCGTCGTTAACAATTTTTCAAACATCTTCTCCTCTGAAACTACTGAATGGATTTGAATGAAACTTAGCATGATTGTTCCTTAGAGTATCCTGCACAAAGTGTGTGCTTCGATTTTTGATCCGTCAAAAAACATGGCCGCCGTTACTTAAAATAGAACATAGGGGTCAAATGCAGTTTTTGGCTTATATCTCAAAAACGAAAGCATTTAGAGCAAATCTGACAGGGATAAAAATGTTCATTAGGTCAAGATCTATCAGCCCTGAAATTTTCAGACGAATCAAACAAACCATTGTTGGGTTGCTGCCACTTAATTGGTAATTTTAAGGAAATTTTGCAGTTTTTGGTCATTATCTTGAATATTATTATAGATAAAGATAAACTGTAAACAGCAAAAATGATCAGCAAAGTAAGATCTACAAATAAGTTAATATGACCAAAATTGTCAATTGACCCCTTAAGGGGTTATTGTCCTTTAATGACAATTTTTCACAATTTGTTCATCATATTTGCTAACTTTAAAAAATCTTCTCCTCTGAAACTGCTGAATGGATTTGGATGAAACTTAGCATGATTGTTACTTAGATTATCCTGCACAAAGCGTGTGCTTCGATTTTTGATCCGTCAAAAAACATGGCCGCCGTTACTTAAAATAGAACATAGGGGTCAAATGCAGTTTTTGGCTTATATCTCAAAAACGAAAGCATTTACTGATTTAGAGCAAATCTGACATGGGATAAAAATGTTCATTAGGTCAAGATCTATCAGCCCTGAAATTTTCAGATGAATCAAACAAACCATTACAGTTGGGTTGATGCCACTTAATTGGTAATTTTAAGGAAATTTTGCAGTTTTTGGTCATTATCTTGAATATTATTATAGATACAGATAAACTGTTAAAGCAAAAATGTTAAGCAAAGTAAGATCTACAAATAAGTCAATTTGACCAAAATTGTCAATTGACCTCTTTTAAAAAGGAGTTATTGCCCTTTAAAGACTTTTTTCACAATTTGTTCATCATGTTGACTTACTTTAAAAAATCTTCTCCTTTGAAACTGCTGTATCAATTTCAGCCAATCTTAGGCTAAATGAGTTTTAGAGTTTCAGAGTATCTAGTATAAATTTTATATTTCATTTCCTTGTATGTCAAGAAACATAGCTCCTATGGCTAAAATAGAACATAGGAGAAAATGATTTTTTTTTTGCTTTTGAAGAAAATAGGACGATTCAAAGAACATTTAAATAAATTGAAAAGCCAAAATAATCATTGATATGAGATTAAACCAAAAAAATTCAGGTGAGCGATTCAGGCTCTTGAGAGCCTCTTGTTTGTGAACAGAGTCTGAGTATTGCATATAACTTCATTAAAACAATCAAAAAACGACAAGTAGACTGACAAATAAAGTACTGGTCTTCGGAAGGGGGCAGTCCTGTGAAGTATCTGCGTATTCATTTCTCCGTTTCACCAACTTTTGACAAATCAAGTACTGGGCATCGCAAGGGGGCAGTCCTGTCTGCGTATTCATTTCACGAATTTTAAACTTTCTCTTTACAGATAAATGAAATATAAATGATTTGAAACAAGAATGCATGAATTAGTTTTTATCCACCTTAGAAATTGAAAAAATATCCCATATTTCAATTTGATATTATTGAGGAATGGTAGAACCTTTAACACAGGATTTTGTCTTTACTTATTCGGGACTACGGAATTTCGTTTCTTTTTATTCGGGGTTTCGGAATCGGACACCCCCAAACCCTAACCCCTAAATTTTTAGATTCTGAAACTAAAATACCACCAACTATTTCCAGAAATAATTTGAAATTACGGAACTACATGTACAAACGTCAAAAACTCCATTCCAACTCCCCTTTACCCATATATACTTACTCTATAGATAGAATCATGTATATACATGTATCTTATCTCAATCTATCCCTAGTTTGTCTACTCTTTGTCAGCATAAAAGCGAGTTTGATATTTTTTTAACTGCGACTGTATGATGGTGCTTACAGGAAAGCTTAATTCCCTTTTGCAAACAAAACTGCTACTACCGATGCTGCTACCGAATTGCTGATGGAGAAGGAATTGAAAGAATACATTGATCATTGTGTTGATGATGATGTGCTACCTTTAGAAACACAGACTGCCCTGAAACAACTGAAAACTTGGAAAAGAGCATGCATGAGTGGCGAGAGATTGTGCGGTCTTGCCATGCTCCATGTTTATCGCGATAAGGATATCAGCAGACCAAATTATGATTCTGAAACGATTTGACTGAACCGTCCATAGAAAAATTTGGAAAACTCTACTGAATCGATGTTTGTTCTATGTTCTGACAGCACACTCAAATCAGTGATATTTGGATGATTATCTTACATATAAATTTAAATAAAGATGTTAACAAGTTGCTTTCTTTAAAAAAAAAAAAAAAAAGCAATACATGAACTTAAGACCACTGACTGCCGCCGGGGTCACCAAAAGATTGTTGCTGAATATGTGTTTGTTTTTGAATTGAAATAATTGACTGTGAATAGAAGAAGCCAGTAACGTATATATTTACAGCTTCTATTTGAATGGTTATTTTAAAGCTCGACTATTCTATTTATTACTTAGGAATGTACATAATTTTCCCGATTATAACCCTTTGCATGGCAAATCCTGACCGGACGACTTATGCAAATTGCACAATTTAACTATAGCAATTTAAATTTATGCACTAAGTTTGCTTTTTAATCGGGAATTCTAGATGCATTTATTTTAACTATCATATCTTTATATTTTGTTTCCTACATGTTCTCAACTCGTATTTGAAGCTGTCTTTACTCATGGTAGATGTTGTATGCGGTGAAACCTGTGGCATGCAATTGATTTGGAACTCTTATGAAGAGACTTATTTTGGTCTCATAAAACATCTCAAATTTTAAGGTTTCCTGATTTTACAGGGAAACTTAGTTTTGCTGAAGAATTTATTAATTCAGAAGTTTAGGAATACCTGTACACACTTTTAAAATAACCAATTTATATAAAAAGGTATGCAAATATAAAAAAGATACCAGAATTAAAATGATGTACGCCAGACACGAGTTAAGTCTGCAAAAAAGCATCAGTGACGCTCGAATGAAAAGAGTTAAAAGGCGGCCAAATACATTACAAGTTAAGGAATCTATTCCTTGGGTAGACAATCCTTAGTTTTTCGAAAAGGTCAAAGTTTATGATAGAACAGTGACTCAAAAAAAGAAACAATATAGAAACAACTCGAGGTAAGTAATGATGACCGTGCTTGAAAGTCACATGTGAAGCTCTTCAGGTGCGGATTTAGGCGGGGGCGTGGCGGGCATGCGCCCCCCCCCTAAAATTTGCAAAGCATGGGTTGTCCGCACGTAATAAGTGTCCGAAGAGACGACGAAAGCTAGCCCAATGTCGTCGTATTCAATCTGTTTTAACATTCAAACAAGTATTACTATATAAAACAGTAATTTAACAGAATTATTTAACGTAATTACTAATCAACTGACCTATTGTTTATTTAAGTTCTATAAACATGTTACACTTCAAAGGAAGGTGTCAAACGCGGTACTGCGTTTGATGACAAATATCATAGGCTTTCAGCAGTTAGAATAAAACAATTGTGACATTGTAGTTGCAGTTTTAATAAACAATTTCTTTGATAATCAAGTTTTTTAAGTTCAAAAACATCCCTACATCACTTTCCCACGAAGAAGGTGGAAGTACCCTACCCGTTATTTGGGTTATTTCATCATGGCACGACCAAGAAAGCAGTCTAAGTTAGATTCTTTCTTAAGGAAAGATAAAGATTATGGTTCAAGCGAGAGGTTAGTTTGTTAATTTGACTCATTATTTAATATCTCTGTGACAATATATGATTCTCACTTGCAACATATAAATTTTGCCGAAGCATGTATAAACGGTCAAGGACCATACCCGTAGGTACTACAGTATTACACGGGATCCCAAGAAAATAAGCACAATTTTTTAAGGATCTCACTTTGATTTTAGTGGTTAGCGGCCAATTTTTTTTTTACAGAATTGAAAAGTCTAGCACGACCTCCGAAAATAGAACAAAAATAAAAACACGTATTATGAATTGACAAATAAATTGTACCAGTGATAATTTTCGTTTTCAAAATCTTATATTGGTCACATGAAAAATCGTCATTTGCTTCGTCTCACTTTGCGTCTGTCGGTCCGCCTGTCTATCTGTCAACTCTTCACATTATGGTTAATGTAGATTGTCATTAAAATTATGCGGTTTTAGATTGAAACTTTAATTTCTCGCTCATTTTACCACAAATGTTTCTCGCCACACTTCGTTTGGCAAGATATCTATCTACATTGCACCCACTCTAGAAGAATATTTCAATAACTTTGATTATTTTAACCTCAGAAATTTTGTTCTGCGCCCCCCCCCCCCCCCCTTAACGTCTAATCCTGTCTCCGCCCCTGCTCTTTCTACCGTGTCCTCAATTTATAGATAACAAAAACGAAAATAAGCTTTAACGAGTGAGTTTTAAAATAGGATTGCATGCAAGTAGTATTTTAGCGCACGAAATAGTAAATAGAAAGCATCTCACTGATACTCAGGAAAAGAATACGCATTTGCGTCATCACATATCTTAAACTTATAGTTGAATTCCAATGTCAAACGGCCTACATTAAAGGTTTTGACTCCGGATTTTTTTAGAACGAAAAAATAGTTTGCTTTTGAAATGTGATCTATAATGTGAATGAATCAAGACGTGAAGGATAGTTGGTCAACACAGTGAATACAATTTTCAAAACAGTACCATAGTACAAATATGTAGATGCTATAAGGTTAAACTATTAAAACAAACAAACAAAAATTGAATTAAAATTTTATAATAAACTAACGTTCCTGTTAGTATTTTTTTTTCAAATTCTTTTGAATATATATAATATCCATAAACAAGAACGTCAAGTATTTACGGATGGGCATTTTATTTATCGAATGAATCTATTTTTAAATTCTAACATTCCACTTTGTGAATATATTACTATACAAACTATAAGCAAAGACTTCTAAATCCATACTAAAACAGTATAGAACAATCAGCATTAATATAATTGTAATTAAATTTTGTTGTGATTATTGTAAATCATTTTACGGTTGTTGTGAGGTGCCAGGATTTAAAATCATGCTTTATGATTAGAAAACACACAAGTATTTTTTTTCACGACCGTTTAAAATTTAGATAAAATTTTGAATAAATTTACCTTTATACTTTCCGTTTTATGGATATATGATATATTACAATACAAAAAAATAAACAATACTTACTCATAAAAGTTAAATACTAAAATGGTATGAAATAATTAACGTAGAAATATAATAATTATTTTTTATAAACATTTTTTTTTTGTAGGATGCAAGAATTTATTTAGATTGAATTTTTATGTTTCCTTTACAAATTAGTATTTAAAAATACCAAAGCAGAGTATATTGTCATATACAATACTTATTTCTTAATTGCAACTCTGAAAATATTCAGATTTCAATCATTATTAGTTTCTTCAGAAACATAAATACAGTATATATTTCGTATATCAAAGAAGGAGGTAATTTGTTTATGCTTTTGAGAGGTGCTCTGGATAACGGAGGATTCTACATACACACATGTAAAATCCTTGTGTTGGTTCCCTGCGTAAAATATCAGTGAGTATGACTACTTGTCAATAACGATCGGGTACCAGTAAAAGAAGTAGACCGCTAGAGGGCGCAAAATTATCCGATTTTGTTTGTTGATTGTTAATCAACCTGTGTGAGGGAGATTTTTAACAGTGTGTACAGTGACTCAAGTAAAGATTTACAGCAGCAGCTGTTAAAATAAATTTAATTTAACAAGACTGAAACAGATGATAAGGTATACATAAAACACAAAACACAGTAAAAATTAAGTCTACTTTCGATTTCACATCACACAGGTCTTCGTCCTCGGAATGATGTCAACTCGTATCTTCGCCAACTCGTCCTTCTATCATATAGTACTACATTTTTATACGACCGCAAAAAAAAAATGCGGTCGTACATTGTATAATGATATCAGTCGTCGTCGTCCGAAGACAGTTGGTTTCCGGACAATAATTTTACTATAAGTACCGTATTTATTCTAATAAACGCCCCGGGGTGAAGACAATTTCCAAAAGGGGGGCGTCAATTAGAGAAACAAATTTTGTACCTTACTTCATTGACCTTTACCTTAAATTTTTTGAAACAGACTATAGTAACATACTCGTTTCTTTTTGTCTCCATAATCTATGAATAGCGTTTATCGGTAATGTGACCTCAATAAAAACGATAAGGCCAATTAAAATTAATTGATAGATTTTCATCCCCGCCCGCCCCTCTGAAATCTTCCCACCCCGATTTTTTTTTATTTTTGAAAAAAATACGATATCCGGATTTTGTTCATTTCCGTTACGGGTAACCGTCGATAATTTCGTTTCATATAAAACTTCCTGTTTCAAATGTCGGTTTTCGTATTTCTTAGCATAGTCTTACTGAATGATTAAGTCGATATATTCTGCTGATCTATGATGACAACATTATTTACCGAGAATAGAGATTGATTACGAGAAGGGCGTGAAAAATTCGAGTTACGAGTAATACGCTGTGTCCAAGAACGCAAATCGCCGTATGTCACAAATGACACAAATGTTTGTGAGTAAAACACTTTGGATTTATTTTATTTATGCAATGACTTTGTGTCAAGAAATTTGGACTGTGAATGAAACCCAAAATCGTTAGAATCGTGGAACACATTTGACTGGAATAAAGAAATTAACACGAGCATGAACTTTTTAGATTGGTGACCGTATATTGAGTTAAAAAAATCGACAAACATACGCATTTTTAATTTATTATTAGTTTATAGCAAGCTCTTAGATTTAGATTTAGCCTTAATTTCGTTTTTTTAGAAATAGAGAAAACATCCTCTGCCCCAATACCCACGATAGTGTCATTAAACAACTTTATGTTCTACATTGTAATTATATTTGCATCTTGCATATTAAGGACCGATCCTATTATTTAAACACTGTTTGAGTTTGCATTTTATTCTGTACTTATCGTACTTGTATTGCATACAAATGCACTTGCTTCATTTTATTAGGACAACAAAACATTGTTTAGAAAGAAAAACACATTTGATGTAGGTAGTCCAACTGAAGAGAGCATTTCTCCATGATTTCTGCTGTTTACTATAAAATAGGTTTCTAAAGCGGCAATTACATGTAGAACAGTGGTTGCCAATCAGAGATATATATTTATGAATTTGAAAAAAGCGGCACCAGCATATGGAGTTATAATATGCATGTGTCTCAGTTGGTACGTTACTCTAGAGCTATAGCTCAAAGTACGTTGATTTTGTTGAAGGAAGTACACCACTAATTCATGGTCCCATTGCTTTCTATGTTAAATTCCTCCGTTTCAAGCAGGCACACCTCTTTGTTTTAAGTTCAAATAAAGTGGCAATCATTGCATTTCAAAGCAAAACTTTATGGTGTCTTGTACTGAAAAAATCAACATACCTTTAATGGCATATAAGAAAGAACTTGTTCCTGGAACTTCGGCTGTACCAAAACAGGTACTTCAGATCTGACAAACAGATAAAATGTACCCTCTTTTTAAAATTTGGTGCAGTTTTTTCAATATTTAAAATTAAAAGTCCAAACGTGTTCTACAATGATCAGCTTTCATTTGATACCAAAAGTACCTAAATATTATACATATTTTGAAAGTTACACTCCTGCATAGGAACTATTTTGTGTTAAATATGTACTACTTTCTGGTATGTGCTTTCTGGCCGGGCCCGAATTAGTGGTGTTACACCTGAACAAGGAATACTGCTTTCTCAAAAGTTGCTAAGACAGGGCTATGAATCAATCAAATAAAGGTCATCACTCAAGCAATTTTATAGTCGCCATCATGAGCTGATTGGCCATTATGACAAAAGTGTGTCAGAAATCATATCTCAGTGATATTCTTCCTCATTCATAACAACCTTACATTATTACCGAACTGAACAAAGAAATAACATGACGGGTGCCGTATACGGTGCAGGAAATGCTTACCCTTGCGGAGCACCTGATTTCACTCATGGTTTTTAGTGGAGTTCGTGTTGTTTCCTACTTATTATTTGTAACTGTTGATGTAAATGTCTTTTGGTTTTATGAGTCTTTGGTTACTCCTTGGTTTTGATTGTTATTGTCTTATATTATACACGATACCTTATTGGTGTATTTAGATGATATAAGCTTATTATTACACTTGCATATATGAATAACACATGACAAGAAGGTTTCATATGAAATAAAATTTAAAAAATAAAATCCTCCCACCCGCCCCATTTTTTTCAAAAATTTGGATGAAAATCTACTAATTAATTTTAGTTGGCCTAACATTTGATGTATAAATTTATTCAATATTAGTTTAGAAATGCATGCCTGTTTATAACGTTGAACTTTAATAGCGTACTGTGTAACTGACAGATCTATTTTTGGAACTTGTGCACACTCTGTTGTATTAAACTATTATCGTAGTGGATTAAAACATGGGCATTATTGACTTTTCATTTCATGTTTTTGAGTGACCAGGTCGTTATCTTTGCAATATTGTAATGGGTTAGTTTCAATTTTATTTTTAAACTACAAAATGGGGGCGTTTATTAGAAGTACTGAACGCACGATTTTCGGTAGGGGGCGTTAATTAGAAGGGGGGCTTTAAATAGAATAAATACGGTAAATAGAAATCTATGGAATTTAAACACAAGGTTTATAACCACAAAAGGAAGGTTGGGATTGATTTTTGGGGTTATGGTCCTAACAGTGTAGGAATTAGGGGCTAAAAAAGGGCCGAAATAAGCACTTTTCCTGTTTCCAGACAATAACTTGTGAAATGGTGTATACATGTAGCTGTACTTGTGTGAAGAAAAAAAAGGAGGATTGTATGCCTGTCATGACCTGCATTGAAGAAGAACATCTCAGGTCATAACGAGTACAAACTTTTTTCAAGCTGAATTTAAGTATTTACATGATTATGGGGACATTTTTTTATATTTTAAAACTACGAGTTTCCAAAATAAGTTCCAATGGTTAAGTATTAACTGCAAATAATTTAAAACTATTATTGGTACAATGCACTTATGGTTTTGATAGATTAATGTTTAATACTTTAACAATTCATGCCAAGCCATAACCCCTTTTCCATATTTATATTCAATTCACGAGTTACAAGGCGTTCAGTGTGCATCTATCTGTACAGCTGTATACATTATTCCAAGGACTTATTTATGTATTTTTTAAGGACCTTGACTGGCAATACAGCCCTCACACAGTAGGTTATTGAAGTGTGGTTGATGTTAGACTCTAAAATTATTTTTTTCATGTTGCCATTTTTGGTTATTATCTTGAATACTATTATAGATAGAGATAAACTTTAAGCAGCAATAATATTCAGAAAAGTAAGATCTACAAATAAGTCAACATGACCAAAATGGTCAGTTCAGTTGACCCATTAAGGAGTTATTGCCCTTTATAGTCAATTGTTACAATTTTCATTAATTTGGTAAATTTTTGTAAATTTTACCAAATAATTTCTTCTATTACTAATGGGCAAAGTTCATTATAGATATAATTGTAAGTAGCAAGAATGTTCAGTAAAGTAAGATCTACAAACACATCACCATCATCAAAACACAATTTTGTCATGAATCCATCTGTGTCCTTTGTTTTATACATGTATGCACATAGACTAAGGTGAGTGACACAGGCTCTTAAGAGCCTCTAGTATTTCTTCACAACAGTACAGCTATATTAGATTTCTTTGGGTTTAATTTGAAGTTCTTTGGTAACATGACACCAGCATGACCTTTTTGTGGACAAGTAAATGGTTAAGTGGTCTTTACTTATTCAATGAGCCCCCATATTTTGCAGAAATAGAGTTAGCATTAGGGGTTTCTTTACATACATGAGATCATTATTTGGGACAAAGAATGTCATTACCATTGTACAATGTTGTACAATGTATGTCAGATTGATTAGATAGTTTATTTATTTTCTAAGCAAAGGTCATGAATTGTTTTAATTTTCTGACCCCGAAAAAGCACAAAAAGGTAATTAACATGATTAAATTGATTATGTAGAAGGGGACATAATTTAACTTAATTCATACATGAGAAACAGCTAACTTACAAATGTACTTAACTTAATCATTGTTAATAAAGATATATTCATGATATTCTAGTCCATGTATTGTCAAAATATTTTAAAATAATTTTACCCTCTTTTTCATGATTTAGTACTTATATCATGTTTCTTTCAGTCAAAATAATCAGAAATAAGAGTTGACAATCCAATATTCTTCCTGAATCAACATATTTTACTTCCGTGCTGATTTGAAACATTATTTATTGGGTTTTTGTTCACTCCTTTAGCATGTTAATTAAAAGTGGTAAGATGAAAAAAAGTGTTATCTGCTAGCTAGGGCAATGTGGGGTAGTAGATTGTTCTTCGGTTTGAATTGTTTTGTCACGTTTGGGACTATTTCATCTCTTAACTGACAACACCATTTTGATTTTGGTCATACAGAATCACTTGATCTATAGTTAAGAAAATCCAGTAGTCAGTTGTCTTAAATCCAAGCAAGACAGTCACTGTAAAATGTTAAATGTATGATTATAACCAGTATATTTTAGATGCAAGAATGTTAAAATGTGGAATTTGAATAATTGTTATAATTCAGTATTAGTTAAGATATTTAGCACTAGCTTAAGAAATAATTTACTTGATAAATAGTTAATATAAATCTTCACAATTTTAGATAAGTGTAAAGCAATTTATTATGTAATCCCCTGAGGCCTAAATGACAATAGAGAATTAAGGATTAGAGAAGTGCTATATATATACAAAAGGGATTTCTTACTTTTTAAGATTTTAGGTTATGTCACAAAGACTTGATATTTGGGAAAATAGATAAATAAGCTTTATTATGTAAAGTAAATATATTGAGTATTAATGTATGTAAAATTGAATAATGAAATACAATATATATGAGTTGACCATGCAGTTTGGAACACTTGCCTATAGTCACGTATTGGACACTGGTGTTATAGACTTGGATTTATATTAGACATGCTGTTTTATTATGTCTCATGAACTTATGTGATTATTGTGATTGATAAACTATACTGAATGCTGATTTAATAAACATTATATATTGAACTTTGAATCTGTGTTACTTTAACATGTATTCATATGAAAGCTACCAGCTAGTTCCCCCAACCTAGCAAGATGAATAACCAGGTCAGGAACGTGCAATGTACTGGCCTTGGTTATACGTGGCGGAGTGACCGAGCTTTCCGGTACTAAGGAGGGATACACGTGGGATGCGAACCTGAATACCTGAAGACAAGAGTCAGCATATCTCCATATAGGAAACAGTGCATTTTCCTGAGTGTGCAGAGGTGAGTCAACCTTTTATTTATGATCTTATATGACACCAAATCTTTAAATTTTACTTTATTTTGTAATTAAAGTTGTCAAGATCTTTAGATAGGATTTTCCCTCTAAAAGACTCAACATGTCTAGTTCAGTTTATCCTGACCCCTCCTTAGCTCTGATAGCCCCCCTTACGGAAAACATTATAATAGCCCCCCTTTTGGAAAATATTATCCATTTGAAATTAGGTAATTATAGACATAAAATTAGATATAGAAAAATCAATTATCAGCAGTGCTTAAGAATGTGAATGATAGTATAATATTTTTGGATTGACTTTCTTAAAGCTTATAAAGCACATAGATTTTGAAAAAGATATGTATAAGTAAATGAAATGTATTCAATGTACCCTTAAATAATACTGAGAGTATAAATTAAAATGGATATACTTTGTACAGATATTTATATTCTGCTAGATTAAGTAAAAAAAATAAAAAAATAAAAAGGAATAAGTATTTTGTTTCACCTTAAATGAAAATGAGTCAATGCAATGATACAATGCTTACTCTTTTGTGTTATTGAAAAGCGGTTATTTTGTTCTAAATAACGGGTTACAGTACAACCATATCAGTAGTTATACTGTGTCTGTCAGTTAATTCCTGCTGGACAAATGTATTCATTGGTAGTTATAACTATTAGATCCTTAAATATTGCAGGCTGACGGCACAACTATAGCTACTGATGTACGTTTTAAAAACCAATTTTAATTCAGATTATATAAAATGATTGCTAGTTAATGTACAAAAATGAAAAGGCTGCGTACAAAATATTAAATTTAAACTGGACTAAGAAACTAAGTATAGAAAAAAAAAAAAAAAAGGATGTTATAACTTAAGATATTCAAGCAGTATTATTAGCATACATAAATGCATTGTGACAATATTCTTTTGTATCTTTGAAAAATGTTATTTTTGTTCTGAATTTCTGGTTAAAGTACACAATATTCAGAAGTTAATTATAGTGTCTGTTAATTTAATCCTGCTGGACAAATGTATTCATTACATTAGTAGTTCTTACTATTAGATCCTTAAATATTGCAGGTAGACGGCACATCTACTGATGTACTTTTAAACCAATTTTACTTCAGATTATACAAAATGTACTTTATCAATGATACAAATAGAACTATCAAGTGGTCCCTATACATACATTGTATATAGGCATCACTATTTTTGAGCTGTTGTCTTTTTTTATTATAACTTAAATATTTTTAGTTGAAGAGAAACAAATATTTAAAGAGTACCTAATTAGGAAGTACAAAATAAACTGGGGTACAGTTGCTAAATAAATAGAAATAAGACGAGAAAGTATAGGAAATTAAGATAAAATATAAAGGGAAAAGAATTAGAAATTCTTACATGTAGTATGTTATTTATTGTAATGTTTATAAAATAGGTAGTTCAGTTACTGACCTAAAATTGTAGTATTCTAGTGAATATTTAAGAGATAAATAAATAAAAAAAATTCCCCAATTCAAATGAATTAATTAAAATAAGAGATAAGGGTTAATTGGTGTCATGTATGATTATGATATTGGTTGCACTTACATTCATGAAGTAACCTACCAATGGTGGACCCACAGATAAAGAAATGGTGGACCCACAGATGAAGAAATGGTGGACCCACAAAACGAAGAAATGGTGGACCCACACAGATGAAGAATGGTGGACACACAGTTAAAGAAATGGTGGACCCTCTAAATGAAGAAATAGTGGACCCACAAAATGAAGAAATGGTGGACCCACAAAATGATGAATTGGTGGACCCATAGAAGTGACCCTATTGTGCTTTTAAAAGTTAATGAAAGACAAACAATGATGGACATATAATATGTATCTAGTGAAAATTTATTTAATATTATAGGAACTAATTAGCAGAGATTTGTGATATATAAAATATATATTGACATTTTTATAACCGTACATAAATAGATAAAGAGACAATGAGATGTTAAAGTTAAAACTTGAACCAGAAATATATGAACATTAAGCCGTAAAAACTTTCAATTATGTGTTTTCCCCAAAAAATTGCGTTTGCATGGAATATGACGATTGAACCCAAGAACAAAATATTGCCTATATATGTATTGAATATGTATTTAATACAAAAACAGTTATAATTGCTTATTGATATGTTTTGCTTATGATATGTTATTAATTAATGTTTTGTGTTTCAGTTATATTAACTAGATAATTCTTTGATATATTACATACTCATGTGTAAGACATAGATAATTTTATTTTTATGAAAAATATATATGATATGATTACTAATATTTTTAACTTGTAGCTGATGACCGATATGGATAAAACATTGATAATCTTATATTTCAGCTGTATTGTATATATATTGCTATTTTTATGCCCCTTTGTGCACCTAGAAATACTTCATGAAGTATGCAATGAGCTCATTGTCATTATGTGAGAGTTGGACTTGTCAATATTAGTGATCTTCAGAGAACTTCCCTGATATGGACAATCTAAACTTGACCATTCCCCAAACCAAGAACATGTACATGTATATATATTTATTAATGTTTTATTACAGGATTCAGTAAATTAATTAATGATTTCACCATAATTTTTTTGTACATATTGTAATATCTAATTGACAGGAATCAGTGATTCAATTGCTTCACAATATATTGTTATATCTTATTGACAGGATTTAGTAATTCACTTGAACTATATGATATGTGTATAACATTTTTTTTTTATGATGCATTTTGTATTTAAATTGAAGATTGCAGGAGCAATCTTGGCGACAAAGGGAAGGGTATAACCAGTATATTTTAGATGCAAGAATGTTAAAATGTGGAATTTGAATAATTGTTATAATTCAGTATTAGTTAAGATATTTAGCACTAGCTTAAGAAATAATTTACTTGATAAATAGTTAATATAAATCTTCACAATTTTAGATAAGTGTAAAGCAATTTATTATGTAATCCCCTGAGGCCTAAATGACAATAGAGAATAAAGGATTAGAGAAGTGCTATATATATACAAAAGGGATTTCTTACTTTTTAAGATTTTAGGTTATGTCACAAAGACTTGATATTTGGGAAAATAGATAAATAAGCTTTATTATGTAAAGTAAATATATTGAGTATTAATGTATGTAAAATTGAATAATGAAATACAATATATATAAGTTGACCATGCAGTTTGGAACACTTGCTTTATAGTCACGTATTGAACACTGGTGTTATAGACTTGGATTTATATTAGACATGCTGTTTTATTATGTCTCATGAACTTATGTGATTATTGTGATTGATAAACTATACTGAATGCTGATTTAATAAACATTATATATTGAACTTTGAATCTGTGTTACGTTAACATGTATTCATATGAAAGCTACCAGCTAGTTCCCCCAACCTAGCAAGATGAGTAACCAGGTCAGGAACAAGCATAGTACTGGCCTTGGTTATATGATAGTACTAGAACACACCTGTGATATGACTGAATTAAAGTACATACCGTAACGCCTATAGCTGATGTTTAGTCTGGAGTTTTAGTATTTGTATTGTCGTCTGATTATAAGGTGAACAGTTTTAAAATAAAATTGAGAATGGAAATGGGGAATGTGTCAAAGAAACAACATCCCAAAAAAGAGCATTTTTCTCTTTTTTCAAGATCTATTTGTTTGGGCCCATCCTAAATTTCTTACTACAACTTGGAAGGCAAATACTCACACTAAATCTGTACCACAGTACAGTGTGTTTAATGTCCGCCTTTACATCTTAACCCTTGGTAGTGCTCCCAATAAAGGAGGAATATACAGAACATACATACATACAACATGTACAACCGGAAACTACATGTGACACATGCTATTGGTATCGGTATTGGATTTGACCAATAACATTTACTTGTTAACTATCGGTAATACTAATTATTTGGAAAACATAAGGGCCTGCATGGAATGGTGTAATTGATATATCATGTATATTAGTTATATATAAAGTTGAATTCTTTGATTCTTCATTTAAATTGCGTCATCCTGGCTAACAAATTAGACCTCGTTATTTTAGTATACTATAATTGCAGAAATTATTTGGCAAATTAAATTCTCATAATTGAAAATCAGCACTGCTGTCATTAGGGAATTGTGATTAGGTAATGTACATTTTACTTACAAAACAAACATTATTTCTAGTTTTAACAATTTGGACCTCGTTATTTAAGTATTATAGATGCACACATACATTACCACATTGTTCCTCGTACATTTACACAACAGGAGCAAAAACCCTCTTATCAATATTTTAAATAAGGAAATGTAGCTTATTGCTCTTTTGATGATTAAGGTTTTGCTATTTTGAATTATCATTCATTTTTGGAAAATGACGCAGTCATTGTTCCATAACTGCCGACCTGATTTCTCTGCCTACCGCGCTTGGTTTCGTATTTACTAATTTCAATACAAACTGGAGGAATGTGCTTGTGTTATCATTATGCATGAGCATTGTGTAGTAATCAGCCAGGAACCAGTTTACAAACTAACTGGTTTCTGTTTGTATTCCACTACAGTCGAACAAAGTGTTGTAGTTTGACAGGAACCAGTCCAGAATTTTGTAAACTACAAAACGTAATCGGTTATTATCATTCCGTTTTGGTGTTTCATACCGACTTATATGGTTTGAATAAGCTTAAGACCCTTCAAACATTAATGTGATAGGTATATTTAAGACTGTTTTACAAAAGGATAAAACTGTTTTGCTTTAAAAGTCGTACTATAGTGATATATGTTATGTACGGATTTCCACTCTCACCGGTTAATTTCTTCTTTTACACGTGCTTTTGAAACTTCCTGTTTAAACATCGCAAGTTTTAAAATTGTTTTTTGAGTGAATTAAACTTATTTTAACAATCACGAAGCGTTCGGGAATCATTTCAAGCAGTTTCTTCTTCTCTTTGATGATGGAAAATAGGTTTTCTCAAGAAAATACCGCAAACGATCGCAGAGGAATTGAAACGTACAAGTCAAGTCGGCACCTGGTTAAATTGGCATCTAGTCAAATCGGCACCTATTTGACGTCAATTCGGCTTCCAATAATATTTATTATAATATTTTCTATTCAATTAATTAATAACTGTTACCAAGTACATAGTGAATATTAGGTAAACAACGAAACCAAAGTGAATATCTTGTTGTGTATAAAAGTAAACAACGAAGCTATTGTTTTAGGCACTGGCTACGGTTACATGGAAATGTAACAATAATTAAAATATTATTGTTACATTGGAGACTAATTGCCGGAATGCAAAGTTGGGAGAGGAACCGATTAATTACGAATGTAACAATAATTACTGAGGCTACGGTTACATGACGTTATTGTTACATGAAAAACAGCAATGTACGCTAGATTTATTAAACTTAATCTTCTATAGTTGTATTGCTTAATTCTTTCATATGTACTAAACAATACTTGTAATACTGATAAATAATAAATATATTATTCAACAAATGGTGTATAACTTGAATAGTTTTACGTATTAATGGTTTAGAAGGGTTCTTAAAGATACTACTCAAGATTAGGAGTGTCAAAGGCGAAAAATATAGTTCAATGGTTTCACTTTTTTAAATTATTTATATATAACTGCACACCTACTCTAATACTGACATTATAATTTGAACCAATTTTGTTTAGGGTGAAAAAAAATGAAAACTTGGGATGCGTTTTAAACGAAACTGAAACAATCATGACAATATCAAGAAATACATTTCATACAGCTATACAACTTGACGCAAATCGATAAATCAAAATCAAAGTTTGCTAACTGTAACTTAAATACTAAAAACTTCTATATGTACACGTATCCGTGGAGGACGGAATTTTGTTCATCAAAAATGTGTTGGACTTTAAAAACCACTTACTGGATTGGTAGAAATTGTCATTGTATGTAATAAATGTATTTATTGTAAATATAAAATAAATGTCTTCAACTTTTATTATTTAGACATAGAAAGATGTGGTGTGAGTGCCAATGAGACAACACTCCATCCAAATAACAATTTAAAAAGTAAACCATTATAGGTTAAAGTACGGCCTTCAACACGGAGCCTTGGCTCACACCGAACAACAAGCTATAAAGGGCTATTACTAATCCCATCGTACATTGCTGTTTTTCATGTAACAATAACGCAATGTAACCGTAGCCTCAATAATTATTGTTACATTCGTAATTAAACAGGTCCTTACCCAACCATGCATTCCGGCATTTACTCTACAATGTAACAATAATATTTTTATTATTGTTACATTTCCATGTAACCGTAGCCAGTGCCATTGTTTTAACCATTAGACAATTATTAAAATTAAATGGAAAACTATGAGTCCCTTTCAATAAATCAAACTTTCATGCCAAATAATTAGCAAATTTAAGGTGTTTGTTTTTTTTCAGTAATGTTTAAACAGCATTAAACAAACAATCCTGTAAAAGACTCAACTGGTTAAATAATGCATAAAAATATCCAATATCTCATGTATTAGTCCAAATAATAATGACGTCTGACAAGGCTATTTTATTTTTTTCTGGGACGCCTTCCTAAGACGTTCGTAGGAAGGCTTCCTAAGAAGGCGTCCCAGAAAAAAATTAACATAGCCTTGTGGTCATAGGAAGGTGTCCCAGAATAAAATTTAAAAAGCCTTGCCAGACGTAATAATTATTTGGACTACTCATATATATCATTAAAAATACACCAAAAAATTCATGTAGTTGAGAAAAATAAATACATACAAAATGTACATGAACATCCAAAAAAAGTGAAAGTTAGTATTAACTCTTTTTGCTTTAAAAATTTACAACTGCATTTAAGTATTGAATGCTTTTTTTTTGTAAATTCATTGAGGTGTAAAAGCGTTGACCGAAGTACTTTTTGTATGAAGCGCGTAAGCGTAAGCGCTTCATTCTAAAAATGTGCACACGGTCAACACTTTTGCAACCCTATGAGGTTACAAAAAGAAACATTCAATACTTATAATTACTTTTTTTAGCTAGGATCATGAAAACACGAATTTTATAACTTTTTTATTCAATTCATCTGTGCACTTTATTGTGGGACCACGTGTTATCATGAATGAAAAGTTTTATTGAGTGATGCAATTGCTTGAGGAATAACATGTGATGTGCAGTTAGCCAATCAGAATAAAGTATTATAATGAAACATATATCAAATGTAATTATAACAAAATACATTATGTTGTAAGAGTTATCTCCCCAAACACTGTTTTTCTTGTGGCCACCTCTCCTTCGTAACCGTAAAAGATTTTGTTTTACCAAATTGCTCGTTACATATTTAGGATAAGAATATTCGTTTGAACCATAGCTCTATGGGGACTCCATATGAGAGTTATTCCCCCTTTTTCATTTGATTCAAGCGATATGCATTTTCAACTGGTAAACCATAACTGATAGAGACCTAAGGTCTTCATGAGGTCATTGGTACTAAAAATGAAAATGAGGTCAATGTCAAAGGTCCAGGTCATATTATAAATTTTGATTTTGGCTTATTTTCACTTCTTTTCAAATACTGTATGACATTTTGACAAATAATTTTTCATAAATTATTAGTTGCGACATGTCCTTACTTGTATATTTTGGTTGAAAGGCTGCGCATACAATAAAAGGGAGTTTTTGTCCATCTTACATTTAAAATTACGCGTCAAGTGGTAGTACTCATTAACCAAACATATTAAAGACCTAGGATATTTTGATTCAAGGTCCATGGTTTGTGACCTTGAAATTGAGGTCAAGGTCATAGGTTAATAGGACGTCATAAAGCCATAGGAACTAACATTTTAAACTGATTTTTCATATTTCAATATAAAAATAGATCTTTTCTAGTGGAAAGACTTCAATTGTTCTCTGAACAATTTGTTTTTAATTTACTTCATATTTTGTGGGAGAAGGGGTTTCAGACTATGTGGTATCAGGTCTGTTTGCGCCCAATACACTTTCGCACCTCGCACGTTCACACCCAAGGTTTGTTCGCACTCTACTCATTCGCGCCCAATTTTAATTCAAATTCAAGTTGAATAATTGGAAAATCATGATTGTTGTTTTAAATTGCTTTGGTGTAAATACTGAATGTATTTATAGCTTGGTATGAGTAAAACATTGAAGATTTTAAAGGAAAAACACAAAAGATAATTGTTTTAAAGCCCTTTGATCTGAAACAACGAAACAATAAGATATAGGAACCAAAATATAGCAATCCACTATTATAACCAAAACATGATAAAATTTATTCAACACACAGAAAAAAAATTAGTCAGAATCTCACTTCATTATGAAAGAGGTCAATGAAACAAAGTATAGCAATACACTAACCAAAACATGATTAAGAGTTATTCAACGCTAAATAAAACGTTGACAAAATACCACTTTATTTAGAAAGGATTATTATTATCTTTAACAATACGCTATCCAAAACATGATTAAGATTTATTCAACACAAAAAAAAAAATGCTGTCTCACTTTATTTTTAGACAATGACAACAATTATACTTATAAGAAAACACTTGCTTACAGAGTTATTAAACACAAAACCAATTAAGATTAGTTGCGAACATGTAGGGTGTGAAAGTGAAAGGGGGCGAACATGAGTTGGCGCAAACGTGAATGGACGCGAATGGACCCGGATTCAGCCTATGTACCAGTGAGAAATATAGAAGCCTTTCCACGGGATTTATTTGTACAATTCAGGTAGTCTTGACCTATTCATTTGTCTTTAAAAAAAAACCAGCCAGTTGGCACCTTCACTTCACACACACACATATACGAATATCAATTATATGCTTACGAGACATGTTGCATTGTTAAACAAATTACGGTATGTGAAAATCAAGACTTGCATAAAAACTATCCCAATATTAGAGACAGTGGCGTCATTTTTCTTCAGAGCTTTCAGCTCTTTGATTTTATATCATTTTTAGAATTTTATTTTTATTTTCAGAACCACATGGACCATATTAAGAATGGTATAGGTTTCAATTGTAAATAGAAGGATTTGTAGAATGATGGCACCCCTCTTGGAAGAAGAGAATTATGTACGCTTAGCTTTGTTATTGAAAGGAGTGTCACCAAGAGCAGTCCGTACTTATTTTGACAGAGAATTTCCACCTACTTATCTACCGTCAACACTGAATACAAACTACAACACTCTTCAGGATTTAAAATTAAAAAGAGTTTTGAACCAGGCTCAGTGGAATCTGTTGTTTCCAAGAAATGGTATGTTTATACATGCTATGTGGCTAAGAAAACCCCAATGCAATGAATTTAAGTTTAACATGTTAATGGATTTGAACGTCACTGATGAGTCTTTTGAAGACGAAACGCGCATCTGGCGTATATATAAAATTTAGTCCTGCTATCTATGATGAGTTTATGTTAATATGGAGAGTATATGTGTGATTGAATTCACCTCAGAATTGATGTTGCTTCTTTCTTCTTCTTTATCTTTATCCTATGGTAACATACTGTTGCATATATGGTATATTTAAAAATGTTATCTCAGTTTAAACAAAATAATTATCTAGTGCAACGAAAATAATCCACCATTTTCTACATTTAATAATGCCTGTACCAAGTCAGGAATACGACAGTTGTTGTCCATTCGTTTTTGATGTGTTTTGTCATTTGATTTTGCCATGTGCATGATGTGATTAGGGATTTTCCGATATGAGTTCAGTATTTTTGTGATTTTACTTTTTAATTTCAATATTTAATATTTTTGATGTTTTAGGTGTACCTGATTCTATTACTTCTGATGTTACAGGTGAACTTAGTTCAAATATTTTTGATGTTATCAGTGTACCCGATTTTATTACTTTTGATGTTATAGATGTTATTAATTATAATTCTTTCGTTGTTATAGGTGTACCTGTTTCCACAACATTTGATGTAACATTGATGATTTGCTTGATCAGAAACTTAACATCTGTTACTCAGCCAATCAATGGCTTTGACAGACTACCACTACCAGTGGAGACAACTCCAGGACCTGATCTAGCAAGGATTAAATGGTACAGGAATATATTAGCCCATCATGATAGTAACAAAATGACCACTGGTGATTTCAATACAGCATGGAGTAATATATCTGATGTAAGTGTTACATAACTTAAGTATGAGTGATTTTATATATTATATATATATATAATATCACTGACAGGTTATGAAGGGCCCAGAGGATCTACCGCAAGTAAAAATGTTAATGGGTGCCTTCTTTCAAAATCATTGATCCAACATGTATTTGTTTTTCCTCACAATTTCGATGAACAAGATATAGGGATGCAGTGTATGAGCTTTCCCTATCTCATGCCTCAGTGACTTCAAATGTTAATTTTTCTAATAAGATGGGTGTGAAATGCATTCATGAAAAAGTCTGTTAACAATAATTTTGAGTTATATGGAGTTTTGATTGAATACTATTCTTTTTCAAAATATTTTTGTAGGCAGTAAGTAGACTGGGTGGTCAGCCAATGAATCAAGAGTGTCAAGAGTTAAAGGTTAAAATCTTAGATCAGTCAAATCAGGAAATTATGCTGGAAATCAAACAATCACAGGAAAAGATAAAAGAATTAGGACAAACAGTGGAAAATTTGGGGACGGAGCACTTAGAAGTGACGGAAAATCTGAGGAAGTTACAAGTTTCCCACAGTACTTTACAGACTGAGCACTCTAAGGTGACAGAACTTTTGAAAGACCCAATACCGTGGAACATCAGAGGTACATTATAATCATTTACAAAGGTTGTAGAGTTATATAGCTAAGGATATATAAAACAAGGGAATTTATCTTCAATATTTACTATATTTCTTGTATTTTGGGTTTTTATCTCCCCTGACCTAAAGCATCAAAGGAGCTATTGTTGTCACTTGGTGTCAGTTGTTGTTGTCTGTTGTCAGGTAAAGTGTAAAACATTCTACTCTAAAATTAACAACTGGGCTAGTTGTCATAGAGGTAAGTTTTGTTTTATCTTAAAGTCTGTTGTCTCTAAACTTTTCTTGAAAAATCTCCTTCTGTTAAACTGTTCAATTGATTGAAACCAAAGTTTGTCTGTTCGTGTATCATGTGTAAAGGATGTCAACTATATAGTTTGAAATTTTCCTCCAGTCTGAGCAATCAACATGGCCACTATGGCTATAAAAATATAACATAGGGGGAACACTACAGTTTTGATTAGTATCTGGAAAACTAGAGCCAGTTGAGAAAAACTGAAAGGGGAAATATGGTTAGCATAACAAACTCTATCTACCCTGAATATTTTAGAAAAATCTGTCCTATTTATAATTTACTTCCCCACAGACTTGGGGTAATTGTAATTGTAATCGTTAATTAGCTGTAATCGATTACAATTTTTCAAGTAATCATTGTAAGCATTAATCAGCCAAAAATCTGATTACATGTAATTTAATTTAATCAATTACTTTTCAAAATACCCTGTAATCCTGATTACTTTTAGATTACATTCTGATTACAATGAAAAAAATTTAAAACAGTGTTTATGGTCAATAAATGAACCTTTTTGTTATTCATATTTAATAAATATTTAACATGTTAAAATAGCTGTGTTTACTTTAGCATATTAAATGATATGTATACTTCAGTAAAAAATAAACTGATACAGTATTGAAAAGTCATCACTGGCCTATTGTAAAAGATATTGTGCATATATTCACAATTTAAAGATGTGCATATATATTTGATAATAACTGTTCTATTCAAGTAAGGCCAGAATTTTTTAATTTGTTGGTTTACGGATCCGCCGACCCGATTTTGTCGATTTCCAGAATAAAAATAAAATTGACTTTTCATGCTTTTTTATTCCCGCCGACCCTAACAAATGCATAATCCCTGAAAAATAATTAAAATATTCATTTTTTTTTATGAAATGATTGCATTAATCACTTATAAAATTGATAACACTTTCTGTACAGTGAAAAAATAAAACTTCCAGGTGTCGTTTCTAAAAAAAGAGAAATCAATTTTAACTGACCTTGAAATGTCAATTGCGCAAATAATTTTGCAAAACGAAACCTGTGTTTAAAACCAATTACACAATAAGTTCGTTTCCCGTATTTGTAATCAGTCCGTAAGATGCATCATCTGATAGAAATAGACTTGTCCAAATGTGGACAGGTGGAAGACATCAAGTTAAAGTACTGAATATTAAATAATCATTTGGAATTTTCTTGTTTCATAGATAATAAAAAAATATTGTCCATTTGGATAAAAAACGGGAATGCATGACAACAGATTAAGCCGATATTCTCGTTTTTCAAGTGGACGAGTCTATTACGTTTTTGACACGTGTGTTGAAACTTATTTTCGTACGACGTTTTTACATTTTTTTTTCTTTATCAGTTTTCCTGCTTGAAGATCATTATTCACCAAGTTTTTGGAATTAATTAAGAGCTACACGAATCTGTTTTTTTACTTTTTGTTATGAAATGACGATTTAATTTCGTCTTTGTCCGTGTACCCCCCTTTTTTTACAGGACATTATTATTATTAGAATGTCATGCGATGTTTATGACAGCTGAGCAATAAAATTTCATCGAACTAAAATCAAAGAAATGATGACAAAATAGCATAACAAACATATTGTTAGAAAGGTGAAATATATATTTATTTTGCATATAATTTTTTCTGTCTTGAATAATTTTTTTTCTTTTTTTTTCCGACCGACCGACCCGACTTTTTCATGGAGAAAATCCGTAAACCAACAAATTAAAAAACCCTGGCCTAATACTATTCTTTAGTTTAACCCCTGAATTATAATCTTTGGTTAATATTGTGATTTTAGTCAACTTTGAATTGACATGTAGGAGACTTATTAAGGTTTGTTTTTATTGCAATTACCAGTTGTGTATAGCTGTAGGGCAGTATATATGATAAAAGATAAATTAGACATTTGAAAAATTATCTAATTAGCACAAACTAAATTAAAAGTTGGAAAATTTTTGGTAGATGTTTGAACTGGACATGCAAAATTTAATGATTTTAGTACTTATTTTTTGTTTGCAATTTAATTAAACAATTCTATTAAAATTTTACATTGTCAGTACTTTTTAACTGGTAGCTTTATTTCATCAATATCTTAACTCCTAGAAACTGCACCTTGATGTACATATGAAGTCTGGAAGAGGTCAGAAGACAAACATCAAATTCTTGATAGACCTTTATTCAATTGAATTCAAATAATTCAGAAATAATTCATGATAAAGTGTAATAGGTCATAACCAGTGACATTATGTTCATGTATATATGTTGTGAATTTTTCGTGGTTTATCAAATAGATGAAGTTTGAAAGTTAATTATTCGCATCATTCAATTTTTTTTTAATTCATTGTAATCAGATGTAATCATGATTACATTACTAAAGTAATCATTAATTTAATCAGATACTTTCAGAAATGATGTAATCAGTAATTTAATTTAATCGTACAAATGACAAAGTAATTGTAATTTAATCAATTACATTGAAAGTAATCCGACCCATCTCTGCTTCCCCAATCCTGAATTGTTGATTTTTGTCGAGCCTACGACCTCTGTCGCAGAAAGCTGGACATAGTGATAGTGATCCAGTGGCAGCGGGAATGGGGTGTTAGCTAACTTCTTGAAAGCTTAATATTTCAGTAGGTAGAAGACCTGGACCCTTCCTACTTTGTATATAGATGCCTTATGTTACGAAGTTTCCGTCTGTCATATGTCCATTGTCATTGACCTCTTTTTCATGGTTCAGTGACTACTTGAAAAAAAAAATAGGATTTTTAGTATTCTTAATTTCTCTCTTATTATGAGTAATAGGATAACTATATTTGGTATGTTCCTACCTTGCAAGGTCCTCGTGCCCGTCCGACAGTTTTCACTTGACCGCGACCTCATTTCATGGATCAGTGAACAAGGTTAAGTTTTGATGGTCAAGTCAATATCTCTGATACTATAAGCAATAGGTCTAGTATATTTGGTGTATGGAATGATTGTCAGGTGTACATGTCCAACTGGCAGGTGTCATCTGACCTTGACATGATTTTCATGGTTCAGTGGTCATAGTTAAGTTTTTGTGATTTGTACTGTTTTTCTAATACTGTATGCAATAGGTCTACTATATTTATAGTGTATGGAATGATTGTCAGGTGTACATGTCCAACTGGCAGGTGTCATCTGACCTTGACCTCATTTTCATGGTTCAGTGGTTTAAGTTAAGTTTTTGTGTTTTGGTCTGTTTTTCGAACACTATATGCAATAGGTCAACTATATTTGGTGTATGGAAATATTTTTATACCCCCGCTTTGACAAAAAGGGGGGGTATACTGTTTTACCTCTGTCTGTCCTTCCGTCAGTCCATTAGTCCGTCAGTCTGTCAGTCAGTCCGTCAGTCCCATGAATATTTTTCGTCACATTTTTCTCAGGAACTACACTACCAGGATTTTTGAAATTTGGTTTCAGGCTTGATATAAGTCAGCTATACTGTGTGATGCGTTTTCAGATTCATCACTCGACAACTTCCTGTTTACCGAACACTTGTATCATTTTTACACCTGATAGCCAAGTTGAAAATTTTTCGTCACATTTTTCTCAGGAAATTGCACTACCAGGATTTCTGATATTTGGTTTCAGACTTGATATAAGTCAGCTTTACAGTGTGATGCGTTTTCAGATTCATCACTCGCCAACTTCCTGTTTACAGAACACTAGTATGATTTTACACATGATAGCCAAGTAAAACAATTTCGTCACAATTTTCTCAGGAACTATAATACAAGGATTTCTGAAATTTGGTTTCAAGGTTTATATAAGACAGATATACCGTGTGATGCGTTTTCAGAGTCATCACTCGATAACTTCCTGTTTACTGAACACTTGTATATTTTTACACTATTAATATTATCCACTTGCGGCGGGGGTATTATCAGGGAGCAGTAGCTCACAGTTTTACTTGTTTGATGTGCATGTCAGTCTGCCAGGTTTTATTTGACCTTGACCTCATTTTCAAAATGTTTTGTAGTTGTATATTGGTACGACGTTGGCGTCGTCGTCGTTGTCCAAAGACGCATTGGTTTTCGCAGTATAACTTTAGTTTAAGTGAATGGATCTCTATAGAATTTAAACACAAGGTTTATGACCACAAAAGGAAGGTAGGGATTGATTTTGGGAGTTTTGGTCCCAATAGCTTAGGAATTATGGGCCAAAAAAGGGGCCCAAATAAGTATTTTTCTTGGTTTTCGCACAATTACTTTGGTATAAGTGAATAGAAATCTATGAAATTTTAAGACAAGGCTTATGACCACTAAAGGAAGGTATGGATTGATTTTGGGAGTTTTGGTCCCAACAGTTTAGGAATTAGGGTCCAAAAAAGGCCCAAATAAGCATTCTTCTTGGTTTTTGCACAATAACTTTAGTATTAGTGAATAGAAATCTATGAAATTTAAATACATGGTTTATGACCTCAAAAGGATTGTTGGGATTGATTTTGGGAGTTTTGGTCCCAACAGTGAATTTAGATTTTTGATATTTTGGCCCGGTTATCAAATTGGTCTACATTGAGGTCAAAAGGGTCTAAAATTAAACTTTGTTAGATTTCATCAAAAATTAAATTCTTGGGATTCTTTGATATGCTGAATCTAACCATGTATTTCGATTCTGGATATTGGACCATAATAGGTTAATTTAAAATGTTTAAGTTCTTAGACCACGTTCATTCTGTGACAGAAATTGTGCTGTGTCAAATATTTAATCACAATCCATCTTACATGTCTTAAGAGCTGTATCAAGCTTGAATGTTGTGTCCATACTTGCCCCAACTGTTCAGGGTTTGACCTCTGCGGTCGTATCAAGCTGACCCAGCGGAGCATTTTATTGTGTTTTGGTCTGTTTTTCTTAAACTATAAGCAATACATGTAGGTTAACTATATTTTTCCGGCCTGATGATTTTGTGCAGAGTTATGGTCCTTGGACTTTAAAATTCACTAAAATAATCAGTTTTCCGCACGTTTTTTTTTGTCATTCTTGAAGATATTGACTTGATATTTGTAATATAGTTTACACCATGACAAGTTATAGATCAAGTTATAATTTTGTTTCAATACAATAAATTTTTAACCTGCAGGGGACTATATCTTAATGCCACGCAATACTCACAGAATGCTTGTTCTATAAAAATATATTGTTTGGATCAAAAAACCAATATATCTTTTATTGAGGAATAACTTTGATCATGTAAGCTCAAGTCCTAAAGTTTTATAAATTTTATAAGGTATATGAGTACATATCAGTATGGCAAAATCACAGAAGTCAGTCTCAAAATAATTGTAAATTTTAAAGAAATATCAAATTCTTTCTTTTTAGGTCAAATTAAAGAGGAATTAAAAACTTGGACAGAAGATGACAAAATGTTTATAGAAACAAATGGAGCAAAGAGTGTATTAAAATGTATTAAAGAAAATGGTTGTGTTGTTGTCACCGGAAGTTCGGGAACAGGAAAATCATCATTGATGCGTCATGTTGCTCTACGAATGCAAGAAGAAGGCTTTGTTATTTTACCGGTAACAAACCCTGAAAAAATTATCAAGTGGTACAATCCAAGTAAGAAAATCCTGTTTGTTGTTGATGACTTTTGTGGAACATATATCGTAAATCCTATGAAGTTAGAAAGCTGGAAAAATCTGATGGAAAAAATCAAAACATTAATAGAAAAAAAAACAGTCAAATTAATCATGTCTTGTAGGCTTCAGGTTTTTAAGGATGAAAAAATGAAATCTTTATCTTTTGATCAGTCCTGTGAATGTAATCTTTTGTCAGAAGATAAACACTTATCAGAAACAGAAAAACAATCTATTGCTGAACTTTACTTAAAAGCAAACGCCTATAAGATCAGGGAATTTTATGACATGTTTGACTGTTTTCCTCTTTTATGTCAATTATACAGCAAAAACAAAAATCTAATAATGGAAGATTTCTTTAAGAATCCATTTACAGTTTACAAAGAAGAGATAGACAAATTACAAACAGAGGGAGCACATGTCAAATACTGTGCACTTGCTCTTTGTGTCATGTTTAACAATCGTTTAAAAGAAGAATGGCTCACAGAAGATGTCGATAAAGATATCAAAACAATTATAAAGAACACATATGAAGCTTGTAAAGTAGTCAAAGGAACATCTCGATTGGTACTTCGTGATGAGCTGGATTCACTAACTCATACATTTATCAGAAAGGATGGTGAATTATACAGAACTATTCATGACAAGCTGTTTGACTTTCTTGCTTTTTACTTTGGCAGTGTTATGATTTATTGTTTAATTAATAATGCTTCAAGTGATTTTATTCGTGAAAGGTTTGTTTTTGAAAAAAAAGGTAAAAGAAATGAATTTTTAATAGATGTATCAGAAAGATATCAGCAAATGTATATAAATAGATTGGTAGAGGACTGGTTTAGAGGACAGGTAGTACATGTCTTCTGTAACATCAATATGGATGATCAAATCTTCAGACAAAGAATCCTTGTACATTTGAATGGAATAGAAATATCAAAACAGAAACAATTGGCTAGTCTATATCACACACGAAACAATAGCACACCATTAATTCAGTGTTGTTTTATTGGAGATATTGAGCTGGTTACATGGTGCTTACGTCATTGTACCAGTAATGTAAACCATTGTCGTAAAGATGGAGTATCACCTCTGGTCATTGCTTGTAAGAATGGACATACTGAAGTAGTACAGATGTTAATAAACAATAAGGCTGACATTAATAAGTGTAGAGATACTGGAGGATCACCTTTGTTCGTGGCTTGTCAGGAAGGACATACTGAAGTAATACAGATGTTAATAAACAATAAGGCTGACATTAATAAGTGTATGGATGATGGAGCATCACCTCTGTTCATTGCTTGTCAGGAAGGACATACTGAATTAGTACAGATGTTAATAAACAATAAGGCTGACATTAATAAGTGTAGAGATACTGGAGGATCACCTCTGTTCATGGCTTGTCAGAAAGGACATACTGAAGTAGTACAGATGTTAATAAACAATAAGGCTGACATTAATAAGTGTAGAGATGATGATGGAGTATCACCTCTGTACATTGCTTGTCAGATAGGACATACTGAAGTAGTACAGATGTTAATAAACAATAAGGCTGACATTAACAAGTGTAAAGATACTGGTGCATCACCTCTGTACATTGCTTGTCAGGATGGACATACTGAAGTAGTACAGATGTTAATAAACAATAAGGCTGACATTAATAAGTGTATTAGAACAGGAGAATCCCCCATATTTATAGCTTGTTATAAAGGTCATGTAAAGGTTGTTGAATTGTTGTTAAAACATGAAGCAGGTTGTAACATTAAATGGAGAGGACTAACACCACTAGATATTGCAAGCAGAGAAAATCATACCAATATTGTATATTTGTTACAAAAAATAGAAATACTATAATTAGAAGTTCGGCGAACATGATAAAATAGATCAACATGATCAATAGAACTATTCTGCTTACCGGGTATTATATAATTAAACAAAATAAACCTTTAGATACAAATGCTAGCTAGAAGAGAAAATCATACCAATGTTGTTTGTTTGTTAAAAAGAGAATAAATAGATAAAAACTGTGATGTGTATATTAAACAGCATTATTATTTCACAGCACATTTAAATTTATTGACCATAAACATTACTAAATGTAAAATAACTCTCAAAATACTTTTGTTATGCATTGTTAAAAACATTCTATGTAATAAAACCATGTTGCTTAGTTTTAGATTTTGATATAAAATTCTGTCTAATAGCTCATTAGACAGTTAGACTTGCAATTTGTCGTAAGTTATTTTTGGTCAGTTTTGATATTTCTAATTGAATTTACCAAAGCATGCATAGATTCTTTTTGTCTTGTAATAGATGTCATTGGTGTAAACTTTTTTTGTATGAAATTTTATATTTCAAAAGGTGAGAATAATCAATAACCTGGACTGGCAATTAATTATTTTCAGCCATTATTTCCTGATTATAACAAGTGTAGTTGAAATGTATTTGTATGTTCCCCATAGGGGAGGGGACATTAAGTTTTACCCTTGTCCGTCAGTACGTCCCAAAGTTGGTTTAAACCAAATGTTATAAAACTTGAACACAAGACTTATTACTACAAAACTCAGATCAATAAGAAATTTGGGTAGTGTTACTTTTACCGTTCTTCAGTTATGTCCCTTTATAACTTTATATGATATGCAAAGGGGGGCACATTACCCATTTATTGTCGAGCCTGCGACTTTTGTCAGAAAAGCGATACAAAGCGATACTGCATTCCGTCGGCGGCGGTGGCTTCCACAAATATTCACCCTGCAGTTAAAGTTTTTGTATGTCTTTGAAATTTTAATAAGTTTGATTTGTACCAAACTTTGACAGAAGCTTATTTATGATCATAAGAAAGTATCAAGAAGAAAATTTTGTAAAAAATCAAAATCTTGTTTATCCGTATTTTACTTATAAATGAACTTAGTCTTCCACACTTGGACAGAAGCTTGTTTATGATCATATTAAGATAGTATCCAGAAATAAGAATTTTGTTAAAAAAAATCCTGTTTATCCGTATTTTATTTGTAAATGCACTTAGATTTTCTGCCAGTTAACATTTCATTTACTCTGTGGTTAAAGTCTTGAAAATTTTAATAATTACTTTCTTATACGAAGCCTATTTATGATGAAAAGCTAATATCTAGAAGGAAATTTTGTAAAAAATTATTTCCTGTTTTCCCGTATGTTACTTATAAATGGACTTAGTTTTAATAAGTCCGTTTTAACGTATCATGGTATACAGTTGTCCCTCCATCCGTCTGTCTGTAGGTCTGTCATCAATATGTCAGATATTAACTCAAAAACGCTTTTAACCAATATGCATGAAACTTTGGTGAAATGTTTATATCTATTGACAAGAGCTCCCTCTCGTTTTTTTATAAATTTTAGATTTTACGTTTCTGAGTTTTGGGGTTTTATTCATTACAAAAAAGGGGGATTTTCCAGTTTTCGGACAATATCCTTAAAGTGCTTTGAGCAATTTTCATTAAACTTTGGTGACTGATTTATATCTGTAAAGGTTACCTCCCTTAAGTTTTTTTTTTATAAATTTTGGATATATGACAGCTGTTTACTCTTCCAGTTAACATTACATACAGTCTGCAGTTAAAGTTTTTAAAACATTTATTATATTCATAAACCATGCATACTGGATTTTTACCAAACTTGGACAAAAGCTTTTTACAATCATAATATAAAAAAGAAGATGAGGTATGATTACCAATGAGGCAACTATCCACAAAAGACCAAAATGACATAGATATTAACAACTATAGGTCACTGTACAGCCTTCAACAATGAGCAAAACCATTACCGCATAGTCAGATATAAAAGCCCCCATTAAGACAATGTAAAACAATTCAAACGAGAAAACTAACGGCCTTATTTATGTAAAAAAATGAACGAAACACATAAACAAACGACAACCACTGAATTACAGGCTCCTGACTTGGGACAGGCACATTCATAAATAATGTGGCGGGGTTAAACATGTTATCGGGATCCCAACTTTCCCCCTAACCTGGGACAGTGGTAAAACAGTACAACATAAGACATTATCTAGAGGAAAATTTTTATTGATTTTTCCCATATTTGTTGAGCCCGCGACTAACTACAAAAGTAGGCGAGATAATGGGTTCCACGGAACCCTTACAAATTTTTTTAACAAATGATGCACTTTTCGATAATTATTGTATTATTATTAGAATCAAGATATGTTGTATGATTCCCATTGAGACAATTGTCCACCAGAGACCAAAGGATGAGGATGAAAACAATAGGGTAAATTCAGAACGATCAATGAAAAACAACATTTCAGCAAAGGTATTTGAATATGTTGTGCATTTGTATATTTGTAGCTAGCAAAAAAGTTTTAAGTGGTGTTTTCTTTTGTCACCCGTGTAACGCCTTGCAGGGGACATGAACATACCAGTCGTGCGTCCATCCATTCGTATGTCTGGTCTTGTAAGAGCTCTCACGTGTACAACTCTTGCAAGATTTCTATAAAACTTATAGGTATATATCAGCAATGTCTTGGATAAGTTAAAATATCAGTACCGATCGTTTATTTTTAAAAGAATTATGCCCCTTGGAAACGTAAATTTTCTGGAAAGTTGCACCGTTAGAGCTTTCGTGTGTTCAATTCTTGGCGGATTTTATGATCCTTGATAACATAGGTTTATATCATATATATCTTGGACAAGTTCCATAATCAGTGCTGATCAATTATTTTTAAAAGAGTTATGCCCCTTGGAAATATTAATTATATGAGATGTGTACAATTCTTGTCACATTTTTCTGCAATTTATATTATAGGTTTATATCATCAATGTACTTTAAGATTCAAAAAAATTAGTGCCAATCAATTATTTTTAAGGCACTGGCTACGGTTACATGGAAATGTAACAATAATAAAAATATTATTGTTACATTGGAGACTAAATGCCGGAATGCATGGTTGGGTGAGGACCTGATTAATTACGAATGTAACAATAACTATTGAGGCTACGGTTACATAGCGTTATTGTTACATGAAAAACAGCAATGTACGATGGGGACTTGTAATACGTACTAAATAATAAAAGTTTAAGACATTTATTTATATTTACAATACATACAATTCTTTATTTTTTTTATTTACAATGACAGTTTATAAATATCCAGTAAGTGGTTTTTGGAGCATGTTTAAGTCCGACACATCATTTTGACGAATCCACTCCAAGCAGCCATCACACACCAGTAATAAGGGGGCAGGACCTTTTTCGGGATGCGGGATCGGGTGTTTTTTTAAGCTCGGGATATCGAGATTGATCTTTCGGGATGTCGGGATTTTTTTTTTTTTAATTCGGGACCTCGGGACTACATGTTTTTAAGCCCGGGATTTCGGGATCAGGACCCCTCCTACCCTCCGCTGTGAACGTCTGTATCGCATACCGTGCAATTCAATTCTGCGATATTCCTTTTAAAAGATAAGGAAATCTTTAATGTTACAAATGGAAGTTTTTAACGACCTTGACTGGCTATACAGCCCTTGCACGGTCGGTCTTTAATGTTTGCCATGCTTTCGGTGAGAAATACTATTTTACTCTCGCAATGTTGATATTCTCATCCGATCTTTTGGTTGAAAGCATGTGGTGTAGTTTCTTGTTGTCTTTCAATATGATTGCATTGCCGTCCATTACGGATGTTAGGTTTACCTCAGATTTCAGTATCCAACTTAGCAGTTAACAAACTTTGCTTAAGTTGATGTATCAATTTTTTAGAGTTGCTTTTGTATAGAGCTATAGCTATAGAGCTGTATGAAATTTGTGTCTTGATATTGTTTCATTTTCGTTTCAAACGCATCCCAAGTTTTTCATCCAAAACTAAATTGGTAAAATAAATCTCTTCATCCATTGTTCACAGTATATAATGACAGTAATAAGAGAAGGTGTGCAGTTAAATACTTCAAAAAGTGAACACTTTATCAGCCCCAGTTCTCAACAACAAACTATATTTTTTGCATTAATTTTGACACTGCGAATCTGAGGTATTTTTATTACCTTTAAGATTAATATGTAAAACTATTTAAACATCATTTGTATAATAATAATACTTATTAATTATCATTATTACAAGTATTAATTAGTACATATGAAAGAATTAAGCAACACAGCTAAAGAAGATTTAAATTTAATAAATTTAGCGTACATTGCTGTTTTTCATGTAACAATAACACAATGTAACCGTAGCCTCAATAATTATTGTTACATTCGTAATTAATCGGTTCCTTGCCCAACTTTGCATTCCGGCAATTAGTCTCCGATGTAACAATAATATTTTTATTATTGTTACATTTCCATGTAACCGTAGCCAGTGCCTATTTTTAAAAGGGTTATTTCCGTTTGAAATATTAATTATATTGAAAATTGCCTTATGAGCGCTCTAGATTATGTGTACAATTCTTGCCAGGTTTTTTTTAATGAAATTTATATTATAGGTTTATATCATCAATGTACTTGGAAGATTTTAAAAATCGGTGCAGATCAATTACTTTTAAAAGAGTTATTCCCCCTGAAATATTGATTATATGGAAAATTGAAATGTTATTGCTCTCATGTGTTTAATTATTGCCTCAATTTTATGACACTTTTATCATTGATGTATATCAGCAATGTCTTTGACACTTTCGAAAATAAGTTCTGATCAAATATTTTAAACCAATTATGCCCCTTTGAAATATGAATGAATCATAATGGGAATCACATTGCATTTGCTCTGAAGCCTTCATTTCTTTCAAGATATAAATACAAAGTTTGAAAGAACAAAGAGCTTATTATACGACAGCAAATTTATTTGCGTAGTATTATGTCTGCGTCTGAAGACAATTTGATTCGCAGACAATAACTTGAGAATAATTTCATGGATCTCTATGAAATTTTAGCACAAGAATCCATATCACTAAAGGATTGCTGGGATTGTTTTTGGGGGTTATAGTCTTAGCTGTTCTGTAATAAGGGCCCGGAAAGGGCAAAAACAAATTATTTGTCTAGTTTTAATAATAACTTGAGTAAAAGAGATATTTCTTTGGTAAATTTTAGCACAAGGTTCCACACTACAATAGGAAGGTTGGGATTTATTATCTGGGCTTATGGCATAGCTGTTTAGGAATAATAGGTCAAAACTTGAAGGGTCTATACAAACTAATTTTTTTCATGTTCACAGACAATAACTTCAGTATAAGTGTATCGATCTCTATAAATTTTAGCAAAAGGTTTCATACAACAATATGAAGGTTTAGGTTTATTTTGAAGGTTATTGTCGTAGCTGTTTAGGACCAAAACAAGCATTTCTAACCGGATTTTCGAAAAATGTACGTCGTGTCAGGTCAGAGATATTGATACCATATATACCATGAATAAGTGGGTTTATGGTCATTATATAAAAACAAAATCTGTAACGTCACACGTTTTCTGTCAAATTCTAAGCGTATCGGTCAACTTTGAAGCAAAAAAAAAAAACAAGGATGATGACATATGTGTTTCTATATACATGTATATATAAAAAAAATAATCAGAGGATGTGGTATGATTGCCAATGATACAACTCTCCACAAGAGTCCAAATGACACTGAAATGTACATCTATAGGTCACTGTACTGCCTTCAACAATGAGCAAAGCCCATACCGCATATTCAGCTATAAAAGGCCCCGAAATGACATATGTAAAACAATTCAAACGAGAAAATAAACGACCTAATTTATGTACAAAATAATGAACGAAAAACAAATATGTTACAAAGCAACAAATTGAATTACAGGCTACTTGACTCGGGACAGGAACATACAGAATGTGGCGAGGTTAAACTCGTTTAAAGGCGCCAACCCTCCCACTAACCTGGGACATAAACTGGACCCCTGTTGTGTTCCCTTATTGCTACAATAACGGTAACTCATCAGATAGATACAAATAGAATACATCTAACCAAAACGGAGTTGACGTGAAAGGGTACTTATACAGCCCAACAACCGAAAGACCTTAAGTACAGATCTTAGAGTACTCGCAGTTACTGACAACTAGTTGAAAGCTAATAACAACTAATACAAAAAGCATGCATCTTAGGTGCATGATCCTGGATATTATATTAGTTTTTAGTCTTTCTCCGTATATAAGAAAGCCATCTGTTGAAAAATCTTTAAAAAAAAAAGTTAAAACAAGGCATTTTTCCTATGTAAATTTGTCGTCAAAATTGACGTTTTCTAATCAAATTTACGAAAAAACAAAAATGGTGACCCACATTTTGTTATTACATATTCCGAATCGATGTAACTTGATTCAAAATACAAGTGTGCCAAAAATTTTAGAAATCGGGAGATATGCCATTCGGTATCGTGTGATCTTGAAATATAAGTACACAGTTTTGGATTATGAAGAAAAATTGCCCACTTGCAGGGGAACACGTAACTGCATTGAAAATGAAAAAAATCTGGAGCGAAATTAAACATACAAACTTAGGTTAGAAAATACACTACTTTTAAAAAAGAAATATGAAAAACAAACATTAAGAGATACAATCATAATAATTTAGTTAAATAAAAAAGACGTAGATACATGTAACTAGAATGGCATCATCTTCTATTAGGGTGTGGATGGAGTTAACTGAATAAAGAATAATGTGCTAAAAAAAGGAATAGAAAAGAAAAGGATAGGCCAAAAATTTAAGAATAGAGAATAGTGGGATTCTAGAATATAAAGAATAGAGAATAATGGTGAAAATTTATATAGAAAAGAGAAAAAATGACGTTAATAATTTATAGAATTGAAAAACACCCACCTCCCCCCCTCTTTTTCCAGACCCTCTTTTATCCTATGACTGTTAAAAGAAAGAAGCGCCGTAATTCATAGGAAAAAATAGATTTGAAATATAGTATTTTTTCTCTTAAAGTCCTTTGTAAAGTTGGAAACATTGTCAACAAGTTATACTTATTATTTCATTATTAGGAATTAAATTGATATCTATTCGTTATTTCATGAATCATAGAGTTCAGTTTACTGGTGCATTTTAAGAATAAGGGACAAAATATAACGGACAGGAAATCACATGACAAAAAAGTCGCGATTTACAATAAAAGATACGTACATATTAAGTGTGATTATCATTATTTATATGCCAATGAACAAGATTTAAATTTGGGTAGTTCATTTTTAACCGGATTTTTGGGACAAAAATGTCGGTTATTGATTTGGGGATGTACGGCGGGCGGCCGGGCGGCAATCAAATGTTGTCCGTGCATTAACTCATGAACCGTTCAACCAAAGCTTTTAAAATTTTAATATGTTGTTACTGACAACTAAATGAAGGTCAAGTTCAATAATGGCGATTTTGACTTCTACCGTTCAGGAGTTATGGTTCTTGAAAGATTGAAAAATGGAGTTTCCAGTCGTGTCCGTGCATTTACGCATGAACTGTTCTACCAAAACTTCCCAAATATTAATATGTTGCTACTGATGACAAAATGGAGGTCAAGTTCAATAATGACGATTTTGACTTTTACCGTTCAGGAGTTATGGTTCTTGAAAGATTGAAAAATGGAGTTTCCAGTCGTGTCCGTGCATTTACGCATGAACTGTTCTACCAAAGCTTCCCAAATTTTAATATGCTGGTACTGATGACAAAATGGAGGTCAAGTTCATTAATGACGATTTTGACTTTTACTGTTCAGGAGTTATGGTTCTTGAAAGATCGTAAAATGGTGTTTCCATTCACGTTGTTGCATTTACTCATGAACCATTCAATCTAAGCTTTTCAAATTTTAATATGTTGATACTGATGACAAAATGGAGGTCAAATTTGATATTGACGATTTTCACTTTCACCATTCATCAGTAATGGTTCTTGTGATATTGTGACACAAATAAATATTAAAAATTTGGTCGGGTTCTTCTCTCTTTGGCATCTTCACCCATTTCCATTCTCAATTGTACACTCAATATTTTGTGAAAATGGTTAATGAAACTTGGTTGAAAAAAACGAAGCACTCGGTCTGGCATAAATTAGTTTAAGAGCAATCTTAGAAGGATTGACAGCCTTTAAACGCTTGCAACCCTTAGAGTACTCTTTACCCTTCGGAACGCCCTGTTAATTTTCATTTGATCTACTTGAATCGTCTTTGAATTCTAATAGCATATGATATATGTGTCAACATTCTTTTCTTACTGAAAACTGTACAGAAAATTGTAAGAGTGGTCAGGGGCACCCCAATCTTTATCTTAGTTAATGAAAATAGCAACTGCAGTTTTTTCCAGCGCATAACTGTTGTCCTAACAAACTTAGAACCTAAGTTCACGAAACATAACAAGAAGATGCATCACAGGAAAGCAGTATTTCACATACCCTCCATCCCCCTCCCAAAAAAAAAAAGAAAAAAAGAAAAATCACTGTTGCTAGTACCTGGAATATGACCTGCGGCCGCCAATGCAAGTCAATACGGGTGCATTACTAGTCCATAACTTATGTGCATTGAATAGTAGATACAATCATGAAATGAGTGTGCGTTTCTTGCCAAAAGCAATTCACTTGAACCTTTCGTTTTAAATTTGAGCCACCTGTGATTTTTTTTAATGTTTGAAGCATTTTTTACAATGACTTTTAATTTATGAACTAACCTCACATTTTGAATAGTCATTTGAATATATAGGCATTTGCATTGATAGATTCTGCCAGATTTGCAACTTGCATAATTGACTAATTACAAATTAATTAATTTATTAAGGTCACGTTTGGTACCCCCAAATTTAAAACTTATATAAACAATAGATAAACCTTTAGATTGAAGTTCAACCTGCATAGGTATTACAACATCCTGAACGGAGGAGTTGTATGTAAAATAAAAGATGTCGTATGATAGCTAATGGGACGAATACTTTTATCCGACAGGGACTAAAGGATTGATATTAACAGCTTCAAAGATAAGCATGATGCGAGTTAAATATTGTAAAATCAGAAATGTGCCTAGATATATATATAGACACAGGGGCTTTTCACCTTTTTTGTTTTATTTTTTATTGGAAATTATTCTTTTATATTTCAACTTATTTAGAGTTATAAACTCTTATCAATGCGATTTAACAGTAACGGTATTTTATGTACAGTGGAGATCACTTCTAACCTCTCATTAGAACTGTCAGAATATTCTGTCATAGAACTGTTCTAACCTGTCCTAGACGTGACAGTTCTAGCTAGAACAGTTCTACCCTAGAACAGTTCTAGATAGAACTGTCAGGATCAGTTCTAGGTAGAACTGTCAGGATCAGTTCTAGGGTAGAACTGTCTAAAACTGTTCTAGGTAGAACTGACCAAATCAGTTCTAACCGTAGAACTGTCAGCAGAACTGACTAAATCAGTCAGGACTGTAGAACAGTTCTAAATGACGTCACTGCAGAAAGGGCAATTTAGAATTTAGAAGAAAAAATCAGTTACAATTACTTTACTATATATAATAGCAGATGTTTCTATATTTTTTACTGATCAAAAGTTACATGTACAAATATCGAAGTGGATAGGAGGTTATCCAACTCTTCGGAGAAATATTTTTATGAGATTGCAAATGAAACATTATTGTTTACGAGGGTGGTAAAAGGGGTGCTTGCACGGAAAAAACGTGAAATAAGACATCATTTCACGTTGAACGTGAAATAATTTTTGTCATGAACGTTGCACGAAAAATAAAGACTTTGATGTGAACCTTTTGTGACTGAGTCACTGTCTTCACTTTAAAATCGATAAGGAACAACATCAAAGGCCTTTCCGCTTTATCAAAAAATAAAATTGAATTCATTTTTTCTGGACGATCCCTGCCAAGGGTGAATTTTATTTGAAAAATAAGCAAAATAAGCATTTGAAAATCGCGATGCACGTTAAATTAAATAAGCAGAACACGTTGAACGAGGCACCTGTCTTGTACGACTGAATGTCAAATAAAAAAGTAAAAACACGTTGAACGTGAAATAAAAAACGGCGATCACGTTGCACGAAAATAACCCTTTACCACCCTCGTTTACGTTTCTTCGTTCCCCGTTCTTCACAGTCTCTTCGTAGTATAAATCTGCATTTAATTCAAGTAAATTCAATCTTAATTTACCTTGTTTGCCTTGGATTTACATTCATGATTTAAGATTCTGTTTTGACAAATGTTCAAACGAAAATTGTACAGTGGATGAATTATGGGATATCAAAGAAATGAACACAGTGTTGTTAAACGCAAGAAAACTATGTACATTTGCACTGAGCTCTCAGATTTGCAAGAAAAATATACTCGATCTGAACATGAATGAAATATTTGGCACTGGACGTAAGGCTACAAACAAAACCAATCATTTTCCTTCTTCAAATTATATTAACAGTATAGTCAGTATACCTTTCCAAGAAGAGAACTTCTCATACATGTACTTTACATTTTAAAATAAAGTATATGAATCAGTGATGTGAGTGTTGGATGATGCCGTTAAATAGTTTTGTTTAAAAAAAAACCATCATGAACTACTGACTTAAAAAGTCACTTTTTGTGACGGTTCATTATTTAATAATTTAAGTTTGGATGTAACGGGTCTTCTGTCGTTATTGTGTTATCAGCGCCCATAGACATAAGTTAGTCATGTGACCGTAATGTCATCAACGTTTTTTCATGGTTTGGCAAGGTTTAAAATGGAATTTAGAATTAAATTATAAGAAATGACTTATCATTTTTTTCTGTCTATTCGAAATATTAAACATAAAAAATGTGGTGCAAACTATTAAAAAAACCCGCTTCGCACATTTTTACATTAAAAAAAGCAAAATGATCAGTTTTGGCTGATGCAGTTATATATGGTCAGATTTGGTTGATGCTGTCAAATATGGTCAGTTTTGATTGATGCAGACACATATTTTTGTTACATGAGTCAGTCTGAGCATGGAAGTAATATTGGAAGGAATAACATCGTCGTCACTTCAAAGGTTTCTGCGTTACCGCCCATCTTTCAATAACTCGTTAATTGGTTCAATATCTGGCATGGAAGTTTATTCTCCGCATGTGATCGATCAAATCACTGACACTTATCGGTCATTTTCGTGTTCACGGAGAACTACGAACAGACAAGTTTTTGTCGAATATACATGCGAAGTAACCCGAATAGTCCATTCGTTACATTCCGTTGATGTACGCTGCCGAAAAGAGTCATTCGTTCAATTTTTATTTTAGTCCAATTTTTCCCTTTTTTTGGTTAGTTTGAACTTAATAGTTAAAACCGACAGCTATCACATACGAAATTGGAGAACAAAGTTGTGTCATTTCAATTTTAAAATTTACAGACAATTAAAAAACCATTTCCGTATAAAGTTAAGAAGATGACTGTACAAAAAATACGTTTGGACACCCTTTATTAAATACGAAAAATCTAAATCTCTCGTGTATTTATAGTCAATTAAATTATTAACAATTCTAAACGGTTCTATCCTTCAATTTAAGTTCTTGATACATAAACTAATTTGTGTAAAAACGAATTTACCGTAAGACAGATAGATGCAAGCCCATTTCGTCGGTTTGTTATATTTTTTGCTGTATAGCTTATTATATTAATACAAGCATTCCACAATAAACACTTTTTAAATATATATTTACGAAAATATTATCCACGTTTTAGTTGTCGAGTTTCAATAATGCAATCAATGACATTTATGACATATACATAAATTTAGAATACTTGAAAGTAAATATTATTTCATTCAATCTCGATAAACTTTGCACATTTCAACAGTAAAAAAATCTATGCCTCTCGCTATGCCTACATTTGCCTACATTATTTTGTTAAACATCATGTGAAACCTGATCGATTCATCGGTATTTAACTGTTTAACTCGGGATCCGCTTTTAACCGGAAAATACTTTTAGAACAGTTTAAAACAAACGGTAAAAAGCAAAAATATGCTAAATTAAATACAATTTTCCATGTTAAACTGCTGTAGTTTGAACAATTCTCGTCCGTTTTTCAAGTTTTTTTCACCATTCGATTTCTTTCTAAAGGCACAGGTGCTTGAGGACAGGATCCTGTATGAGCCCCATATAGTCCCTCCCCCCTTTTTTTTTTTTTTTTTTTTTTAATCATTTATCTCAGATTTTTCGATATATATCACTTATTTGTACCATATATATACTAATATACCATATTTATACTCTAAATATGCATGTTTACTATCAACGTGAATCTCGACTATAGAGCGAAGCGAAAGGTTGCCAACTCCGTTTCAAGAAATTGGGGCGATGGTCAGGAAAAATTGTTTTAAAATCTAATAAAATGTCTCTTACCGGTCTAGTCAACGAGTACTTGCTGTTCCCATATAATTATCCTTATTGAATATCAATATCCAGACATAATATATTACTGTTTAAACATTTTTAATTAGTTTTTTCGCTGGCGGTGTTGCAGTTTTTTTGTCCATTCAACTTCGATCAACGGAAGTTACTAAACAACGACATCTGTGTGGTCTTCAGCTCAAGAAGGATAACTCCACCTGAAAACGCGGGAAATTAGATGAGTTCCGGGGTAAATGCAGGGAAAGAAAACATACGAAAATTTCGAATGTGTACATTTCGAAAATCTCTGACTTTTTCTACCCCGGAACTCATCTAATTTCCCGCGTTTTCAGGTGGAGTTATCCTTCTTGAGCTGAAGACCACACAGATGTCGTTGTTTTGTAACTTCCGTTGATCGAAGTTGAATGGACAAAAAAACTGCAACACCGCCAGCGAAAAAACTAATTAAAAATGTTTAAACAGTAATATATTATGTCTGGATATTGATATTCAATAAGGATAATTATATGGGAACAGCAAGTACTCGTTGACTAGACCGGTAAGAGACATTTTATTAGATTTTAAAACAATTTTTCCTGACCATCGCCCCAATTTCTTGAAACGGAGTTGGCAACCTTTCGCTTCGCTCTATAGTCGAGATTCACGTTGATAGTAAACATGCATATTTAGAGTATAAATATGGTATATTAGTATATATATGGTACAAATAAGTGATATATATCGAAAAATCTGAGATAAATGATTAAAAAAAAAAAAAAAAAAAAAAGGGGGGAGGGACTATATGGGGCTCATACAGGATCCTGTCCTCAAGCACCTGTGTCTAAAGGTAGATATTCTATGTGATACAGCGCTACCTTGTTATTAATAAACTAGGGATTTCCCACAGGTGCGCTATAATTACCGGACTCGATAAAACCACGTGACTGATAAGAAATTCCAGATGCCTTTTACAACCGCGGTAACGCAGATAGTAACCAAAGGCGTCTTACCGCTGAGACTATAATTGGATGAAATCGTATGACTTTAGTACAGAGCTCAGCATGCTATAAATACATGCTAATTAGTCGTTGTTATTCCTTCTAAATATTACTTCCATGGTCTGAGGTATGAAAACTACTGATGTTTGTTCAATTTCCAATATTGCAGTTATTTATATATACTACAGTAAAAAAAAATATAACTGAAGTACTGTGCAACTATATAGATTCACATAAAAAAAAGCAAATATGGTCCGTTTTGGTTGATGCGGTCAAAAGATTTTATTATACAACTCAGTCTGAAGTATGAAAACTACTGATATTTGTTTACGATTCAATACTTTGAATAAAAAGAGGATATACTGGCACTATAAATTCATGCGAACAAAATTTTTAGGTCATTGTTTTTCAATGTTGCTGTAACTTGTATATTACAGTCCCTCGATCTTGACCTAAAATTATAACTGAACTGCTGTACAACTATATAGATTTGCAGAAAGAAAGAGCAAATAAGGTCAGTTTAGATTGATGCGGTCAAAAGATTTTATTACACGACTCAGTCTGAAGTATGAAAACTACTGATATTTGTTTACGATTCAATACTTTGAATAAAAAGAGGACATGCTGGCACTATAAATTCATGCGAACAAAATTTTGAGGTCATTGTTATCCAATATTGCTATAACTTGTATATATTACAGTCCCTCTTAACCTAAAATTATAACTGAATTACTGTACAGCTATATAGTTTTGCAGAAAGAAAGAGCAAATAAGGTCAGTTTAGATTGATGCGGTCAAAAGATTTAAATAATTACACGACTCAGTCTGAAGTATGAAAACTACTGATATTTGTTTACGATTCAATACTTTGAATAAAAAGAGGACATGTTGGCACTATAAATTCATGCGTACAAAATTTTGAGGTCATTGTTTTCCAATATTGCTATAATTTGTATATATAACAGTCCCGCTTGACCTAAAATTATAACTGAATTGCTGTACAGCACCCTTTTTATGGACGATCAATGCATTTGAATGAGGACAATACATTTTAGTTGGACCCCCCCCCTCCCCTCTTTTTTAAACTGCTGGAGCCGTCCCTGGTGGTTTTGACCGGAATAACGTATAACATTAAGGTCAGATAATTTTGTTATGTAAAACGAGTCATCCTGACTCTCCGAATGACAAATGTAAAATAAATGAAATAATAATGCCCCCCCCCCCCCAATATTAACGGCTTCATTTATGTTCAAAAAATGAAAGAAAAACAAATAATTTATGTAACACATCAGCAAAAGAAAATCACTGAATAACAGGCTCCTGACTTGGAACAGTCACATACATGCAGAATATGGCGGGGTTAAAACCGGCAAAATAGCAAAACTCTTTATAATATTAATCGCTATTTTGCCGAAGCCTTTATATTTAGACAAAGAGTTCTTAAATTTAAACTAAATCAATTCTAGCCGTAGAATTTATAAATCAATTTTAGCTGTAGGATTTATAAATCAATTCTAGCCGTAGAATTTATAAATCAATTCTAGCCGTAGAATTTATAAATCAATTCTGGCCGTAGAATTTGTTATCAGATTTGGTCAGTTCTAGGTAGAACTGTCTAAAACTGTGCTAGGGTAGAACTGTCAGGATCAGTTCTAGGTAGAACTGTCCAAATCAGTCTAGGTAGAACTGACCAAATCAGTTCTAGCTAGAACAGTTCTAACCTAGAACTGACTAAAAGGTGTCAGGCTGACAGTTCTACGTACTGTCCTAGAACAGTTCTCCTGACAGATTCTGACAGATTCTGACAGATTTAATGAGAGGTTAGAAGACTCAAGTGATCTTCACTGTATGTTGCCCCTCTTTCCTTATTTTCCGCTTGTGTGGAAGGCAAGTACAATGATACATGTATTAGACTCGGCTATTATAAAAGGACAAATGATACATGTAGTTATTTTAAGACTTTGCGTAAAATATGTATAAGAAAGAAGTGCAAGATATTCCATTATTCAAACACGAATCATATACATTTCCGCTAAAATTATAAGTCTAGACTTCGTCTTGTTGTACAGGATAAAGATAGGTTTTCCATGATACGAGCCCCTATCAAAACTAGTATAATAATTATTTGTCGTTTACAAATCTTCTTCAATTATGTTAAAACAAATTTACTTTGTCACATCAATTTTGTGACTTATATAACCTTCAATCTTGTTTCAATGTTATTTCAATTGAAATGTGTGCAAAGTTTATGTTAAATGCAATTATTGGGAAAAAAAACAAAAACAAAAAAACTTATTTGATCATGATAGAAAATATAAACAGCTGCGCCATAAGCGCATGATACGCCCGTCACTTTTCAAAGAATAAAGTTCAATAACTTCCCAATGTCATATTAGAAAATCATGAAAAACTAAAGGGAGGTTATCTTAATAGATATAAACCCGTCACCAACCTTTTATGATAACTGCTCAAAGCATTGTCCAAAAACTGGACAATCCACCCTTTTTTATGAATAAAATCACGTAACTCCGAAACTTTAAATCTAAAATTTATAAAAATCGAAAGGGAGCTTACGTCAATAGATATAAACAATTCACCAAAGTTTCATAAAAACTGCTAAAAGCATTTTTGGGTTATTGTCCGAAAACTGGAAAATCCCCCCTTTTTTCATAAATAAAACCCCCATAACTCGGAAACGCAAAATTTAAAATTTATAAAAACGAAAGGGAGCTCAGGTCAATTGATATAAAAAATTCACCAAAGTTTCGTGCAAATTGGTGAAAGTGTTCTTGAGTGATTGTCCGAAAACTAAAAAATCCCCCTTTTTTCATAAATAAAACACAAAAACTCGGAAACTTAAAATGCTCAAAGCACTTTAAGGATAATGTCCGAAAACTAGAAAATCCCCCTTTTTTGTAATGAATAAAACCCCAAAACTCAGAAACGTCAAATCTAAAATTTATAAAAAACGAAAGGGAGCTCACATCAATAGATATTTTACCAATTCACTAAAGTTTCATACGAATTGGTATAAGCGTTTTTGAGTTATTGTCCGACGTGTTGGCGACGGACGGACGGACGGACGGACAGACGGACAACGGTATACCATAATACGCCACGTAAACGGGCGAATAAGAAAACGATTCCTGTCAAAGTACATATGAAAGCTGTAAAATTTTAGGATAAAATAGGCGGTATATATTGAATGACTGATAGTTCGATAACTTATTTTAGTTTTGCGTATTTAAAAACAACACGATCAAATGACAACGGGAGCATTGTTTTAAGACAATTTATAAATCATAAAGAAATGATAATTATCTGTGCCTTATTATATTGATGGATATTGATACTAGCGGTGGTCTTCTATTGATCTTTTCGGACCAGATCTTTCTGTAAAAGGTGACAATTGTCACACTTAACTGCTGATAACCCCCGTTGATCGGAGGAAGGGCGACATCTCGTCGATTGAATGATCTTATCTATCGATTTTGTTTGATTTCATTGGTAAATTGTGTGTCAATTATGACACGTGTATGAGTGGCCGTTCGTGTCATTGGCGGAATTAAACAAAATTGTATCAAAATTATAATGCTAATGTCAAGGTTAAGGTCATTACAATTAAAAAATATTTTGCCTTATTTTCAAAGCAACCTTTGTTAACCAAAGACATTTATAAGCCTTGTTTTTATGCGAATAAAATAAGTATTTGTTCCCGGAATGTACATTCCTGTGTCCTCAACATCATCGTCTGCATCAACCCATATGGACCACGAACTTTCAAACTCTTAGCCAGAACGAGGGAAAATAGGAATACTCTGAAAGGAAATCCTCATCTTCGTGTTCAGGATCTGGAGCAGCCCTCTCCCTCGTGTCCGGTTGATTAATGATATCCATGAAGTTGCGCCAGAGACATTTTCAATTTAGTAGCCAATTGATGTGTTGTCTCCTCTGTCTCTTCGGGTTGATTATCCAGTCTCACTGAGAGGAACAGCACTTGTGATTGGATATCGACATTGAAAACAAATAAAACACATGTCGTGTATTTCCGATAAAATATCACGTTAGATTACATTTGTAGAACTAACGCGATAGTTTTAAACATTAACGCGATAAAAAGTAGAAATTAGTTTTACAAAGTAACGCGATAGTTTAACAAAATAACGCGTTATTTCTTACTGGCTCGTCAATGATAAATATCGTGTTATTTGTGAAAATTAACGCGTTAGTTTGATTATATTTCAAATAAATAGCAAAATCGTATATCGCTATAGTTTTTTGTAATAACGCGTTAGTTTTGGACAATAACGCGATAAAATGAAGAAATAACGCGTTAGTTTAACAAAGTAACGCGATAGTTTTACAAAATAACGCGTTATTTTCTCTAACGCGTTAGAATATCCCGCAAATGACATGAACGGCCACTCATAAAAAAACAACATTGGTTTTCAATTCCATACCGTAAGTTTTTCATTCCATACCATACCGTGAGTTTTGTACTTTTGTCAACCAATCAAAATGTTTGTTACAAAGTATTTTCTAACAAAGTATTTTCTAAAAATATCTATTCGTCATCTCACAATTCGGAGAGCCTCCGGAGTTTTCTTAAGATTGGTTGTAAAGTATAAATATTGCTGAATTGTCCGCAGCCCGTCTGCAAATGTTTACAAGTTGCTTTCTTTAAAAAAAAAAGAAATGCAATCGTAAACCCAAATGCTTGTTTGGCATTAAATATTAGATAATTGTTTTAATAAAGATGCATTGTTTTAAACTATTTAGTTTAATAAGAATTAGAAACTGACATTGATTGTTTACTTAAAGAAACTATATACTGTTCAATTTGGAGTAAAATAATTTTTTTGAAGGAATCATTGTTAAAGTGATATTTTTTTCTTCTCTTCTCTCTCAAAGACAACATGTTAAATCACCACTACTGGAAGTTACATTCTAAGGTTCTTCTTTTTTTTTTAATTAAGAGTTAGTTTTTACGTTAAAGTTCAAACGCAAATGTGAAGAAATTTAATCAATTAATGATTTTATGTGTTTAAGAAATGCAATACGCGAACCTGTATTATAGCTCTTTTTATTGAAATTTTAGATATGTTATTTGAACAATGGCTTGGTATTGGTCATTATTATGATCATTACACCTACTCTGCAAGGTTTTTGTGATGCTTATGGTATAGAGAATTGGCTATTTGAAGTTGTGTACTTTGTGCTCATGCAAGTTTTAGATAACAAACCTCATTTGTTAAAAAACAAATACTGTTTTAAACATTTCACGCGCTTTGAAGATATTTTCCGAATGTCCCTTGTTATTTTGATGTTTTCTTATATTTTAAACTCTGAGTCATGAAAAAAAGGCCTGCAAGTCTGATTGTAAATATATACTATTTGAATTGCACTGTATCCTTTTCATCTTGGTGACCGAAACCAATTTAGTAAGAAACCTGTTTATAGCCTAGACAAAACAGCTTACACCTTGTACTTACAAATAAACAAACAAAATTGAAAACAACAAAAAAATTTACATGGTCAATAGATATAGGAAGATGTGGTGTGAGTGCCAATGAGACAATTCTCCATCGAAATAACAATTTATAATAAGTAAACCATTATAGATGAATGTACGGCCGTCAACACGGAGCCTTGTATTCATAAGCACATTCCCAAGTCAGAAGCATGTTGTTAAGTGGATGTCTTTTTTGGTGCTGTTTATATTTGCGTTTTGTTTCTGGTTTGAAGTGAAATTGGATTTGTATTTTCCTGTTTAAATTGTTTTATAACAGTGTTCTCGTGTCCTTAGTAAGATGCAGTCTGATGTGAGCCAAGCCTTTGTGTTGAAGGCTGTATTCTAACATATTATGTTGACCACACTGTGTCTTGATAGATAGAGAGAACTCAGACTACATGTATCAAACAGTATCATGTGTTTTATTAACCCTAAACAGATATCAAACATGTGTACATTCCTCAAACATTTTCTGATGTATCATCGTCCATTTCATCTGAGGTGATAATTCGGCTACAATAATTCACCATTTCCTTGGATCGATCCAAAAATCGCTCCCGGTCTCCCCTACGTGAAGCCTTGTAACAAGTAAGTATCTTAAACGACGGAGAATATATTTTCCCACCAAACTTAACAACAATCTGGAGTCCGTCCGAACGGTTGATGAGTTTGTACTTTGTTACAAAGATGTTGATTGGTAGACAGAAGTTAAAATCGTACGGTATGGAATGTAAAACCAACGCGTTAATTTTTGATATTTGTTCAATGATGTTAACCAATCACAAGCACGGTTCTAGATTGAATCTGAAGAGACAAGGGAGATAACATTAACAATAAAAAATTATAAACAAGAGTTCCCTCAACCAACATACATAGCTAAACTCAAGACTTTATAAACAAGAGTTCCCTCAACCAACATACATAGCTAAACGCAAGACATATACTACGTAGAACTTGAACAACCTAATACTGCATCTATTAGTAAAAAGATAGAAGAGATAATTAGGAAATTGTTTTCTCAAAAAGAAATAGATATAAAAACATATAATTTTCTGACACAGAGTCATAACCCAAAACATGGGCACATGTATTTTCTACCTAAAATCCACAAAATTAACCCAGAGGTAGTTAAAAATATCATTAAACAAGGTTTTAACCATTCAGATATTGAGGTTGCATATAGACCCATTGTCAACAAAAGCAATTCCCCAACTTGTAGAATTGAAAAATTCTTAGATCTAATTTTTAAACCTTTATTGAGGAAAGATCCATTCTTCATTCAAGACTCTAAAGATTTTATTGTAAAATTAGAGAAAGAAAAGAAAGAAAACAAATGTTTTCTGATTGCCTATGATGTAACTTCGATGTATACAAACATGCAAATAAAAGATTTGCAAGAAACATTAGTCAACAATTTAGAAAAAATTGACAAGCTATCATATAATTTTCAAATCCCCAATTTAGCAGATTTAGCTGAGCTAATTAAAATAGTAATAGAAAACAATGAATTTGAATTTAATGGACACATCTATAAACAGATAATAGGCGCCCCCATGGGAGGGATTTTATCGCCTTCGTGCACAGATTTACATCTGGCCTCTATACTAAAGATGATATTAGATAAATTCCAGTACAGAACACACATTAAATTACACTGTCAATATAGAGATGACGGCTTTATGGTCTTCACTGGTAATATGTTACAAATAGAGGAATGTTTTAGCATTGCTAATAAGATCGACAATCTGTTAAAATTTACTTATGAAGTATCTGAAGAGTTAATGACCTACCTAGATTTAGAGGTTTATAAAGGTAATAGATTTCATATAAAAGGAATCTTGGATGTCAAATTTCACATTAAAAAGACAGAAACTTATCAATTTGCCACCTAATAGCTCTCATCCACATAGTACCTTTAAAAGTATCACTGTGGGAGAAACTATACGGCACATTAGAAACAATAATAATGAAATCGATTTGAACAAGCACCTAATTAACCTTGAACTAAAATTAGTAGCCAGAGGATATAATAAACCAATTACTAGAGATCTGATTTCTACGGAAGCCGATAGGGGCCATTCAAAAAAAAATAATTATGTCGTAATTACGACATAGCATGTCGTAATTTCGACATAACATGTCGTTATAACGACATCGCTATGTCGTTATTTCGACATAACATGTCGTTATAACGACATCCCTATGTCGTTATAACGACATCCCTATGTCGTTATAACGACATCCCTATGTCGTAATTTCGACATAATATGTCGTTACAACGACATCGCTATGTCGTAATTTCGACATAACATGTCGTAATAACGACATAGCTATGTCGTAATAACGACATCACTATATATATTAAAGAATATGTAATATTATGATTGCCAAGACACTAAATGACACAGAAATTAACAACTATAGGTCATATCATAATGCCCCCAATAACTAGAAAAGCCCCCGCATAATCAGCTATAAAAGAGGGACGAAAGATACCAGAGGGAGAGCCCCGAAATGCTGTGTGGCAGACAGTGTTATTAATTAATTATTAGCTCCCTTGGTAAAACTCCAAATTTCATATTTAATGTATTTCATTGTTAAATAAATACATGAAGCTGAATAAGTATATGTCTGTTAATTGCATAGCTTTTGCTATTTGAATTCATTGATTAAAGATATTTATTTATATTGTAAAGTTTAATATTTGTATCGTCGCAAAATATTTGGTCACCTTCTTTGGTTACCTTCTGTGAGAAACTTATATATTTTATAGATCCTGATTGGACGTAATAAGTAACCGACCGGGGACTATGAGGACTGACCTAAAGTCCTATCAAGGCAAACAAAGCTTTCCACCTCTCATTAAAGAAGTGCACAACTCCATGGGTTGTTGTCATGAGGGTGATTGGACGTATCGATTGCTCTGTATTTACTATCAAACGATGGGCACGATGTTCCTAAAACACGACATTACACATAAAAAGCGGCGTCGAAGAGGGTTTTTGATTAATTTTTGCAAGTTTTATTTGTTTTTTTTTTATATGTTGGTTGATTTATTTATTATATTACAAAATTTTTAAAATTTCTGATTCTGGTTCTGTTCGTTTTGTGATGTCATTTTATCATAAATTACCTCAAGTTGTGGAAATCTATTTGATAATGTTTACCCTTTAAGTTATTTCAACTAAAAATGCATTACTGTCGCAAGTAATGTGGGAAAGAAAGATGGGACGGAAGTAGATATAGGAAGATGTGGTACAGTTTTCCATAAGAAAGATATTTTTTTTTAGATGTACGAAACTTTTATCATATGATGTTTAACTTTCAAGGTGCATATCATCTAGCTATCTGTCATTGTAAAATTTAACTTTACCCCAATACAAATATATCTGACACTCTGCAAGTAAATCGAACAGTTTTACCCTTGGTTAAATTTGAATAGAATTGTATTTTCCCTGGTACATAAGTTGTCGAAATACACCCCTTCAATTACTTGAACCTTGGCTTGAGAATTATTTCCGCGCAAGTCATCTATAGTGTTTAATTTCTGATATACATTTTAAAGTATAGTAATCTACTCCTGGATCGTTCGCGAAAACGGCTTAAATAATCCCGGGTTTTTAAAATTCGATGAAACGGTTTTCGTCGCTGTTTGGGATTTGTCTTTCAATTACTAGTACCCCAATTTCATGCACACGTTTATATTGACGCAATTTCATGCACAAGTTTATATTGACGAAAAGTTCCGGTTTCGCTAGTACAGGAATTAATTTCATCACGAGAGTTATAACATGAATAGCAGGACAAATCGCGAAGTAAAACACTCCGTGAACTGGTATAAGTCTTTTAATATTGGTGATTGCACCTTACTGAAGTGACGACTTTAAATGATCTATGGAGTACTTCCACAATATAAATTTCAATTCGAATTTAACATTTAGAGGACTGTCTTGGTGTCTAAAATTTGTCTTTGCAAAAGTTGGACGAAGTGTTTTTCCCCATTTCACCATTCTTTTAAATAAATCGTTAAAAGCTATAAACGATTGATAAAAATTACAAAATTTAACCTGTGTCTAACCTATGTCCCCGGGTGGAGTCTATAGCAACATGCGCTATTCTTTTTTTTCGGCAGCAATCATCAACCTTTTTTTCCAAATTTCATAACACGATTTGTTTTAATTATCATGATCTTTTATATACATAGCGATGTCGTTATTACGACATAGCTATGTCGTTAAAACGACATAGTGATGTCGTTATTACGACATGTTATGTCGAAATAACGACATAGCGATGTCGTTATAACGACATGTTATGTCGAAATTACGACATAACGATGTCGTAATAACGACATGTTATGTCGAAATTACGACATGCTATGTCGTAATTACGACATAATTTTTTTTTTTTAATGGCCCTTATCGGCTTCCGTAGATTTCAGATACTTGCAACAAAGTTAAACGTTGCAATACATTAACTAGAAAGACCATTAAGAAAAATATACCTTTGACACTTATAACTAAATATAACCATAGATGTAATATAAACTCTTGTTTATAACATTTTGCATTAATTCCAAAACATAGAAGGAACAAAATCTCTCATTGGATGATGCTTATTTCCGTATTATCGCGATAGTTTTCATAAATATCGCGTTAATAGTGAAAACTAACGCGTTAGTTTGATAATATTTTAAAGTAAAAGCAAAAATGAAATATCGCGATAGTTTTGTATAATAACGCGTTAAAATGAAGAAATAACGCGTTATTTTAGCAAAATAACGCGTTAGTTTAACAAAATAACGCGTTAGTTTAACAAAATAAAGCGTTAGTTTTTACTAACGCGTTACAATATCGCGCAAATGACACGAACGGCCACTCATAAAAAACCAACGCGTTGAAAGTAAAAACCATCGCGTTGATAATAAAAACCAACACGTTAAAAGTAAAAACCAACGCGTTGAAAATTTCATACAGTATGTTCATACATATACAGCCAATGACCGAAACGGATACTCATACACGTGACTCAGTGTTTCTTTGTTTGAAATTTTTATCTTTCTTTCTCACACACAAGAACGTTTTTGCAGTGAACGCTTCATGGAGCACACGGAGTTCAATATCTCGTGACTTGACTTAACAAATAACACGGTGGGTAAGGTTGTTCTGCGAGAGAACGTTCTGTGCTGACCGGGCTGAAGTACGTTCACTATTCACTATTCACTTTTCACTATTCAAAATTCATGAATATTGAACTGTGTTTTTTTTTTGCATCTGTGCTGGTGATTAGGTCCTGACTGGTGCTGGTGATCATTGAAAATATGTAAACAAAGACGAAAATGCCGATTTTTTTAAGGAAACAGTTGAGATGTTTTAATTGTGTCCCTCTAAACTGTTTCAGGTTGCGTAACACAAAAGTGCTCATTTTTAGAAAATCTAGAACTGAAAGAATAAAACAAAAATGCTCCTGGAGTCCGCTTTCTATACCCAAATCCACATGACAAATTATTTTGTGAAAAACCTGTGCAATTTATTCAAACTGTGCATTTCCTCAGTTTAGACATGTCCTGATTCTGTGCTGGTGGGTCCTGATACCGCTGGTGATTTTGAGTAAACAGTTGGTCATATTTGAAACAATCGTTACAGAATCAATAAAATTGGGCAGATAATTGTATTCAATCGGATTTGTGACTCCTGTTTTTACTTTTGTGTATCTATTTTGGCGGTTTAATAAATGTTTTCAAATAATCGTAACTCATATATACATAAAAGGGCAACATCTTTTTAAAGGAAATAATAAACCTAAAACAGCTACCGTCCGATTACACTTTTGCCGTGTGTTTCAAAGGTCTTTGAGCATGTTTAAAAAACCGTTTGCTAACCATATTGGACAATATAAACTTCCTTAACTGTCAACAACAAGGATTTCAGAAGAACCTCGGTTGCATAACAGCTTCCTTTAATCTACATGAGACAATTTTCCAAAAGAGAAAACTGTTCTTATTTTTCCAAAAACTGTGTATGTTAGGTAACAATTATCTTTCAAAAAGAATATTTTTGGTTCGACTATGGTTTTTTTTGGAAAAAAAAGTCTGTTTCCAGTTTTTGGAGAAAAAAATAATTTGTTTTTGACCCCGAAAAAAAAAAAGTTTGTTTCACGCTCAGCTGCTACTAAATTGTATATGTAATGCTAAAATTGAAAAAAAAAAATTGCTTTCGAATTGTCGCCAAAAAATTAGTTTGTCCTGGAAAAAAGTCCAGAAAAAGTCCAGAAAATCAAATGGTTGCTGCCTTAGATGCCAATTTTATACGTTTGAGAAATATCCACAAAACAATTTTTATAGCAAACTTCTGGAAAAAAGCACAATCGTTTGCAGAAATACGAAATTCATATTTTATTACAAAACTATTAGCTGATATACCAAATTCATCAGGAGATAAGTGCGTCGCATGTGAAAATGACTTTAATGATGTCTATGTACATGTATGTTGTTCCTGAATTTGCACTACAGAGCTGCGCGACTTGTGGCGGGATATAATTATCTAGAATTTTCCGTTACAACTTTACTACTAACTTAAAGTGAATATGATGATGAGGATATATATCAAATTTTACTAGGAAGAATTCCATTAAATTTAAGTGACGAACATTCGGAGTTTGAGAGGCTTTGTCACGCTAATGTGGTTCAGTGCATAGCAACATATGGACCTTGTGTCAGGTTCGGCAATACATGATATGTCTTCATTTAAGATTACATAAGGCCCTAATGCTGAGATACTAAAGTGTATATATTTTTCTATATATGTAAAAAAAAACTGTTTTTGTTCTGTTCCTATTTCGTTTATTCTTTTTGTTGTCTGATATTTAGTTAATTGTATGTGTTCATTGTATCTCAATTATGAGGAAATACATGAATGAATGAATGAATGAATCTTCCCGTCCAATATCAGATGAAAATATATCTAATTAGAATAGTTTTATTTAAGATATTAAATGCCGTTAAATTGATGATTCTCTACATAATATGCTAACTAAAACAGTTTTAAAAGTGCTTAAGGTTAAGCAACATATATAACGACAATAAACGTTTGACTGGTTTTTTCCAGTTAAATATACGAGGGTAGATGATCTAACTACTGGTGCCTCTAATTTCTTCATTAATATATACACTGTCTCCAATACATTTCGACTGGATGAAAAACGACCTAGAATTGCTTTTCATACATGACTTATAAAAACTTACTAGAATGGAACAAGATGTGAACAATTACAATTCAAAGTATGAACCTCAACAACGAGCAAAAACCATAACGAATACTAGCTATAAAAATGTAATTTATACGATTCTAATATGTCTAAACGCGCTTCTTTCGCTTTGTAAACAACACCGTGTTAAATTCTCGACATATCTATACTTAGCGCACACTCAGAGATATACGTAATGATGGATGTTACAATATAACTTCCCAACTTCCGAAGCAAGGTTGTCGGCTCTCCGAACATTCCCGAAGTCTTTTGCGTTTAACTGATTACAGCAAGTCAACACGGCGGTTCCTTTTTTTACGAAATGTCAACTTTCGATTTGAAAGTAGCTTACGAGAAAAACATGTAAATTCAAAATGGCTTATGCTGGGTTTAAGAATTAAACAGATTTTTTTTTCTAGCGGTTATTCACGAAGTAATCCATGCAGGCGGTAAATGTATTAGAATGTTTGAGCTTCATTTAACAGGGAGTAAAAAGAACAACCACACACACGACATACCCACCCTCGCTTCAATTTTTGGAAAGTTTGCTATAGCTACTTTCCTTAGGCGTCGGCCTCAACTTTCGGTGAGACAGACTATCGCAATGTTCTGCTTCAAGATAATGTAGTACTAGTGTTCTAATTCTGATTCTTGGATATTTTGAGTTACTACTCTTTTGAAAAGATTACAGCTTGAATAAAAAAGGAATGAATGTTCACCGGCAATTCAGATGAATTTAACTTCATTTTGAAAATAAGTATCACAAACACTACTTTGCTGATAGGCCATTCAATTTGGCTGAAGAGAAAATTAAAAGAAATCTACGCGAGACGGCGTTTCATTCATGAATATTTCATGAATGAACATTTTTTCGCACTATTTTTTACTATGTACGATACTGTACGATATTTACAACTGTTTGTTATTGAATAAGTAAAAGCCCGAGTGTATCAAAAGAGTACAGTATGCGAGAACAAGTTGATATTTGACAAAGTTGTCGGATAATTGACAAGTGATAATGGCTATTTGATTTATTTTAACGATACACAGGTGATAGAATATAAAATAATCGATAATTATACGGCTTATGTCTCACGCCAAGGACGAGTATAGGTAAATACCGGCTTTAATAGAAAAGTGCATTGTTTTTGTCAAACTGACATCGATCTGAAAGTTTTGATGCCACAAATCATTTGAAAACTATTTTCGTTATTTAAATACAAACTCTTTCACTTTCCAATGTGGATATAAGGACCTTCACTCGTTCAGCATGCTCAAGTGAACAAACTGACAACAGAAAAACATTGCATTAATTACAATTAGTAACTTGCATCCGTATAATTTAAAAGCAACTTCATGAGTCATCATCTACTTCTTAGAATATTATAGTTTAGTGTATCAAGACCGGGATCAAGCTAGAGACAAGTGCTGTAGAAATAATTAAAATGATTTAATAACATTTGTCCATGTGCTAGAAAAATGATTTTCTTAGTGCTTAACAATGCAATGGCAGATCCAGAACTTTTTATCCTCACACTTTATTGCTGCGGCAGTATGGTTCTTTAAGATGGCCTATAATTAACAATGTGTCGTCCTAACACAGAGGCAATGATTACTAGTATATCAAATAAATGGCTTAAAATAAAAATCTAAAATGTCATTGCCTCAATGGTAATTACACAGTAACAACTAAAATGTGTTACAGGGTTATAAATACCTCAGATCAACATGTTCTGTAAGTATTTACGTCCCTTACTTATACGTACGTCCATACATCCCAAAATTGATTTCTGTTCTCTTACTTTAGTTTGCCTGAACAGTAGTAGGGAGTGAGGAGTTTGATGCACCCCCAAAACACAGGGCGCTAGGGCGCTGACGTCATATGCGCATGCCCCGCCCCCAATATGATATATGGGCATATACTAGCCCTAATGACGTCAGCGGAAGTAAGGAAGATGAGTCAAGACGGATGGACGTAGGTCATATTTGGTCATGACGCAACCATGAGTCATCAGAATGCAAGATCAGGACATGACTCACTACATGACAATACCATGATGTACGTAGGAAAATTCAAGAAGTATTTTTTCTGTTCGTTATGATGTTTTATGCAACCACAAAAACGCAAGGCGCTAAGGCGCTGACGTCATATGAACAGTATGACTCACGTAGATCTTTGCCAATTCTAGTATGAAGGGCTATATATCAAAACGGAAGCACCAGATGTCGGATTATGACTCTTGGACTACCATATGATGAATTCCATATATTGAAAGCGACCACAATACCCTATGACCATATATGGAAATTATGACCAAATTCGGTAGGCGTTAAGACGCTGACGTCATATGCGCATGCCCCGCCCCCAATATGATATATGGGCATATACTAGCCCTAATGACGTCAGCGGAAGTAAGGAAGATGAGTCACGACGGATGGACGTAGGTCATATTTGGTCATGACGCAACCATGAGTCATCAGAATGCAAGATCAGGACATGACTCACTACATGACAATACCATGATGTACGTATGAAAATTCGAGAAGTATTTTTTCTGTTCGTTATGATGTTTTATGCAACCACAAAAAGGCAAGGCGCTAAGTCGCTGACGTCATATGAACAGTATGACTCACGTAAATCTTTGCCAATTCTAGTATGAAGGGCTATATATCAAAACGGAAGCACCAGATGTCGGATTATGACTCTTGGACCACCATATGATGAATTCCATATATGGAAAGCGACCACAATACCCTATGACCATATATGGAAATTATGACCAAATTTGGTAAGATCTTTATTTTCACTCAAAATAAACATACATGACCATATATGGAAATCGACAAAACAACCTATGACCATATATGGAAATCATGACCAAATTTGGTAAAACCCTTATTTCCGTTGAAAAATCAAATTAAATACATGACCATATATGGAAACCGACCAGATACCCTATGATCATATATGGAAATGATGAACAGATTTGGAAAAAAACTTATTTTCACTCAAAAATCAAAATAAACATATATGACCATATATGGACAGCGCCTTGCGTTTTTGTGGTTGCATAAAACATCATAACGAACAGAAAAAATACTTCTCGAATTTTCATACGTACATCATGGTATTGTCATGTAGTGAGTCATGTCCTGATCTTGCATTCTGATGACTCATGGTTGCGTCATGACCAAATATGACCTACGTCCATCCGCCGTGACTCATCTTCCTTACTTCCGCTGACGTCATTAGGGCTAGTATATGCCCATATATCATATTGGGGGCGGGGCATGCGCATATGACGTCAGCGCCCTAGCGCCCTGTGTTTTTGGGGTGCATCAAACTCCTCACTCCCTACTACTCTGAACCAAATTTTACGAAACTTGTACGCAATGCTTATAACCACAAAACACAAGTCAAGTTTGAATTTTGTTGGCGTCACTTTTACTATTCTAGATGTAAAGGGATGAAATTTTAAGTATACCCTATCAAGTATATATACTCTTATATATAAGTTTGACTTGTAGCTTTCTGCGGTTATACATTTATCAGGTGAACATAAAAACAGTCTTTAGATTTATAAGTATAGATTTATAAAACAAGAATGTGTCCATAGTACACACATGCCCCATCTGCACTATCACAAACCCGTTGTTAGGTTGCTGCCCCTGAATTGGTAATTTTAAGGAAATTTTGCTGTTTTTGGTTATTATCTTGAATATTATTAAATATAAAGATAAATAGTAAACAGCAATACTGTTCAGCAAACATTTTCAGTGGACCGTGAAAATGGAGTAAAAACTCTAATTTGGCATTTAAATTAGAAAGATTATATCATAGGGAACATCTATAATACTAAAATAACGAGGTCCAATTTGTCAGCCGTCATGGGGTAATAACAACACATCAAAAAATTCAATTTTATATATATCCAGTATAGGACAATGGTGTTGATAAAATATTACACCACTCCAGACCCTTTTGTTTTCCACATAATTAATATTGCCAATAATTAACAATAACAGAAAACAGCGAATCAAAGATCTCAACTTTATTTATAACTAAATTAATAAATATAGGACAATGCTGTTAATTGAAAAAATACTCCATTCCAGGACCTTTTGTTTTCCAAAAAAATAATATTACCAATAATTGATAAGTTCCAGGTCGACGGGTTCAAACAGAAAGATTTTGAAAGCAGAGAAAACTGTGCATCTTATAATCGGCATAATCGGCATAACAATCCCAATACTAAAATAAGGCTTACGCATAGTTATATACTTTAATTCAGTCACAGACTAGTGATATCACGGGTGTGTTCTAGTGTGTACTAAGTTTCAAATTGATTGGACTTCAACATCATCAAAAACTACCTCGACCAAAAAAATTAACCTGAATGGGACAGACAGACGAACGGACGGAAGGACGGACGGACGGACGAACGTTCGCACAGACCAGAAAACATAATGTCCATAAATGGGGCATTAAGTGATATTTGGAAATTGTGGCCGAGACAATGGTTTAGTTTGAAAAATCCAAACTGTGATTAAATACATATTTGAAATAATACACGTCTATAACCTATTTGAAATAATACAAATATACAGTTGCAAACTTTCCTGAGGTGTTATCCAGCACTATGATTTAATGACCGTATTTGTGCTATTAGAATCGAAATAATTCATGGAAGCCATAAGTTTGTTGAAAATTTACACATGGCCTGGGTATTTTTTTGGCGAAAGACTTTAAACCTTTTTTGCATTAAATTCTGAAAGTTTTCTTGTTGCCGTAAATGGTAAAATCCTACACAAAACCTCAATTATTATTGGAATGAATAAAGGTTTTAAATCAAATGTTCATGGATCCACTTTTTAGATCTCACTTAGACGAGCAATGAGAGCTGTCGGTATCCTGTTGTACCTACCGCCCGTAAACTTTCACATTTCAATCTTTTTACACAATTCATACATGCCAGAATAATTATCCTAGTAACCGGTGTCACCAATGTATCGAACATTTCAAGTAAAAACAAATCCACAATACTATATTCATTTTGTGTGTCAATTTGTTTAGACAAAAAAAAAACTGCAAAAACTTCGGATACAAGAGAGTATTTGTTTTAAATGTTATTATTATCTGTCGATTTCTAGATCTGAACATAGTATTTATTTCAGATGACATGAATTTCACACCCTGGTGAACCTGCTACCCTTCATATATTCAAATACATATGTAATTAAACAGACTAAAGGCTGATAAATGTTGCTGGACCAAGTTTCGGCATCTGATCTGAATTTTAAGTGCAAGGTAAATAGAAATTGGCCAGTTGAATATTTTTACTCGATAAGTTTTGCTCTAACTACTTGAACTTTTGCGATATAAACCAAAAACTTGAATAAATTTTAACAGACAGTGGTCATGTCGTTGATGAATATTGTTTTTCCGAGATTCACTCAGTTTGGTCAATTTATTTCAGAGAAGATTTTTTTATACTTTTCATATACTTTTTTGTCTTCTTTCAATTAAAGGCACATTTAACAAAACAGCCGATTTCGGTAGGTGCAAAAACTTGTGGATTTTTAAGATGCATAAGCATAAATTCAACTGAAAAAATACACGAAAAGATAAAATTTTGATCTTTAAAAGCATTAAGTTGCATCTCTGCCCCCGGCAACAGTATGTTTTGTTTTTTGTTTTTTTTTTGTTTTTTTTTGTTTTTTTTTGGGGGGGGGTCTAAAAATGGGCAATTATTTTATCGTAAAGAGACAGTCGAGTACATATTTTACGTTCAAGGTGTGTTTCAGTTGATTGTATTGTCCTGAAAAAGTATAAATGTTTGCTATATCTGGATTAGATTCGATTTTTTAAATATAAATCAGGACTACATGTTAATATATTAATACTGAGAATTCACAGTATAAAAAAGGAAATAAATGGGTGAAGTGAAATGCCTTTGTAAGGAGTCATTACTACAGAGAAGGTGTGTTTGAAACACAATAATTAAAAGCTTCGTGCTATTACAAATATTTAACTAAAAGTGTATTTCTTAGTCTGGTATTTTTTTTTCGTTCACTCATTTTCAATTAAAATTTAGGCATATTTTATTTTTATTTTTATTCATGAAATATATTTAAAAATAGAAAAGTACGACACATCATTCATATACTCCCCCTTAATTCTTTATAAAAAATCCTTGACAACAGACTTTTTTATGGATCTTTAAAATGCATAACTTAAAAATCTTAAATTGTTGCGTGTGTTTTGCACTTTCATGAAATATTTAAATATTTTTTTACAAAAACTCAATAACTCTAAAATAAAATTTGAATCATCACCAAAAGGTATACAGATCTTTAGATTAATATAACTAAGAAGTGTGTAAAGATTTAAGCAATAATCATAAATCGTTTTTGAGATACCGCGCGACATGTGAAAAAACACACCCCTGTTTTAGTTACAAAGTCCCGTAGTTCAAAAAGTATTAAACTTATTTTCACCAAAAAGTAAGCAAATCGTTTGACCATCTTAAGAAACAACTATGTAAAGTTTCATGAAATTTTGATAAGTTGTTCTCAAGTTACGGTGTGACATGTTTACGCAGGACAGACGGACAGACAGACGCCGAGCATTTTGTATACCATAATACGTCCCGTCAAAATTTTGACAGACGTATATAAACAGTAAACAGAGTTTTTTGTTTTTTTCTTCATAATAACAGTTCACAATTATTATAATGTCAATTCTAAGAAAACAGATAACAGCTAATTAGTCAATAACAGTTAACAGCACACATATCTTCAAAATAACAGTTAACAAAAGTTTTAAAATGCCTAAAACACCTCAACAGAACAGATTTTGCACCCCCTCTCAAAAATCATATTAAAAAACAGACTCAACTTTTATTCATATGATATATCCACCAAATATATGCTAGGTATATTTTCTATCAATTATACAAATTTTCTGCATCAATGATCTTGAATATTTGCCACTTTTTACAAAAAATATACAGACACAGAACCAGGACCGTTTTTCTAATCACCACCACATCGTCAGGACAATTTCGTTTGGCGAATTTGCACGACTTTTGCAATAAGAACTCGTTGTAATATTCCTAACATGGAACTAAGTACGTATCAGAGAAAAATTAAGCAACAGAACGGTGGTTTTATTGCCATTCTGATACAATGTAAACAAACCCGCCAGCCCAGAATCAGGACCCACCAGCACCAGTCAGAACCGAATCACCAGCACAGAACGTTTTCTCGCGGGACAACCTTACCCACCGTGAATAAGAAAAACAAGCATGACAAATATTCGTCAATAGATTTAACGTTTATATATGTGTGCCGATTCTTAAAAAAAAACCTTTCTCTCAAGATGTGTTATGTGTAAAATATTAATCTACAGATGAAGGGATATTTCTAGAGTATTTCAGAAACTTGGACGTTTTATAAAAAACTTGATAAATCGCTCGATAAGCTTCCGAATGCAACCGATTTCAAATTTGTTACTGAGACCGCATATCTAGTATTGTTTAGGCTTAACTTTTATATGTGTATTATTTCTACAAGTATAAACCAGAGACAATACATATTGTAGTATATGTCTCTTTAAAACAAAAGGAATTCTATGTCTTATAAACAGAGTGAATTATGCCAAAACCAATTCCAAAGCAGCTATATTTGTCATATCATAGATTGACTAGTAAAGCTATGGCAATATTTGTCCATATAATCTGCATCTTTCAAATATATCAGCAAATATAACTGTTTTCCATACATTTCTAGCTGTCTGAAATATCTTTCTTTATCATTTCTTTGCATATGTATTCAAAGTTACATATTCCCAATATATTTACACATGTCATTGATATTATCATTTGACCACATTTCTTAATTAAACACAAATTGTCTGCAAATCTATGTATTTACCATACATTAAGGAATTGCTCAAAGGCTTTTGATATGTTCTGATTTGGCATACATTTCAGACGTCTATAAAGTTTAACAAAAATATTCCTTTACAATACATTTGACAGGTCTCCGCATATTAAAGGAAATGATGCTTTACACCCCTCTATAAAGTTCTCGTTTTGAATTGGTTTACATACCAGGCAAATGTACTTGAACCTTACACTTTATAACCCCTATAATATTATTTGAATGATGATGCTTTGCTACCTAGACAAAGAAACACATTTGCGGATAAATTTACATCATAGAAAAATACATGACAAAGATTTCCATTTGCAGGTGTAAACAAATACATAAGTTTGCGAAAGTTTTGAGATGGTCATCAATATATTCAAATCCTAAACTTTAAAATGGTTTGATAAGGTGTTGATATATTTTATAAACCGCGGACTCGCATAACCGCCCATAGGAGGGTATAGCACAATAAATGTTGATATTTACTACACGTTATGACAAGATCAACTAAATGCAGCGGTTTGTCAATATATGTAAATGTCAGTCTCCGAATACATTAACATAACATTTGCATACCTCTTCAAATCCGGGATTGTGTATAGTGTTTTAATTTGACATACATTTCAGCCTACTATAACGACTTAATATTTGTTTGTTTCTGTTCTAATTGAGTATGTGACACAGTGATGACTGCTGTACCCCTATTTGGACAATTTTACCTAGTATGTATGTTTTGTTCACGCATCGTTGTTAATATACCAGTTTCAATCCACCGTTTTCTAGATTTGAAAATGGCTGTACCAACATGAATATGACAGTTGTATCCATTCGTTTGATGTGTTTTATCATTTGATTTTGTCATTTGATTAGAGACTCTCTGTTTGAATTTCCTTGGTGTATAGTGTTTTTGTGATTGACTTTTTGAAGGTAGTCGAGAAAAGCGCCTCCGATGCATGTAGTTTATGAAGTGTTGTCTTTTTTTACGTCCCTGTTAATCAGTAATCGCCAACTTTTGTGTTTTCCACTTGATTGATTGTTACCAGACTTTATTCCGAAAACGAAAATGTTTCTTGTTATGTATACAGCGTTCATAGTGCAAAATTGGACACAAATGGGTAAAGCAATCATTTACAACTGTTGTGACAGAGGATAACTTTGTTGTTGTTGTTTTCTGTATACCATTGTCTTCACAAAGGTTATCGGATTAAACTTCGTGAAGAAACAATAACTCATATCATGGGTGTATTGACAATTTCAAACATTGATTTATTGTTAATTGTGATATATCCTTTGGTGTATTTTTGTGTTAAATAGATATATATATATATTTGTGATTAAGATTGTGACACGGTGCTGACTGCTGTATCCCTATTTTGACATCTTTACCTTTTATATCTGTTTGTTTGTGAATATAATTTGATGTGACTGTCATACATGTGAGAGGTTAAGTGTTATTAAACCAGGTTCAATCCACCATTTCTACATAAGAAAATGCCTGTACCATGTCATTAATATGACAGTTGTCCATTCGGTTGATGTTTTTGATTTTGCGTTTTGATTGTAGAGACTTTACGTTTTGAATTTTCCTCGGAGTTCAGGGCAATAATCTCTGTAACATGTAGAAGTAAAAGTTTTCGTCCATTTTTTCTTTATTTTTTAGATTTGGTCCTGTAGACGTTTATTTCTAGCTTTTATAGTTTTACCTAAAAGCTGCAAAATAATTTTAAAACGTAGTTGAACATCGACAATGAAGGGCCAGCACTTTTATGAGGAGTCGACTGATTCTCTCGGTCATGTTGACTTTTGTGAGATTTTATAGGACCGCTCATTTGCCATTCATGAGCATTTTTGTTATATCTTCTTTATATTTTGCAAAACGTTATAAAACCGTAAAGTTATTATAAAGGATCACAATTCCTTAATTTAGCAAGATATTTTGATGAAGTTGCTTTATTTTATCATCTTATCTAGTTGATAGTTTTTGCTGTTGAGACATTGTGCACGGTGTTGATAAAATTTAATTTTTAAAACAAATATTGTTGAAATCAAGGCGTTAAATGGTCAGAAATATATAAATATGGTCATACTGTGTTGATTTTAGTAATAGTCTTACGAAAAGTCAAACAAAGTAGGTGAAGTTAGAATGCCATAATATAAAGGATGGCAGTAGTAGTACTTATTATATAAAAAAAAAATCATCTAGTCATATCAAATAAGCATGGTTAACTCATATTGAATAGAGATATTTCATAAAAGTACACACAACTTAATATTTCAAACATAACATTTAAGGTGGTACACAACACTTTCACTGAAATTAATTTGGCTTGTTTAATTTTCATAAAATTTTGTCAAAGTATTTACCTTGACCCTTTCACTAAAATATAAAAACATCCAAAATTTTGAACCAACCGTTTAGTCAGAAAAATTACACTGGTTATATAGCAGTTTGACAAACACCAAGTTTGATCATGGAGAATCTTAATATTCCTTTTACATCTCAACGCAATTAAAACGTTAATCTGACTTTACAGAGTTATCTCCCTGTACTGTTAGGTACCACCTTTAGGGTTTTTTTTGTGTGTCAGAATACAGGATTCGCCAATCAAAGAAAACAGTATAGCCATGTATTGACAAAGTCTTCAAAACGTAATTTATGTCATGATTGAGATTTATAATAAATATATTTTGATGCATGAGTTTGAAAAATGTATGTAAGAAATGAGCTGAACAAATAAATTACTGTTAGAAGTTAATCTATATGACTTTAAGTTAAAAGTTTTCATGATAACTCAAACGTTTGAAGTTCATTTTGATTACACTAGGAAAATACCTCCTCACATAGAACAAGGATCTGCCATTACATTGATAACAATTACGAGGTCATTTATGTATACCTTCCTGCATGTTTCGCTTGTAATTTTCATTTTTCGGGTTTTCAATATTTACTATTATTTTCGTACTGCTTAATGCTTAACACAGAAACATATAACTATTATACATTATGAATTAACAAATTAAAGTAAAGATTTTCTTTTTCAGGTCTGCATGCACAAAATGTCCCTTTTTGTAGATCATCTCCAAAAAAGGATTTGTTAACCTATTTCTAATATGTTATCACACTTGACATAAATCTATGATTAGCAAGGTTGAAGAGATAGATTGGGGTTCACATCATTACTGGATTGCCCTCCGCTTTGAAGTTAGCATGGACTATTCGGACATACATTTCTTTAAACGAAGTGAAAGGGAATTTGATTGTGCTTTATAAAATAATAATATATGGTACGGTTGTCTTAACTTTTATGGTAATGCCTATTTTCTTTTATTGTATCATTGCAGATAAAAGCAACGAGTTCGACATGCCCAAAAATATAACTATAAAAGATGAGGCCACTTAGATAAATTTAGATAAATACCAAATTATCACTTCCTTATAGTCGGAAATCCCTTTACAAAAACTTATATACACTTCTGGCATTGTTTTTGTTTTAAATTGTATATCAAAGTTCTTATATCAGGTAATATAAGACGTAAACTCATTTTACTTTGAATGGAATTCAATAAAGGTTCATATTAAAGAGGGACGAAAGATACCAGAGGAACAGTCAAACTCAGTGGCATCTTTGCGCATTTCTGGCATTCAAAGATAGTTATAAGATGAAGAGTCATCTAGACCTGCTTACACCAGTGATCAATATAAAAAAGAAGATGTGGTATGATTGTCAATGAGACAACTATCCACAAAAGACCGAACAGAAATTAATAGCAATAGGTCACAGTAAGGCCTTCGGCAATGAGCAAAACCCTTGTTCATGTACTCGTATTTTACCTCCGTGTTTCCTTTAATTGGTTGTGATCATATTTCGTAAATTTTGTAATGCAGAATCAACCTTACTTGCCTGTAGATAGACGTTCGTAATGGTATGAAAACAAAGGCAAATATATCGCTATTTTGAAAACTGTACTTGTCCGGAATAATGTGTATACTGCCTGCAGACCTGGGCTGAATTTTGTACATTAGTTTATTAATATAACTAACTGATCGTGTTTGCTTTCGTGCCGATTGACCTACCCTTCGGTGAAATTTAAATATAATAACTTTTGGGGACTTTTTAAATAGATTATTTTCATGTTTCATCATCCAAATCATTTTTGGGACACATAAACAACCAAAAATTTAGCGATTTCCAACTTAAGATTAAGAACATTTGGATAACCAACGAATATCTCTATGGTTTATCGGCAGATATTACCTCTGTGGTAGTATACAATCTCAATTTGAAAAAAATATTGGCTGACATTAAACTATTGGTAGGTCTCTATTCTTTAAAAATCAATTATTGTTGAGATAAACTGATTGGTTTTACTATATATTCTATGACTCATTACATGTTTATGCTTGCAAAATTGTATCTTAAAAGTACAAATACAAAATCAAAGGCGTATAAAGAATTTCCAAAGTGAACTGTATAGATTGGGTTGTGAACTGTGGTCTTCGATCATGCATATGTATCCTTGAAAAACCCATAATAAGCAACACAAAACTACTTTACGAACAGAAAAACAACCAACTGCGACCCCATTTAAACCCGAAACATAAACAATAACGGGAAAACATGAAGGAAACAACATTCCTACCAAATATCCCGTTTTATAAACGTTATTTATACTGACTTATAAATAGTAAGTATAGCATTATGACAATTTAGAAAAAATATTTTATTCATTTTTTTAGGATTAAGTCTAATCACTGGAAAACTTGTGGATTGTCGTCACATTATCAAACTATCACTAATTTGGTGTTCTGAATGTGATATAGGACTACCGTATATCAGGTTTTTTCGCGTCGGCTTTTTTTTTCGCGATTTTTAAATGACAAAATGGGCAGGTTAAATGTTCACTGTGTATAATTTTCGCTGAATGGAAAAATACACGCGGAAAAATAACGGTATCGCATTGTTAAAAATGTAAACCATGTAAAGTTGATTGACTGACAGCTAATCGATTGCAAATAAATACGAGTACTACAAACGAAAATACACATAATTCAGTGAACTTTCAAGGAACATGAGATATGAACAGACATTGAAGCATGCTAAACACTGTGTTATGACACCAATCAATAGATCGCCGCTAATTAACATCTTTTAACCTGTCACTGTTTGCTGTGTTGTCAAATGGTGCGCCATGGATGATTAATCATTTTAATTATTATATAAACAGAGATCTTAATTAAGCATACACTTTCTTGTCATCTACCGAACAAGACAAAAGACTCGACAATCAACAGTATAATATCTGAAACTTTCAAACAATGATAAATCTGGGAATATGCAGTGAAGTTTACGCGGGGTCAAATTTTCGTGTTTCCTTACCTGCCGCAAACAACGCGAAAATTAGACACACGCGAAAAATACCCGATATACGGTATGTGATAATTGTAATGATCCCAACAGTATTTCAAAGGCAAAACAAGCACTGCATCGTTTCTATGTCTGAGTACCAGAAACTACCGCTAGAAGTTCTGGGCATTGCACAGTGCTGCAAAATGCACAACGAGAAATATGAGCTTGTTTGCAATGTGTCCATGGCGCAGGAAATGTTAACACATCACGATGGTTGCAAAGGATTAACCGATATTAATAATAGCATGCAAAACGTGAAATCATCAAGTGCATTTAAGGAAATCAAACAAATAGTACGCAAAGTTGCCGAGAATATTAAAGATCTTCAAACTTATCACGAACCAATTTAACAACATTAACGGAAATCGAGAACTCTAGGACAGTATTGTCAGTATAAAAAAGTATGTTTCAGAACTTCATACTTTCTTGGCATGAAACAATTTGAAAAATATATCAAAAAAAGAAATAAATTACATTAAATTGTTAGAAGAGACATTAATAAAGAATTTGATATATCATTGAGTGTTGATACATTCTTGCAGAACTATCAAACCACAATGCAGACGTTTGGAGAATTTCTGTGTACGACGTTTACTGGTAGTCGAAATGCGAGATCAATTTGATCATTGTCATATTGTGGACCGACAGTTACAGGAGAGGGGTTTCATCGACAAAATTACTTGATGTACACATATCAATTCCACTTTTTAAATACTTCATGGTAATAACATATAAATGTCGTTACTAATGATGAATTGTATATTTTTTTAACAGTAGCTAGATTATTTACAGTGTAGATACAATGTACCAAAGTGAGAATTCAACAACATTGTATTGCTTATAAAATAAATATTCATCATCCCTGAAGCAACTTTCATAACTTTCATAACTATCTTCACAATCTTTCGTACGACTAACAAAGCTGTTTTCTCAGTGATATTATCAAAAATAACTGTACATTCGGTTTTTAATTATTATAAATGCAATGTATATAATTATTGGCAACAGTAGAATACCGGTGTTCAAAAGTCATAAATCGATTGAGAGAAAAATAGATCCCGGTTACAAACTAAAACCGAGAAAAACACATCAACTATATGAGGAAAACAAACGAACAGGAGAAACACTGAAGTGAAAATAAAACGTTTACGTACATAGACACGAATTATTTGATAACAACTGTCATATACCTGACTTGATGCAGGGCAATTTAAGAAAAAATGATGGGTTGCACCTGGTTCAATGTCTAGCCAAAGCTTCCTTACATAAAACTATAAGCAATTCCACTGAAATTCAAATAAATAACGATTAAATGCAGTATACCAAAATGGAATGCCTCTGTTGTAGAATGAAGTGCTTTTTTATTATTAATTTTACTTCAGTGATGCTAGATGCCAAAATAGAAAGAAAATCGAAAGATTATTAAATAGAGGAAAAGCTATCAAGCAAAAAGGATAACCAAGCATAGCCAAAGCCGGGCAAGGAGCTTATTGCATGCGCTTATTGTACCATTTACTGTTTACCGGATTTGTAATGATATAAGGTAGCACTCCACACATTAAAATTGAACCACAAAACATTTTATCATCTTCTATTCCTGGCTTTCTAATACATTAACCTAACTGTTTGTGTTTTACATGTGCATATGTATGTAAACAGTATCTTCCATACATGTAGTTTTTAAAGTTTAAAATGGTGAAATATAATTCCTATATTGTGTATCCATGGCAACATTCTGCATTATTTACCATAAAAGAGGGACGAAAAATACCAAAGGGACAGTCAAACTCATAAATCCTAAACAAACTGACAACGCCATGGCTAAAAATGAAAAAGACAAACAGAAAAACAATAGTACACATGACACAACATAAAGTATTGCAAAAAGGGGGGTAAAATTCACATATTCCCCCAAAATTAGGTTCAAACTAAAATTTCAATGCCTTGAGTGATACCTTTTCAGAAACTGTTGATATTAATCTACCAAATAATCAAATAAAAAAAATTAGTGTCTTTCGCCTGATTTATTCGTAAAATTTAATCGCAAAGTTCGTGCGACAAAAAGTTAGATAAAAACATTACAATAATTTCCGGACCAATATTTGATGATCCTCTAAACCCACTATGAAGACTATTTTAATCTTCAGCTATCCATATATTAATTTTATTCTACACTAGCTATCATATTTAAAAAAATCCACAGGGGCCAAAATACGAAACTTCACACCTAACTGTGGAGTGCTACCTAGTAACACGACGGGTGCCACATGTGGAGCAGGATCTGCTTACCCTTCCGGAGCATCTGTGATGACCCCAAGTTTGTGGTGGGGTTCGTGTTGCTAAGTCTTTAGTTTTCTATGATGTGTTCTTTGTACTATTATTTGTCTGTTGGCTTTTTATTTTTAGCAATGGCGTTGTTAGTTTATTTTCTATCTATGAGATTGACTCTCCCTCTGGTATCTTTCGTGACGGTCTCTCTGTAAACAGCGGTTTACTACTGTTGCCTTTATTTACAAAGGTATACATAATATTATCTGTCCAAACTTCAAACCATCGTAGTGTAGGAAGTAAAAAATAAGTACTCGTCGTACATCTATTTCGAATCTTACATAGACATAAACGCTGAGTGCATAGATTTGAAAATCAACAGAAAAGACGCATCGCTTCATGAGTACATGTAACAAAGTGCCATTCATTTATGATTCCAACAAAAAAGAAGAAAGAAAAAAGAATAGAAATTATTCAAAAATTAAACTAAAAATGTACAGATGAAATTACGACAACAACAAAAAACACATTAGATTTATTACGGATAAGTAATTTGAGTTTTAACAACACCATCACGAGATAAATAGTCATAAACAGTTGTATCATGTGACACACGGACTTCCTTGTTTGATTACTTTGTTTATGGTACAAAAATGTAAAGACATTGCTTAATATCTTTATGATATTTACAAACACTGATAACTGAAAAATGTCAATTATAATGATGCTTTTAATTAAATCTCCAAAAACCAAGTTTGGGGAGATATTGATTTTGCTCAGTTCTTCTTAAAAATATTCTTTTTCCGCCGCTTTCTCAAATTTGAACTTGTCTGTAGCATTTCTCGAAAATCGCTTGCCAGATTTACTTACGATTCCATAATATGTGTAGTGGTGCCATCAGGGTTTTGTTTGTGCACACGGGTTTATAAAGGGGTACTTTAAGAGGCGAACAGAAAGGATGGGTTTACGATAGAACCCTATGGTACTTTTAAACTTTTAATTTTCAAATGATTATAACATTAGAACAGATAGGGATAGACAAATAGGGTCTTCAGTAAAGTCCATGGGAACATATGGTCTACATCAGGTCAAAAGGTCATTGTGAAATTATGACCTTGACCTTTGATCTTGAACAGGGTTTTTTCAATTTATACAAATAAAAATAAAAACATTTAAATTGAATGAATGATAGGGAAAATCCTTAATGGTTTATGTTTATGGAGAATTTGTTTGGAAGACATTATTATATCATCATGTTACAATCATTGATTGATCTAAAGTGAAAGTGAAATGTGCTGTGACAAGGCTTTATGAAGATAGAAGATGGGGCATCAAAACGTTCACATAATTTGTTGACATGCTGAATATTTGTCAGAAAAATATGTGTATATGGGAAAAGTTACAAGCTTAATAAAACATCACTTGCACTATGATTTCTAATTAACAAGAATGAGCAGACACCAAGATTCGAAAACTAGATAACATTTGATGACAAAATCACTTACTAACTTTAAAAGAAAGTGTATCAGTCAACTACAACAACTAGCTTGCTTTAAACAAAAATGAATGGAGTATGATTGTCAATATGTCAACTATGTACTAAAGATCAAAGGAAACATGCGTTTAGAGTAGTAAGTCCTCGTTTCGGCAAAACAAAAAGAGCTATCAAATTCTCCGGATGACAAAGTATGAATCAGTTCAAGTAATAAAAACTGTGTATGCTTAAAATGTAAACAGAAAAAACTAAATGAAACTGCAACCAAAACAAATTACCAGCCTATAGCCTCCTGTTGACTTATATTACTTTTCCCTATTCACACTAGCATATCAAAGACGACACAATTTGCCTTTAATTTGCTCAATGTTAACAGCAATCGTAACATTTTCTTTTGAAAAGATATGAAGTTTATTGGATCACCTCCTGTCTCAATTGAAATAAGATATAGAAGATATGGTTTGATTGTCAATGCGACAAATAACCAACAAACCATAATTTAATTTTGGAAGTAACGCGTCTTCTGTTTGGCTTACGTTATTTTGTTATCAGCCCATTTTTTTTCTCTGTCTATTCGAAATAACATAAAAAATGTGGTGCACACTGTAAAATAACCCGCTACTATAAATTTTCGTTTTATTAAATATATATACATAATATATCATGGGTAAGGTAAATAACCGTTATCACCAAAAGGATTTACAATTAGACATAAATATTCGCAACAAATAAAATAAAGCTGTGCTAATTCAACGCTTTATTAATGCAAGTAAAGGGTATTTCGTGATTAAGAATACAAATCTTTTCGTATTATTTAAAATTCAATCTAATTGCATCAAACACGAATATAAAAACAAACGTGTCGATCCATATCAACCGAATGGGAAATTGTACTTAAAACTATGAATTTCTGTTTATTCAGTGTAACAAATTATTTCCTTTCAGAACAGTAGGTCGGTCTTCTATTTTACAGAAATAACATAATAAATGTGGTGCACACTGTTAAATAACCCGCTACGCGGGTTATTCAGTGTGCACCATATTTTTTATGTTATTTCTTCATAGACATAAAAAATATTACAGTCATTCCTTAACTTTACATATTATTGTCACTTGTACGGATTTGATGACCTTAATCAATTCAATACTAGGTAACATCTGGTCAGATGTGTTATTATTTCCGTTTATCATTCGAACGTTGCAAATAATGTTTCATAATTTAGTTTATGACGCTTGTACCTACCAACATATGTGAAAGTATATTTTTTCAACATTTGTATCTTTACTATAATAATATTATTATCTAAATGATGATAATAAAAAGGGCTGTAAAATGGTTTTAAATAAAATTCAGTGTGTAATGATAGTATATTCATCCATATTATTGTTTTGATTAACTTGGTATATAAAAAATTATCTGACGATTTTTTTTCTAACATTATTTGACAAACATTGTCTTTATACATTGACTATACTTCTAATGAAATCTCGACTGACATCATTACACTATACAGGCTTAAGTTAGTGTGAAAATTGTACAGTGACCTTACACAATATATCTTACATTGCCATGTAGAGCGGAGGGTTATAAGAAACCGATCTTCGTGTCACCACTAGACTCGAAAGTTACGATCGAATAACAATGTTCTTAAAGTCCTATAAAGTTCCAAACTGTCGTAGATTTATGACCAATATATCCGAAACGAGTTGCAACAGATAGCATATGTATATGGCTGATATGTTCAGATTCTAGGGTAGAATCTCTTTTGTTTTTCGAAAAAAAAATTGTAAACAGTATTTTTTTTTTTCATCATCCTTTTACTGAAGATCTGACTTCTGAGTCTTTGGTACTATCGGGAAGGAAACCTTGACAGTACCAGCCACGCCAAAGTTGAAGTTAAATTCCTATAAAAGGTACCAGTAATACATTTGTCTACTCAATAAGTCTTAAAAACTCACCAGTGACGATTGGGTAGAATAAAAAAATATGTTTATGTTTTGATACTTATAATTATTTGACGTTTAATTTGTTGCAATTGTTAGTGGTTGTTTTCGCAAATGTACAGATATATTTAAAGATGTGCTCATTGCGTTACATAACATTGTTCTGTTTTGCAAGGAATTGTTCCCGGAAAAACATAATATTTGCGGAAAATACAAACAATTTCCACTGAAACTTACACATTCAACGAATAATTTCAATACAATCACGATTGCAAATACCCTTATGTGTACTTACACTAACTTAATCGTGGCCTTTGTTTTAATTGCATATCAACATTTTTCATTTCGATGTTGTTTACTAACTCACAGAATGACAATTAATCAAAAATACCAGTCGATATTTTTAAAGGTTTTCTTGTATATTGATATACCTTAAGTTAAAGACATATCATAAATTTAAATAGTTCGTTTCTACAATCCGAAACTGCTACTCCAATTATCTTAATTTCAAGGGCATTTATGCAAACATGTTTAAAAGTGAATTAACCTTGAAATAAAGTCGTTCGACGAGATTTATTAACGATCACGTCTCGTTTACGAGTTTAAAAACAATTTAAAAATTTGTTAGTTCGTAGTAGGGTATAATTGTCGATTACCTGTGCATTGATTAGACTATTTGTGCGTTTTTGATTTGAATTCTAAATTTGGGTAGAGTGATAAACCTCCATCACATCATAATATCGTTGACCTGCAGAAGTAAAGAGGTATGTAATTAGAATCAATAACACATCATTATCCCCTTCGCTTGCCTTGTTTATAGGGCAGTAATTGTAAAGAAATCAATACATGTTTTTACTTCACCTCTGAAATTATAGCTACTAAATTCAAGGACATATTCAGTTGTCAGGTTGGTACATATGTTATAGGTGTAATACCACCATTTATTTCCCCATTTAGTCTTTGTTAAATTTCCACTTTAAAAAAAAAACGTGTAAAATTTATCTTTGTTTCAAATAAAGAAAACTTGGCATGAGCAAATTTTTATCCTGTCCAGTACTATAGAAAGATAATTCATACAACATTTCATTGCATATCAGAAAATAACCATCTCTGGAAGTTACGAATCAAATTTCTCCCCTTATTTTATCTGTGTATAAGATTTAGTCACCATGTAACCTCAAGGTTACAAATATTCTATAGAAATCCCAAATAAAAAAATAATGGTGCTTTGAAATACCCAAGACCTATGTTTATGAAACAGAAATCGTTTACTGCAATAAAATATAGGATTAATTACCTACCACTGTCAAATTCAAGGGAATATTTTTTTCGACCTACTAGTATTTTCGTATACAACCGGATGGGACGTACCATGATTTGGTGGTATTACACCGAAAGAAGACATTATTGTTTAATAAACTGAATGTGGCTTTTTTCCTATGTAATATTTGTTATTTTAAGTATTTCTGTCAAGTTTTGTCATAATCAGTTCAATAGTTTGAGAAAATCTAGTATTATAATGAAAGACGATATCTACAGCGATTCGAGCAAAATTTCTTCGACAAATCCAAACCAAACTGGATCAAGATAGAATTAAGTGTCACTGTGGACCAATAAATGATCAAATATTTATCTTATCTGCCTACAAACAATTGAATATGATACTCAAGATTATTTAAGGAAGATAAATACCACCAATGGGAACTCTGTGTCTTTTTTATAGGGTCTCTTTTGGTCATTTTATACCTCTCATTTCCTCAAAATTTCAACTTTTTTCAGGCCAATAACTTTAAATAAGTAAAAATAATTGGGTAACTTTCACCAATTTATGATAGAAATATTATCAGAAATGAGTAATTAAAGTATTTAGTAGAATGAACAATCCATATACAAGTTTACTGTCTCCAAGGAGGTTTCAATAAGTCCTTACGTCAAAATTAAATTTACGCAGCGTTCCAGGCTTTTCTTTTAGTGAATAATTTGTCGTTACAGCAATACAAATAATTTTATTAACTTATTAATATATATTTATTTAAGTATTTCCTGGAAAATGTTCTATGATAGCAGAATATAAGAAATAAGAAGAAAAAGCCCCCCCACCCAAAAAAAAAAAAAAAAAAAAAAACCTAAACAACAACATTAATATTCATGGAATAGTCCTATTTCAAGTAAATTTTTTCTCATCAATGTTTTGTGGACTCAATCCACTCAGAATACTAGATTTTCTGTAATATTTCATTTCAATCACATGAAATTTTAATACACGAGATTACTCACAAGGTCAATGGTATGAAAATACGGATTTTTTTTGTTATTAAAATTTGCTGTTTCAAAATGATAGAAATTATTATTAATTGAGGAATGTATCTCCCTAATGCAAAGCTCTCATCCCTTCCACGGATTTGGCTATACTTTTTGGACCTTTTGGATTATAGCTCTTCATCTTTTATATAAGCTTTGGATTTCAATTATTTTGGCCACGAGCATCACTGAAGAGACATGTATTGTCGAAATGCGCATCTGGTGCAAGAAAATTGGTACCGTTAATTTTATTAATTTTATTAAGTGTAATACCACCATTGATTTCCCCCTATTAGTCTTTGTTGCTCTTTTAAAAAAAAATGTGTATAATTTATCTTTGTTTCAAATAAAGAAATACTTAGCATAAGTAAAGTTTTACCCTGTCCAGTACTATAGAAAAAAAAATCACATACAATTTCATTGCATATAAGACAATACCTAACACTGGAAGTTAACCAATCAAATTCTCCCCTTATTTTATCTCAAGATTACAAAATATTCTATAGAAATCCCTAATAAAAAATGGTGCTTTGAAATACTCAAGTCATATGTTTATGACACAGAAAACCTTAACTATAATGAAATGAAGGATTAACCGAATGTGACGTACCATGATTTGGTGGTATTACACCTTATATATAATGCATATTAGTGGGGTTTTCGTGTTGTATAACTCTCCGGGCAGTATCCGGTTTGGTCAAATAGAAGACCGACCTATTATATTGCTCTGAAAGGAAATAATTTGTAACACTGAATGAACAGAAGTTCATAGTTTTAAGTACAATTTCCAATTAGGTTGATATGGATCAACACGTTTGTTTTTATATTCGTTTTTGATGCAATTAGATTGAATTTTAAATAATACGAAAAGATTTGTATTCTTAATCACGAAATGCCCTTTACTTGCATTAATAAAGCGTTGAATTAGCACGACTTTATTTTATTTGTTGCGAATATCTATGTCTAATTGATAGCGTATGTAGTTGTTTCTCAGTAAATCTTTCAAAGAGGATTTGCGGTTACAACATTAACAGTATACCCACAATTAGAAATACACCTGAGTACTATCAAATGAATAAAATGTTTTAATGAATAGTACAGCAATTTTCTTTTAAATAAAGGGGAATCTTGACATTCCAATTGTCACTTTATTCTTTTAAAAGAAAAACCTTTCGTTCTGAACTAAAATAACTGCACAATAGGTATAAACTTATACTAAATTGTCTCTGTGTGCATATTCCCTCGGATAAATTATGTGGGAATCTCAGAAAATCTTTGACAAAAAGAGAAGTATATTCCAGACTATGCTTTAAAAACTAGTCTTTTAATGATTTGACAAAGTGTCATCAAAGATAGCAAGCTTAATTATAACATGCTTTTGCTTTATAAGCATTTCGTATGCATTCACCTTGTTATGTTATAATTAACATTATCATGACAATCTACGTGTATCTATGATCATACATATTTTCATTACAATGCACTTGACTTGAAATGTTGGGATAAATTCTTTTGTGTGATAACGGTTATTTACTTTACCCATGACATGTTATGTATATGTATTTAATAAAACAACAAATTATAGTTTCATGTTGACATTACTTATGATAAGTTGGCTTCAGTGATTTCTTTATGATGGACAACCATATAAGGGTTCAATAAAACTGTGTACATTTATTTACAAATCATAAATTGCGAACGCTCTATCGTTTTATTCAAATAAAACTTAGATTTTTGTATCACAAAATGTGTCAATAACGATTTTATAGCCCCTTTTCCAATATTGATTGCACAATTTAATAGAAAAGATATACTGAGTGAAATCATGACCAAATATGATAAATTTACATGAACCATAAACAAACTAAAAGTTTCCTAACGAGTGAGATATGAACATTAGATAATCTCCCATTATAAAAACTTTGTTGAAATTATTTCTCTGAAGATAATATATTCAGTAAAGTAAACATGGTAGTGGGCCTGGCTATTCACAATATCTGCCTACATGGAAAGGATTGTGCATTTGCGACCGTCAAATCTACAATTGTCGGTGGCAACTCTTCAACTACAGTACTGTTATTCCTTAAGTATATTCTCCGGTACTGACATGATTTATAACAAACCTTTTTACAATTGTCCGTTTATAAATCTAGAAAATATGAAGGAACAAAGATTTACACTCCCTCATGCAAAGTTGACCTTAGATGAATTTGGCTATTTGTTTTAGGTATTTTTGTCACCATCTTATGGTGTTTATATATCTCAACTTGTTCAATTCGTTTGTGTATGTAACAACGTATTTGATTTCAACGAAAGCAATCATTGTTTTACTGAATAATTACTACACCAGGATTTTCGATATCACAAACTAGTCAAAACATTTACTAAATTTTATCATCGGTACAATCATTCGTTAGCTCCTTTTAAAATTGTTACAAACATATTTGCATTCCTAATCTTACAGTATTAATATTTTAACAGATCCTCATATTATCTCTTTCTAAGTTAAACTGTTCGGTTTTGACCGGGTTATTTCATAAAAATATAATACTTATAATGAACGTCGTCTCAGAGACAAACAGGCTAAAGAATGTTGGTCTTCAAATGTAATAGTATAGATGTATTACATGAAATTGATAAAATTGATTTATATGTTTTTTATTACTAAATGGCTAGTTTTTATCATAAGACTTATGTACATAACCATGTCTCTGAAATAAGATCTTTAAATTTTCCAAATTTCCAGACAACTATTCGACGACATGTTTTACGTATGCAGTCACCTCAAAGCGACCTTTTTCGTAAACATCCGCTGATCGCAATACGTAAGTGCGAAGGGAAACCAAATTTTCATACAGTCAACAAACGTAAGCATCGATCTTTCATCAAAATATACTGTATATCATTTTTCATATTATATACGTACTTACCTCAATATCCATGCTTCAAAAGTGATTGTTTACAAAGGTGACAATTGGTAAACTTCGGCTTGAAAACACGACCATTGATTAGCTGTCATATTTTCAAATTAAAACTGACCGTGTGAATTTTTTTATGACGATTAAACGATGGATGAGAAAATAATATAAATTCGTATACAGAAGGCTAAGCTTAGGATATATGTTTGCATTGGTTCCAGAATTGGATTAACATTAATTCTATAAGTCACTCGTTTCATAAAGACTTTAAGTCGGATTGAAGAAATACCGACTAAAAATAAAAATTAAAATATTTATTCTTACAAATTTAAACGTATAAATTTCACCCAAGTGTTATAAATAACGGTGATCACAGCAGGAGGTTATTGTTTATGCTCTGGAAGAGTGCTCAGAACAACAAAGGATTCCATATACAAACATGTATAATCCTGGTTTTGGTTGAACCGTTTCCTGTGTAAAGTTTTCAGTGAGTTCTGTACTGTACAGGTATTTTCCTCCGTTATACATAGGATTACTCTCACTTAAGATATATAGGTTTGTCGCTTAAAAATATATTTACAATGATATTTACAATGTGTGGCGTGGTACTTAAGTTTAAAAACTTTGAATACAGGTGAGACTTTGGATTTGAAATAGAACAAGTATTTAACAGTCTGTGCTATTTCTATCATTTATATATCTACCTGGGTTGATAATTAGTGTTTCAAACCATTATGAGTAAGGTTGCTTATTGTCAAGTTTTGTCAAATAACGTTCGGGTACCAGTACAAGAATTTGACAGCTAGAGGGCGCAGCATTATCCGTATTGGTTGTTGTTTACTTTGTAAGGCATTTTTTTTTTATTAAATTGCATGCGGTCAAAGTAAATATTTATACCAGCAGCGGTCAAATAAATTAAATTTAACAAGACTGAAAGTTGAAACAGATGATAAGGTATACATAAAACACAAAACAAAGTAATCGATTGACGACCATGGATCAATATAGATCTGGACTAAATTTGTTTATTTTTGATTCGTCTTGACGGAATCGAAACGGGAAGACATAGTTATGGTGTTTCCGCCGTCAGCAGTTTTTGTTTTTGTTTTTGGTAAACAACAAGTGGTATTTCATTCATATTTGGTATGTATTTGTATTACCAATTGCACATTGCTTTTCCGTGGAAACGTTTGCATATTTTAAATATATAAATGATTCGGTCAGTTACTGGGGAAACATTAGTGGTAGCCAATTTAAATCGATAATCAGTTGTATAAGCATTAACGCACATTATTTCCATAGATAACATGTTGACCTTCTTTCTCAGTCATGGTCCATTGACTATCAAACTTTTGGGGATAACTACTCATCCAGTTCATTTGGTAGATTTAATTTTGGAACAACGAAATTTACACTATATATTTGGTTTGCAGTTTGATCAGAAGACACACCCACAAAACTAGCTAATACAATTAATTATCTATTGATTACTACAATTAAATATTAATTAGTATTATAATTTTCACTGTTATTAATATATGTTAGATAAGTCATACAAATCTTATCTTGAATTTCATCCAAATTCTTTCTTAACTATCGAAACACGTTTTAGAAATTTAAATGTGACGTCACTTTGGGCGTTGCATTGACTATGGCTTACAGGACTGTGATCTTGTAATGTATTCGTTTTTATTCTATAGCTACTTCAGTTTAATCATGTTTATCTATTATATAGTTTTTTAATAAAATTTACTGTTTGCGAAACCATGTATTATTCTTGATAATAATGTTGTTTTTGTCCTAGGCGGATAACCCTTGCCTCACATGTTTTTTTTTAGTTTTTGTTCCTCAGCGATCTTCAATTTTGTAGTAATTATGGCTTTCAAACTTGTTACATCTGCTATTTTTCGTTTGTTTCTCTATCCTATATTTTCTCCCATTTATCTTTTTATTTACCCTGTCGTGTGATGTTGTCATTTTAATGTTATAAGTAACACTGCCATTAAAGCGGGAGGTTTGGCATGCCAAAAATCAGGTTCAACCCACCATTTTTTCATAAAATGCCCCGTACCAAGTTAGGAAAATGGTCACTGGCGTATTAAATTATAATCCTGGTACTTTTGATAACTATTTAAACCACTGGGTCGATGCCACTGCTGGTGGACGTTTCGTCCCCGAGGGTATCACCAGCCCAGTAGTCAACATTTCGGTGTTGACATGAATATCAATCATGTGGTCGTTTTTATAAATTTCCTGCTTACAAAACTTTGAATTTTTCGAAAAACTAAGGATTTTCTGTTTCCAGGCATATATTTACTTTAGCCGTATTTGGTACAACTTTTTGGAATTTTGTATCCTTAATGCTCTTCAACTTTTTACTTGTTTGGCTTTATAAATATTTCGATTTGAGCGTCACTGATGAGTCTTATGTAGACGAAACGCGCGTCTGGCGTAGCAAATTATAATCCTGGTACTTTTGATAACTATTTAAACCACTGGGTTGATGCCACTGCTGTTGGACGTTTCGTCCCCGAGGGTATCACCAGCTCAGTAGTCAACGTTTCGGTGTTGACCTGAATATCAATCATGTGGTCATTTTATAAATTTCCTGTTTACAAGACTTTAAATTTTTCGAAAAAAATAAGGATCTTTTTATTCTAGCATTGATTACCTTAGCAATATTTGGCACAACTTTTTGGAATTTTGGATCTTCAATACTCTTCAACTTTTTACTTGTTTGGCTTTATAAAGATTTCGATTTGAGCGTCACTGATGAATCTTATGTAGACGAAACGCGCGTCTGGCGTACTAAGTAAAAAAATCTGAATGTCTAAGGGACATAACTCAGCCAATATTTTTTTTACCTATACAAGTAAATAAAATTCACTTGTATAAATATAAGTATATTCATATTACTTCTTCAAGTAATAAAAAATAACTTGTACAAGGAGTATCCCTGTCTAAAACACAAGTGTAAACTACAAGTGTCAAAATACCAGTGACCCAATTACATGGTCAACTAATATATATTGTTTTTAGCATTCAATTTACATAACATTAATACTCATTTATCTAATTAACATAATAATGCTAGTTTATATACTTCCTAAATATGTCTTTGTGACATAAACTAAATTACCTAAAAAAGTAAGAAATCCTTTTTGTATATATATATATGTCGTGTACACTTTATTATTTTGTACAGGTTATTACTTGTAAAAAAACTTTGTATGAGTACTTACTTGTATGATTACATCATACAAGTTATTACCTGTACACATATAACTGTACCAGTAATTACTTGTACAAGGTTTGTTAAGAAAAAGATAATAACTTGTACAACACAAAATCTTTGAGTTGTACATGTTGTATGTGCTTCTACTTTTGCTTTAAACGAAATTTTTTTCAAATGTGTATTCTGTACTTTGTTGGTTTTTTGTGTTTTGTTGTTGTATTGGATATACAAGTACCCAGCCACGTCCATTCTGTATAGTATTTCTGATTGTACCCATCTAATGAGTTAAGCCTTTTTCAACTTAATTTTATAGTTCGTTCTTATGTTGCAATGTTACACCACTGTCCCAGGAAAGGGGAGGGTTAGGAACCTGCTAACATGTTTAACCCTGCCACATTATGAATGTGCCTTTCCCAAGTCAGGAGCCTGTCATTCTATGGTTGTCGCTTGTCAATGTGTAACATATTTTTTTCGTTCATTATTGTACATAAATAAGGCCGTTAGTTATTAGCTCACCTGGCCTAAAGGGCCAAGTGAGCTTTTTTCATCACTTGGCGTCCGTCGTCGTCGTCCGCGGTCGTCGTTAACTTTTACAAAAATCTTCTTCTCTGAAGTTACTGGGCCAAATTTAACCAAACTTGGCCACAATCATCCTTGGGGTATTTAGTTTAAAACGTGTCCGATGACCCGGCCAACCAACCAAGATGGCCTCAAAGGCTAAAAATAGAACATAGGGGTAAAATGTAGATTGTGGTTTATAACTCTGAAACCAAAGCATTTAGAGCAAATCTGACAGGGAAAGTTGGTTATCAAGTCAGAACTATCTGCCCTGAAATTTTCAGATGAATCGGACAACCAGTTGTTTGGTTGCTGCCCCTGAAGTGGTAATTTTAAGGAAATTTTGACGTTTTTGGTTATTATCTTGAATATTATTATAGATAGAAATAAACTGTAAACAGCAATAATTGTCAGCAAAGTCAGATCTACAAAAAAGTCAACATGACAAACATGGTCAGTTGACCCCTTAAGTAGTTATTGCCCTTTATAGTCATTTTTTACAAATTTTTCGTGAATTTTTGTAATCTTTTACAAAAATATTCTCCTCTGAAACTACTGAGTGAAATATATACAGACATAGCCACAATCATTGTTAGGATATCTAGAAATGTATGCGGTTACCCAGCTAACCAATCAAGATGGCCGCCATTCTAAAAATAGGTGAATGATCAGTTGACCTCTGAAGGAGTTAATGCCTTTTAAAGTAATTTTTAACAATGTTCATTAATTTGGTAAATTTTTGTTAATATTTACAAAATATTTTCCTCTGTATCTAAGGCCACACCAATTTAATTTCTTGTTCTACGGATTTTTGGACTCCAAAAATTGGGGCGAGCGAGCGATTTGAAAATTTTAATAAAAAAATATTTAATTTGCAAATGTTTTAGGCGAAGCTTAAAAAGTAAAGGCGTTTGTGACCATAAAATAGTTGGTTTTGACTATATTAAAACTTGATTTGTCACTTGTACCTTGACATTTCTTTAATTTATGAAGTATTTTTTCCCTGTTCACCAAGAAATAATTAAATCTGGTCTTGTAATGTATGTGTGACTGAGAATGAGACAATTTTCCATCCATGTCATAATCAGTTTGGGGGCAACCCCTTAATGTTATGAATATCCCTTTTATGAGGGGTCAATATAAGTTATAATATTTTTTTTTTGTAAAAACACTTTTAGTACAAAAGGGCTAATATTTTCCCAAAGAACTATAATATCTATATTGTATTAAATGATCAAAACATGTCCAAGAATTTTGTAACATTCCTGGACTTTAACCATGTTAACACATTTACTTTAACAGTTTAATATTATTCAAAATAAGTGGACCCCTCTTTTAGAAAAGTTGTTGAAAATATAATGTATTTCTCCTCTTTTTGAGTAAAAAAATGTATAAGTTTTCAAAGGTTTTGTATAGTAGCACTATACACATCCTTAGTATTTCTATTTTCTTTTCTACGACAGTAAACATGGTAAAATGACCCCAGTTGAAGGCAAATCCTTCAGAAGTTCTTTGTACTTTATTTTAACAACGAACATTTTTTGATAGGGAATTTAAGTCAGGGGGAAAGAAACCAATGTTTTGTTCTGTACAGGTTTTTCCGCTGTTATATATTTATATTAGAGCACTCCCATTTGGAATAAATTGGTTTCATGCTGAAACAAATATTCTCACAGATATTTACAGTGTTGTGGGTTGCTTATAGGTTTAAAATCGTTATGTAAAGTTTATACTGTGATTTTAAAAACAAATGTTGAGTTCTTTTTATAATATTTACAAAAAAAAACGGTGCGGAAAATGGACATGATTACATTTCCGGATGCGGGAAGCGGGAATATAATAAAAATAAAAAAATTCTGTTTTGAAAAAAATAGGTGCGGGTGGGTCCGTCGAACAAGCAATTAAATTGATGTGGCCTAAAGGGCCAAGTTCATTATAGATAGAGAAAATTGCAAGTAGCAAGAATGTTCAGTAAAGTAAGATCTACAATTTTGTCATAAATCCAGCTGTTTCCTTCATAGACCAAGGTGAGCGACACAGGCTCTTTAAAGCCTCTTGATTTGTTTTGGTTGTTTTACATTTGCCATGTGGTGGTCTTTTAAAGCTGACTGTGCGGTATGTGCTTTGCTCATTGTTGAAGGCCGTGTGGTGATCTATATTTTTTAATTTCCTTGTCATTTGGGCTCTTGTGGAGAGCTGTCTCATTCATGTCATTGGAAATTATATAACATCTTCTTTTTATATTTGTACTATTTTTTAAATGTTAGAGGAATTCAGACACACGACGAAAGCAGAGTTAAAACATAACTTAGCATGAGACATTAAGCAAATTTAGCTTAACAGCTTGTTGCCACTTAAATAGTGAATACTGGTGCAAAGTGACAAAGTCGTTAAAAGCAACACAAATAAAAAAATACTTCTACAACTTGTTTTCAAAAATAAATCATGATAAACGTTGCATTTTTAATATCATATATTGGAAATAAAGGTTAATACTAATAGATCAAATAATCTATTTGTTTGCACAAGACAAGGAATCATGACATCTGGAATTAATTTTTTTCATTTACATTTGCGTGTCATACAGTCACCTCGAGTGAGCATGATTTTGGTCACCACTTAAAGAAAGCACTTGTACTGCTTCCCAGACTTTAACCTCGGTGTTCTCTGGTATGTCCAACATTGTCTAATCCTTTCTCTGAATCTGTTCGATTTGATTTCGCCTCATTAAACCAATCATGATTCCCATGATTTCGGCAATATTCAGTACAACTCCTTTGATATTTTTCTCTGAACAATTGGTTCTTAATTATTTCTTGATATTTTTTTCCTACACTGTATTCCTCCTTTACACTTAAGTTTTTATTTGTTTTTTAAGTTTTGCTTATATAGTTGTTATTCAAAAAGTACACACATGTTGAACATTTATACCTTTATGTCTCAGTTATAAATTATTTGTTTAAAGGGAAAAGATTTCAATTAGAATGATTTGTACAATTAAGTTATTATCTTTTCTCATTAAAGATTGTACTAGTAATTACTTGTACATTTGTATTTGTACAAGTAATAACTTGTATGATAGCTTCTTGCATCTAAAATATAATGGTTAAATATCTTTACTAATACTGAATTATAACAAATCTTTGAATTCCACATTTTAACATTCTTGCATCTAAAATATACTTGTTATAATGCACACTGAACGTCTTGTAACTTGTGAATTGAATATACAATAAAAGGGGTTATAGCTTGGCATGAATTATTATAGTGTTAAGCATTAATCTATCAAAATCACAAGTGAATTGCACCAATAATACTTTCAAATTATTTGCAGTTAATACTTAACCATTGGTATATGTTTTGGAAACTCTTAGTTTTAAAATATATAAACATTTTTATATAAAAGAAATGTCCCCTAAATAGTTATCAAAAGTACCAGGATTATAATTTTATACGCCAGACGCGCGTTTCGTCTACATTAGACTCATCAGTGACGCTCAGATCAAAATAGTTAAAAAAGCCAAATAAATACAAAGTTGAAATCAGGTAAATACTTAAATTCAGCTGAAAAAAGTGTGTATGCGTTATTACCTGAGATTTTTTTCTTTAATGGAGGTCATGACCTGAATTTTATTTTCATAGGTTGACAGGTATGCATTCCTCCTTTTTTAGCTCACCTGACCTGAAAGGTCAAGTGAGCTTTTTTCATCACTTGGCGTCCGTCGTCCGTTGTTTGTAAACTTTTTGGTCGTATATTGGTACCACGTTAGCGTCGTCGTCGTCGTCCGAAGACATTTGTTTTCTAACTTTAGTAAAAGTAAATAGAAATCTATGAAATTTAAACACAAGGTTTATGGCCATGAAAGAAAGGTTGGGATTGATTTTGGGTGTTTTGGTCCCAACAGTTTAGGAATTAGGGGCCAAAAAGGGCCCAAATAAGCATTTTCTTGATTTTCGCACAATTACTTTAGTATTAGTAAACAGTAATCTATGAAATTTTAATATAAGGTCTATGACCAATAAAGGAAAGTTGGATTGATTTGGGGAGTTTTAGTCACAAAAGTTTAGAAATTAAGGGCCAAAAACAGGTCCCAAATAAACATTTTTCTTGGTTTTTGCACAATAACTTTAGCATAAGTTAATACAATGTAGAAATCAATGAAATTTTAACACTAGGTTTATGACCACAAAAGGAAGGTTTGGATTGATTTTGAGAGTTTTGGTCCCAGCGAATTAGATATTCAGATTCTAAATTTTTGGTTCTGATTTCAAATTTGTTTACACGAAAGTCCAAAGGGTCCAAAATTAAACTTAGCTTGATTTTAAGAAAAATTGAATTCTTGGGGTTCTTTGATATGCTGAATCTAAACATGTACTTAGATTTTTGATTATGGGCCCAGTTTTCAAGTTGGTCCAAATCGGGGTCCAAAATTATTATATTAAGTATTGTGCAATAGCAAGAAATTTTCAATTGCACAGTATTGTGCAATAGCAAGAAATTTTCAATTGCACAGTAGTGTGCAATAGCAAGAAATTTTCAATAACACAGTATTGTGCAATAGCAAGAAATTTTCAAGTGCGAAGTATTGCGCAATAGCAAGAAATATCTAATTGCACAATATTGCGCAATAGCAAGAAATTTTCAATTGCACAGTTTTTATGAAATATTCTTTGAAAATTGGAGTTATCTTTCTTTGTCCAGAATAGTAGTTGAATCAACTTAAATCATTGTTTTATACAATATACAATGTATATTCACTTTTACTACCAACTAATAAATTAAAACAATCTTTACCATTCAGTGATTACAAGCACTTTTTTTACATTTTAATATTTTATGAGGTTTTAAAATGAGTAGTTATTGTTGCAAACTCCATTAGAAATTTGAATTGAGATTAGTTCTTGAATAAGGGAAAGGGTGTGTGAAAAAAAATTGGGGGGGGGGGGGGTTCAATTTTTCTCATTTCAGATTTCGTAAATAAAAAGAAAATTTCTTTTTTCAGCATCATATGTACATATATATAGTGAATTGCTCAAAGGCAAAACAAAAATTTAAGTTCATTAGACCACATTCATTCTGTGTCAGAAACCTATGCTGTGTAAACTTTTTAATCACAATCCAAATTTAGAGCTGAATCCAGCTTGAATGTTGTGTCCATACGTGCCACAACCGTTCAGGGTTCAACCTCTGCGGTCGTAAAAAGCTGCGCCCTGCGGAGCATCTGGTTAGTTGTTATCTTGAATATTATTATAGATAGAGATAAACTGTAAACAGCAAACTAAGATGTACAAATAAGTCAACAGGACCAATATGGTCAGTTGATACCTTTAGGAGTTATTGCCCTTTACAGTCAATCTTTAACCATTTTTCATAAATCTTAGTTATCTTTTACAAAAATCTTCTCTTCTGAAACTACAAAATTAAACCAAACTTGACCTCCATTATCATTGGGGTATCTAGTTTAAAAATGTGTCCGGTGACCCGACCAACCAATCAAGATGGCTGCCATGGCTAAACATAGAACATATGTGTAAAATGCAGTTTTTGGCTTATAACTTGGAAACCAAAGCATTTAGAGCAGGGAGGTGAAATTGTTTATCAGGTCAAGATCTATCTGCTCTAAAATTTTCAGATGAATTGGACAACTGGTTGTTAGGTTGCTGTCCCTGAATTGGTAATTTTAAGGAAGTTTTGCTGTTTTTTGTTTTATCTTGAATATTATTTTAGATAGAGATATAACTGTAAACAGCAATAATTCATAGCAAAGTTAAGACCTAAGAATAAGTCAACATGACCAAAATGGTCAATTGACCCCCTAAGGAGTTATATCCATTTTTTACAATTTTCCATAAAATTTGTAAATTAACTTACATTTTCCACTGAAACTACTGGGCCAATCAATATAGATAGAGATAATTGTAAGCAGCAAGAATGTTCATTATAGTAAGATCTACAAACACATCACCAAAACAAAATGTGTCCTTTGTTGAATATTCACACAGACCAAGGTGAGCGACACAGGCTCTTAAGACCCTCTAGTTTTTTCCTTCACACCAGTACAGCTATATTAGAATTCTTTGGATTTAATTTGAAGTTCTGTGGTAACATGACACCAGCATGAGCCTTTTGTTGACAAGTAAGTGGTTAAGGGGTCTTTACTTATTCAATGAGCCCTCATATTTTGCAGAAATAGAGTAAGCATTAGGGGTTTCTTTACATACATGAGATCAGTTTTTGGGACAAAGAATTTCATTACCATTGTACAATGTTGTATGTCAGATTGATTAGATAGTTTATTTATTTTCGAAGCAAAGGTCATGAATTGTTTTAATTTTATGACCCCGAAAAAAACAAAAAGGTATTATTAAATTGATTATCTAAGGGGATATAATTTAACTTAATTCATACATGAGAAACAGCTTACTTACTTAACTTAATATCTATACATTGCTATTATACTAAAATGACGAGGTCCAATTTGTCCATGTTGTCAGCCGTCATTGGGTAAAAACGACAAATCAAAGAATTCAACTTTATTTATAGGTAATATCACAAATGAATATAGGACAATGACAGGTGTTGATTAAAAATTACACCACTCCAGACCCTTTTGTTGTCCACATAATTATCATTGCCAATAATTAACAAGTTCAGGGTCGAATCCGATACCGATACCAATAGTATATTCACCTGTTACCTATGACCTTATCTGTACGCATCTGACAGGCACACCACCATACAGTGTATTTAGGATTTTGCTATATACATGGGTCATAACCACAGGGTTGACATTACTAAATTCAATCTTTGTCACATTGTTCCCTATTTTAGTATTTTAATCAGTATGACTTGTGATGACAATATGAAAACTAAAAATCTGGACTTAAATTAAGGCGTATTATAAGGTACAGTTTTCAATTTGTTAGCCGGCATGCCATAAAACAGCGAATCAAAGAATTCAACTTTATTTATAACTAATATAGGACAATGCGGTTGATTAGAAAATACTTCATTCCAGATCCTTTTGTTTTTTTATAAATAATTAATATTACCAATAATTGATAAGTTCCAGGTCGACGGGTTCAAACAGAAAGATTTTGAAAGCAGAGAAAACTGTGCATCTTATAATTGGCATGACTCTATCAGATAATACGCATGTATAGTTATATGGACCATAATTTGCTATTGGGCTCGTTTCCTATAACGATAGAAAAGTGATAAAAATGTGTATTTCTGTAAGAAAAGTTGTAACTACATCTAAAGATGCCTTTATTTTTATCAACATACAAGTGTATGCTACTCTTCCCTAGAAAAAAAAATGAAATTAACAAATTTCACAGATTACACGACCGTATTTTTGTGTCGTTTCTCGCGTTACTTTTCGCTTCCGACGTGCATAATGCTGACTGATTTATAGATAATCATCACCGGCAAATTCGTAACTTTTGCTTTCAAATAATAAAGAACATCGACCAATGTATGTATGTACTCGAGATTCCGCCAATTTAGACGCACCCCTTGATTGACTGCAAGGGTACAGCGGATCCATGTACACTCCCTAAGGATTAATGGAGATGTGTCCTTTACAATATTATCCCACCACCAGAACAATCCCCACCCAACACTGCTCAAGGGAGCGTGTAGGACACCGGGAAGTCTGTTATTATGGTATAGGAAGCCGAAGTACTCGGAGAGAACCACCGGGCCACTCGGTGAAAACAGACAACCCAGAGAGATATCAGAAGATTGATCTCCAGGTCAAAGTAGGGGACGACTTTGACCAACCGAGGCCCCTAAAGTACCCATTCTAGTTTAAAGTCCGGTGTGGTTACCAGAGATGTGTGTGAGAGGGTGAAAATTACCCTTCTGATGTACTGATATTTTTAGCACCCCGAGTGAGAATCGAACTCGGGACCTTCAGCACTGTAGCCATCGGTCTTTACCACTTGACCACGAACTCACAATAAGAATAGTCAGAAGAAAATGCCGAGAACTATAAGTATTTCTGTAGGTGTAAGAACACTGGCGTTACTTTTGTTTCCGATTTCGTAACGCAAATTTTAGATGATGTAATCTGCTTTGTTGTAACAGAATTCTTTATATCAATATGCAAATATGAACTCTCGCGAGATGTTCAAACAGGTAAATCAGAGATGATTTACATTCTAGTTTTGTTCGTAATAATTAAGTTAGAAAATGACGTTATCGTTATGCGTTACATTTCACACGAAACAGAAATCCAGTTATTTCCTTTTTTTTTATTAAAATTGTTTTTGTCGTTAAGTTCTAATCATTTCTGGTCATACGTGAAACATGTGACTAACATGTGATCACGCCCTTACTGCCGGATATACAGAATACTAGGTCTAAACATTGTTTTTGTTTCCAACGGGATGTTAGCAAACATAATATGTAGAGTTGTTTCGTCTTGTTACAAAAAGGAAAATACAATTTTCAAAGAGATTGCGCCGGGGGTCTATTATTTTTCCTATGTGCATAATGTTACATACTATCTTGTGTGAAAATAAATGCCCAATGACTTGACAAAATCGATTTCCGATTTGACGATGTTATAACACACTTCGTTTCCAGATAACGATGTAAAGGGTCCTTGGAAAATTCAATCGAAATTACGTCTCTTATCATTGTGCCGATGCTCGTTGGATTGATTTTGCTTCAGCAGTAAATACTGTATTACTGGATATTTCAGGTGAATTAAGATAATTTAATAAAAAATACATGTTAATATACCGTTACACTTGGAATGTACAAATTTGGTATCTTTGTCACAATTTTTAATTGTTTTTTTTTATTCATGTTCTGCAAACACTTTTCAGAAATGCAATAAACTTGTTAAAGGAGAAGTAAACTTTTACCATGCATGACTTGAAAGGAAGTACTTTATTGATTTTAGCCCACTAAAGTAAGTAAAATGTGGAAACCATGTAGATGGTGTACAGGTCACAAATATCACATGGTGCCTATTTTAAAGATTTTAATTCCAAGTTCAAAGTTTTTTCTTTACTGGATTTAAAGAATTTTACATTGCCAATGATTTGGAATAAATTGTATATAACTGGAATTTCAAAACCAAATATATATACATTTTTTTGGCTAAAACATCAAGATACAACGATTATGGTATCCTGTATCAATGAAGAAAATATGGAAATTTCTGAATAAATTGTACTTATTGTTTTCAAAACAAGCACATATTTAGGAGTTTTATTATACTGTTACATTTAAGATGGATTTTAAAAAAAAGTATACTGTTCAGATTATTTTAAGCAGATTTTGATATTAAATAAAACTAAAAAAAAAGCTTTCGGTTTCTTATGGTTTCCTGTCGCGTTTAAAAAAAACTTTAATCTAACATTGAAAATAGATTTTAAATATAAACATGAAGCAAGTAACACTAGTAATGGTGTTCATTTATGTCTTTTGAAATATATTGTGCAAAATAAAGAAAATAAAGATTGGTTTCCTGTTTGATTTCCTGTCACGTAAACGGTGAATCAAAATGTATTAATTTTTTCTTGAAAAACTTAAATGTTCCATTAATACTATTCTAACACCAACACAACCCACAGAATAAAAGTTTTAGAACTTATAAAAAAGGATACAAAAAGAAACCAAAGACCGAATACCAAAGTATGGTCCATATACTTTAATTCAGTCACGCACCCGCAATATCATTGGTGTGTTCTAGTACTATATACAATTGAGAATGGAAATGGGGAATGTGTCAAAGTAGATATATTCTAGTCCATGTATTGTCAAAATATTTAAAAATAAATTGTACCCTCTTTTTCATGATTTGGTACTTATATAATGTTTCTTTCAGTCAGAATATGAACAGAAATAAGAGTTGACAATCCAATTTTCTTCCTGAATCAACATATTTTACTTCCGTGCTGATTTGAAACATTATATATTGGGTTTTCGTTCACTTCTTCAGCATGTTAATTAAAAGTGGTAAGATGACAAAAAGTGTTATCTGCTAGCTGGGGCAATGTGGGGTAGTAGATTTTTCTTCGGTTTGAATTGTTTTGTCACGTTTGGGACTATTTTATCTCTTAACTGACAACACTGCTTTGATTTTGTTCATACAGTATCGGTTGATCTATAGTTAAGAAAATTCAGTAGGCTGTTGTCTTAAATCCAAGCAGGACTGTAAAATGTATGATACTAGAACACACCTGTGATATGACTGAATTAAAGTACATACCGTAACGCCTATAGCTGATGTTTAGTCAGGAGTTTTAGTATTTGTATTGTCATCTGATAAAGTCATGCTGACTATAAGGTGAACAGTTTTAAAATAAAATTGAGAATGGAAATGGGGAATGTGTCAAAGAGACAACATCCCAAAAAAGAGCATTTTCACTTTTTTCAAGATCTATTTGTTTGGGCCCATCCTAGTTTTCTTACTACAACTTGGAAGTACAACATGTACAACCGAAAACTACATGTGACACATGCTATTGGTATCGGTATTGGATTCGACCAATAACTTGTTAACTATCGGTAATACTAATTATTTGGATTTAATTTTAATTTAAATTGCGTCATGCCGGCTAACAAATTTAACCTCGTTATTTTAGTATAATATAATTGCACAAATTATTCGGCAAATTAAATTCTCATAATTGAAAATCAGCACTGCTGCCATTAGGGAATTGTGATTAGGTACATTTAACTTACAAAACAAACATTATTTCTAGTTTTAACAAATTGGACCTCGTTATTTAAGTATTATAGATGCACACATACATTACCACATTGTTCCTCGTACATTTACACAACAGGAGCGAAAACCCTCTTATCAATATTCTAAATAAGGAAATGTAGCTTATTGCTCTTTTGATGATTAAGGTTTTGCTATTTTGAATTATCATTCATTTTTTTATATCATTTGTAGAATTTTATTTTTATTTTCAGGACCGCATGGATCATTTTAAGAATGGTATAGGTTTCAATTGTAAATAGAAGGAGTTTTAGAATGATGGCACCCCTCTTGGAAGAAGAAGAGAATTATGTACGCTTAGCTTTGTTATTGAAGGGAGTGTCACCAAGAGCAGTCCGTTCCTACTTTGACAAAGAATTCCCACCTACATATCTACCGTCAACACTGAATACAAACTACAACACTCTTCAGGATTTAAAAATAAAGAGAGTTTTGAACCAGGCTCAGTGGAATCTGTTGTTTCCAAGAAATGGTATGTTTATACATGTTATATAGCTAAGAAAACCCCAATGCAATGAATTTAAGTTTAACATGTGAACATGGATTTGAGCGTCACTGATGATTATTTTGTATACGAAACCCGCGTCTGGCGTATATATAAAATTTAGTCCTGGTATCTATGATGAGTTTATGTTAATATGGAGAGTATATGTGTGAATGAATTCACCTCAGAATTGATGTTGCTTCTTTCTTCTTTTTCATCTTCTTTGGTTGTACAATAAACCATTGACATCCTATGGTAACATACTGTTGTATATATGGTATATTTAAAAATGTTATATCAGTTTAAACAAAATAATAATCTAGTGCAACGAAAATAATCCACCATTTTCTACATTTGAAAATGCCTGTAGCAAGTCAGGAATACGACAGTTGTTTTCCATTCGTTTTTGATGTGTTTTGTCATTTGATTTGCCATGTGATTAGGGATTTTCCGATATATGAGTTCAGTTTTTTTGTGATTTTACTTTTTATTTCCATATTTTTGATGTTATAGGTGTACCTGATATTATTACTTCTGATGTTACAGGTGAACTTAATTCAAATATTTTTTATGTTATCCGTGTTATCGGTGTACCCGATTTTATTACTTTTGATGTTATGCATGTTATAGATGTTATTAATTATAATTCTTTCGATGTTATAGGTGTACCCGTTTCCACAACTTTTGATGTAACATTGATGATTTGCTTGATCAGAAACTTGACATCTGTCACTCAGCCAATAAATGGCTTTGACAGATTACCACTTCCAGTGGAGATAACTCCAGGACCTGATCTAGCAAGGATTAAATGGTACAGGAATATATTAGCCCATCATGATAGTAACAAAATGGCTACTGGTGATTTCAATACAGCATGGAGTAATATATCTGATGTTAGTGTTACATAACTTAAGTATCAGTGATTTTATATATATCACTTACGGGTTATGAATGGCCCAGGGGATCTACCGCAAGTGAAAATGTTAATGGGTGCCTTCTTTCAAAATCATTGATCCAACATGTATTTGTTTTTCCTCACAATTTTCAATGAACAAGATATAGGGATGCAGTGTATGAGCTTTCCCTATCTCATGCCTCAGTGAATTCAAATGTTATTTTTTTTAATAAGATGGGTGTGAAATTCATTAAAGCAAAAGTCTGTTAACATTAATTTTGAGTTATATGGAGTTTTGATTGAATACTATTCTTTTTCAAAATATTTTTGTAGGCAGTAAGTAGACTGGGTGGTCAGCCAATGGATCAAGAGTGCCAAGAGTTAAAGGTGAAAATCTTAGATCAGTCAAATCAGGAAATTATGCTGGAAATTAAACAATCACAGGAAAAGATAATAGAATTAGGACATACAGTGGAAAATTTTGGGATGGAGCACTCAGAAGTGACGGAAAATCTGAGGAAGTTACAAGTTTCCCATAGTTCTTTACAGACTGACCACTCAGAGGTGACAGGAAATCTGAGGAAGCTACAAGTTTCCCACAGCACTTTGCAGACTGAACACACGGAAGTCACAGAACTTTTGAAAGACCCAATACCGTGGAACATTAGAGGTATGTTATACTCGTATAGAAAAGGTTGTAGAGTTATATAGCTACGGATTTGAAACAAGGGAAT